>NC_090226.1:21657500-21973026 GCF_024489055.1 Chanodichthys erythropterus
ATCATCTGAAACATTATTTTAGTTCGTAAAAATAAGTTTTATTTATTTATTTATTGCTGTAACCCCATGGAACAGGAGAACCAGAGTCAGTCTAAATTGTGAACGAAAAATAAGTTTTGTAAACTGAATCAACCGATTCTGTGAACAGATTCGACTCGAACGAATCTTTTGTCCACGAAAAAAGTCGTAACTACTTACATTATTTGAGGGAATCCTCAATGAGTTGAGTCAGATATCAGTTTCATCAATGAATAACTACGTACGAAACACAATCATCACTTTCATATCATATGGCTCCAAAAGGCACGTTGTCGTGAGTCATACAAAGATAACAATTTTTGGTTTCGAAAAAACAGACATAATAACGTTTTATGTTGGTTAGCCAGGAACGTTTTCTTTACATAAATAGAACATTCCCTGTTGGTTCGGAGAAAATTCCACCTATATTCCCAGTATGTTCCCCAGAAGGTTCTTATTTGGTTAAAAATAACCATATGGGAAGCATATGTGAATGTTAGAGGAACGTTTTGTGTTTGCTGCTGCTGGTGTTTTATGATGATGTTTATGCCATTTTTTAGGCTTCACATTTTAAGGTCACAATTTATTGTGAATACATGAAAATTATAATGAAATAGAGCCATACAGGTTTGGAATAGCAGGAGGACGAGTACTGACAAAATGGTGAACTGTCCCTTTAAGGCTTTAAAGCTCTTAAGTGCGCGTGCAGCCATGCTGGAGTTTTGTTGATTACTCTGGACCCGGCTTCTTCTTCCTGACCTTTAACAGCTGGCACAGGAGTGATAATGCTGAGCAAATGTGTGATGTGGTTAATTATTTAACTGTTTAGGTGGAATACACAAACGACCAACTGCACTTCACAAGCCAAATGCTTGCCAGAAAGGGGATAAAAGCACAGCTTTGTCATTAAAATGAAATCACAATAAAGGCCACTTATGGGTTGATGTTAATAGGAAGGAAGTACTGATTTACAGGTAATCAGGTCATGTTTTACTTCTCTAATACTTTAAAAACTTGATATAACATGATAGTTAAAGATGTTATGACCTTGATTTCCTCTTGATTGCATCTAACAATTCAAATTATACAATTACAGTAAACAGTATAATTTCGACAACTATCTGTAATGATTTAAATATTGTTTTACATTATTATATAATTTGTGACATTATTTTAGGCTACATTTATTTTTACACAAAAAACAAGCTTCGCAATTAAATGTACCCAAGTTATTTTAAGAAATATTTTATTAATTTCATTTTTTTAATATAAAACTTAGTACTGTAAAACCTTTTTCAGCTGGTTAAACTTAGAAATGAAATTTCACCTGCTGCCTTAAAAATGTGAGTTAACTCAACTTGAAGATAACCTTTGTCTCAACTCAAAAATAGTCAAGACAATGCATTACTTTAAAGTCCGCGTGAACCAGAAGTTGCAAACGACTTTTCTTCAGTGTTGTGATGTATTTCAAAGTGAAACAGAATATTGAATAGAGGGCAGAGTTTTACTTTAGCGCTCCTCCTCTCCATCTCTCGCTCATAGTAGTAATTTAAGTAGTAATTTAAGCGATTTCAACCCAAGCCGTCAAACTGATGTCATTAGAGAAGGGGCACCGTTGCAGAGGGGAGGAGCATTTTCAAATTTTGATTAAATATTACGAAGCCAAACAATTTTTTGTGTGGATTGACTTGCACGGATGAATTGTTCACCACAAAACTAGCAATTTGAGCTAACAAAATAAATAAGGTCAATTTTGATTTCATGTGTACTTTAAGTTAAAATTTAAACTTATAGTAATGCATTGTCTTTGCTTCTACTCACATATAGTCATCTTCAAGTTGTGTTAACTTATGTTTAGTTGAGTTAACTCACATAAGTTGAACTTGCATTTCTGAGTTTAACCAGCTGAAATGTCCAAGTTACCAAAGGTTATCAGAATATAAACAGACTGCACTCAAATTTTTCTTTTCAGTGATAAAGAGAAATGAAGCGGTGGATAGATAGATCAGCCATCACAGCCAATATTTTGTCAGATATCACAACTGACAATAAAGAGCCCTGTAGGGAATATGATTATTAATATGCATGTCAGGCACTGGTTTATGTCTGCTTATATTTGAGGGTAAATTAATTGGTCGATATTTATCTATTTTGTATCATCTGCAGACTTAAGTTGGTTCTTGTGTCAGTTCAAAAATATATTGTCAACAGTTTCTCTGTATTTATGTTTAAATATTATATAAAATAGTAGTTTTTTCCCCTCTTGTGTACATTTTAGTGGTATTATCTATCAATCTCTTTCAACACTTTTGTGAGAGCAGTGATGCAGGCATCCAAACGGCGCATGCTTTTTCCATACTTGTGGATATTGAGACATAGTTTTGGTACGTGATTACATATCGCAGTGTCAGTTTAAGAAATTGTATTGCCTGGGTTGCTTATCGTTATCTAAATAAACAGCTTGTTTCTTGGCAGCACAGACGTGACAGTCCTCACGTTGTAATTTCAATTTAACACAACTAGGGGGAGAACGAACCACACTGACAACTTTACGAGTCCCTAAAACTAGTGCCGCGAATCCGCCACAAGAGGGCGACACGTGAACTTTTTTCCGCTGGTAACAAAGAAACAAGTTGTTTTGCTCTTTAACTGTCGAAAAGTGTTGTTAGCACTTTTGTTCGACCACCTTTTGGCAAACACTTAGTTTGCAATTCATATTCTTTTTGCAGTGTCACTAATTTCTCGAGCTGGAGCTAAAATGGTTTGCTTTTAAATCCTTAGTTGTTTCATCATATTTTGCAAAGGAAGTTCACATATGCATATCTTTCATAAAAATGATTGACAAGAAAGTAGCACAACAGCGAAGAATGAACCAGTTTTTGTTTTTCTGAACTTGTTCACGGGGAGGTTCCTCTGGTTTGGGCATGCTCAGTCAGCTTGTTTTTGTCTAAGAACCTGTAAGCATCAATCATCCGAGCTCTCTATCCACACCCAGTTAAGATGTTTATGAGCAGGCAGCGATTCCTGCCATAGGCCTTACATAATAAAATCAGTAAGACCGCCCACAAGAGTTAAAGGCCGACCAGGGAACATGCACAGCTTCAGTTTTGTTTTGGAACTGAAGGAAGAGCAGCTTCCTCGCACTTGAATGCACCCTCTCGCTCTTTGTTTGACTTTACACATCTGAAGGCGACGTATTTTAAGGGCTGCACTTGGAAAACTTTTGCAAGACCAAAGATGATTTTCGACAAGTTGAAAAAGTTCGACATCGTGTTTGATTCTCCGGAGATGGATAGTCCTCCGGTGTTCAGCAGTGGAGATGTTGTCTCAGGGAAGGTTGTGCTCGAGCTCTCGGCGGAGAGTAAAGTCGAGTCGCTGAAGTTACATGCAGAAGGTTTCGCTAAAGTTCACTGGACCGAGTCTCGCAGCGCTGGGTCCAGCACCGCGTACACGCAGAACTACAGCGATGAAGTGGAGTACCTGAACCGGAGAGAAGTGCTGCTGCAGGCAGGTCAGTCAGTCATTCACAGCCAGAGACAATCTAAAGCTAGTGGGCTGCCTTATTAGACAGTGTTGGGCATCAGAGACGAGATGTTTTTGCGAGTGCAAAAGCGTCCAAACATCCCAATTTAAACCATTTTCCTCTGTTAGTCAAGCTGAGTAGACTCTTAAAGGAGTTCAGCCCAAAATAAATGATTACATTTTGTTGTTACTCACCTTGTGTCGTTCTAAAACCGCATGACAATTTCTCACGTGGGACGTGATTTAAAAAACACTTTGGCCACTCTTTTCAGTGTAATGAAAGTGAAAGATGAATGAAGCTATCATAAAAACAGCCTACTCCTTTTATAGTCTTACCTTTAGTTGATGTTAATCATTAGACAATTGATTAAAAAGAGCAGAACTCGATAACGAATCATTCAGAACAGTTTTTCAATGGGATTAATCGATTCGACTTCGACAGTCGTTCACTAATCTGGTATCATTCATTCTTGTGAACGGCGGATGGCAAGATTGATAACGACTTAGATGTGTCTGTTCTTCACTCATAACATACTATGTGTCTATATAACTTATATAATACATTTTATTGTGTGTGGTGTGCATTTAGTTTGAGTGAATTGCTACACATGTTTCGATAGCTGTTTGGTTAATGTGTAAACTAATTGTTATGGTGAGCAGTATTTATGGCTGCTGAATAAACTCATTTAGGTATTATTCAAGAAGGTGTTGAAGTAGAGAAATATTTTAGACAAAGTTCTACCTTGTGCCTTTTTTAACTAACAAAATTGAAGGTTAATGTTTTTGTGAATGACAAAGATACCCTTGGTATTGTGTTTTTGGTGGTTTAATTATGTTTCTTTACCTTTATTCCCCTCCAGATAATGGAGAACTGACAGTACTGCCTGCCGGGAGACACGAATACCCTTTCAGTTTCCAGCTGCCAGAGGAGTAAGTGTTTGCTGCTTTTTAGTCATATATATAAATGTTATCAGAGAGCTTTATTTGGATAGTTTCACCAGGAAATGAGCTTTAATGTAAGTGTTTTGTCTGTCAGAACTCTAGTGACATCCTTTGAAGGGAAGCACGGCAGCATCCGATACTGGGTGAAGGTTAAGCTGCATCGCCCATGGGCCACCGTCAAGAAGATCAAGAAAGAGTTCACAGTTATCGAGCCCATTGACATCAACACACCTAGTTTACTCGTAAGCGCTCAGATTATCTGTTGCTTTGTCGTTTACTCTTCATAATTTTGGTGGCATGTGCACCAAAATGTGACGGTGGCATTTTACTTCAGGCACCTCAAGCTGGAACCAAAGAGAAGATGGCTCGCATCTGGTACCGCAACTGTGGGCAGGTGTCAATCACTGCAAAGATTGACCGCAAGGGCTACACACCAGGTGAGGACAGGAACCCACCATCACATATAAGACGTACTCAAGTTCTCCCCGCAGAAACTCTTAACATGTGGTTATTACTCTCCAGGTGAAGTGATTCCAGTCTTCGCTGAATTCGATAACTCTACTTCTCGCTCCGTGGTGCCAAAAGCTTTCATCACCCAGACGCAGACCTTCATTGCCAGAGGCACCATGAAGCAAAAACGAGCCGTGGTGGCCACATTGTGTGGGGACATAGTCGGCCCACACCGCAGGGAGACCTGGCACGGCCGAGCCATCAAAATCCCTCCTGTAGGCCCCTCCATTCTGCAGTGTCGCATCATCAAAGTAGAATATATGCTCAGGGTGAGTTTGTTGGACCTTCAAGCTACTGAACTTTTGACCGAACTTTTAAATGGTTTTACTAAACATTGCTTATTTTGTTCGTAGGTGTGTGTTGACGTTCCTGGGACGTCCAAGCTTTCCCTGGAACTTCCGCTGGTGATGGGCACAATCCCTCTGCATCCGTTCGGCAGTCGTACATCTAGCATCAGCAGCCAGTACAGCGTGAACATGGAGTGGTTTCGCATGGCCATCCCTGAGCAACCTGAACGTAAGTAAACGCCCAGCCCTAGGTTTCATTCTCTTTCATCAGCCTGAAAGCGATGTCATGCACTGAAATATCTGTCACTCACCTCGAGTCTTGTTTTTTTAACCACAGCTCCTCCAGAATACAGCTCTGTTGTCACAGAAGAGGAAGCGGTCCAGAATTCCACATCAGTCCAACCTGAAGAAGACCTCAGCGGCGTACTGCAGCGCTCCCTCATGGCCTACGTGCAGGAGTTCAGATTACGCCCACCTCCAGTGTACAGCGAGGTGAGCAGATGGTTACATTCGAGACAATATATATGTAAGACAGCAGTTCTCAATTGGTTTTGCTTCAGAACACAGATTTTACTTCAGAAGGGACCCAAAATAAAAAATAAAAGCCTGTTTCCACCTCAGAGTAAAAAAACAAACAAAACTTTTTTTTTTTTTTTTTAGGTTTTTTTTTTTTCACCCCCCTCACAACTTGTGACTTTTCCATAATTGGAAATTATATACTGTATTTGCAGCTTTAAATCTCCCAATTTTGACTTTATTGTGATTTTAATACCACAATTGGTATTAATAAAACAACTTTAGCTCACAATTTGACTTTATTTAACATTCTCTCTTATTTAAGTTTGAGGCAGAAACTGTGTTCTGTTAAAATCAAATGTTAAAATATATCAATATTTTACTACACGCAATGGCACAAAATTGGCGTCTTCCTAATATGGCTAGTGACTGCAAAGTAACAAATTCGTTTGCATCAAAGGGCCTGTTCACACCTGGTATTAAGATGTGTTTTGGTCGATTGGATCACAAGTGGACGACGCTAAATACAAATGTAAACGGGGTCTAAAATGTTTTGAGCTTGTCCACTTTTGATCACAAATGCATTCGTCCGGATTGATTTCGTAGTGTAACTACTCATGTGGTTGAATGTTTGAACGGCCACAAAAGACCTCCTACTCTCCGCCTACTGACCTAATGCATAAACATTATGGGTAGCTCGCTAATCGGATGCGGGAATGTCTTCCTTATCTACTTGTGAACGGATAGACCAAAATGCATCTTAATACCAGGTGTAAACAGGGCCAAAATACTACGTTTGATTGGATGTGCAGCCTTCGACATCGACAAACAAGATACAGGAAGCATTTTGTCCTGCCTATAAGAAATGTTTTCTTTCCCTGCTGGTATATGAATCTAGTATATTTTTCAAAAAGCATCATATTCCAAATGTTCTGTTTTTGTTTTTCTCATCATAGGTGGACCCAAACCCTCAGCCCTTCGCCAACATGCGTCCTCGTTGCATGACCTGTTGAACTCTCTGCCAGCTGAGCATCACTTGATGTTTGAAACAAAAGCCGAGATTTGATTCTCCTGGACGCCTCTCTGACTGAGACTGGTACTTGTTCCTCGTATGAGCCGTTCGCATCTGTGCTTCCTGCAGTGGGGCCGAGAGAGGAGGAGATGTCTGGACTAGGCGAGGCAGAGCGCTTTCAACAAACAAAGAGGACATTCAGTACCGGGGCGAACAAAGGTTCTGCCCATGTTTGTGTCTCAAAGAGCGACCAGACTCTGTTCTGTGCCTAGAATGATTCGTAGCCTGTCGCACCTGTATGTAGAATCAGGGAATTTTGGGCATGATCACTAGAGAATTATGGGTGGGAAGCCATTCAGAGATACTACCCATAGTGCCTTACTTTGCTGTGAATGAGGGGTGAGTCCCTCTTAACCGGCTGCAGTCTGCCACCGTAGATGTTAGCAGGCATATGTGATGCCGTCCTCTCTCACAACTGTATCATCACGTACGGCACGTTTGGTGTTGATATAAGCCAAAGAGATTGGTTTAATGTTCATGTGTGCACGGGTAATTCTATGCAAAAGGGAAAACTTAAAGCTTTAAAGAAATAATGAGGGGGAAATTTCAAATGTCAATCCTGAAAGTAGTAAATTGCATTCTTCCCTCCCCCCACCCCCCCACGGAGTGGGTAAGAACATCTCCGTTCCAACTTGATGTTGGTGTAAGTTTCATCTGGCTTGACAAAGGTCAAGTCTGTGACCTGGAATGTCTTAATGTCTTGCTGAATGTGTCTGTATAACCAAGGATAACTTTTTTCTTTGTGCAAAAACATTTTTCTTCGTCATTTTTGCCAGTGGCTTGAGGTAACGAAATGCAGGGCTAGAACAGCCCCTGACAGTGAGCTTTACAAATAATGGGGGAAAAAGACAGAGCCATGTGTATCCAAGGTGCCTTTTTTTATTTTTTAGAAATAACGATGAACGACTACAGGGATTATGTCACGTTAAGCTTTCCTGGTGTTACGACTCCCTGAAGTGTCCTTACAAACATTCCAAAAATACCACAGACTTGCTTCATTTCCAAATGATGAAAAAGTGTAACTTCAGGTTTAAAGACCGTGATTGTTTATGGCACTCATTTCAAATGAATGTATTTTATAGATTTTGTTGTTATTGAAATTTGTGTCAAGTATATTTTTTGTTAACCACTTTTAAGTAAATAAAAAAAAGAAAAACATATGAATATGGTGTTTTATTTCATATGAATCTGGAAATAATTATAATGGAATGTTTCATTATTTATAATATTATCATTTTTAATATTACACCAAGGGTAGGTACAGTTTAAGCAATATATTTGCTTCAGCTTATTTCAGAACAACAAAAGTTTTAGTTCAAAATGCATTACTTGTAAGGTGCATTCAGAGTTCATCGCTCATATATAATTATTTGACATGAAAACTTTGTTTTCCGTCCAAGAGGACTACAGCAGTTTTCATGAGGGTTGTGCTTCTACTATATATAACATAAGTAGAGCCTGAGGCACAGAGTGTCCTTTTTCCTCCTGTGTTGTTTTCTGAAATGCTTCCATTCTTTCACAATCCCATAATTACTTATTCAAAATTGAACCTCATAAAAATAAAAATCTTATGAGAACGAGGTTAATAATGTATTTTGTATCATGATTCAAGTTCATTGAATCTATAAACACACAGCATCGTAGAACTGCATTCTTTTGCTATTAATACACCTTTGTTTTGGAAGACATGAAAAGTTTTTAATACTTGAACACGGCACTGTATCAGGGTCACCTGATCCTGTAAGCATAACACATGGTGTTTTTGTAAGTGACTCACAGTAAAATCACTTATCATAAAGAACCTGCCCTGCACAATAAAACAGAGGTGCCTCACAAAGGATCTTTTTTTCCCACTTTATAACAATTTAAAGACCTTTGAGCTCATGGCTAACAAAAGCAAATGAGACTGTGGAGCTAAATGCCTTATTTTACAGTAGATAATGTTGTGTGTAATGTATACCTGTGTGTGTTTGTGTAAAGTTTCAGCCCCAGCACTGCTGATTCATCTGTTGGTTTAACGTCTTCTTTTCTTCACAAAACAAGAAACTGGGTCAAATGAGATATTCAATGACGAAAATGTAGGTCGGACCTGATTTTATTGGGAATTTATTAGATTGAGAGTTAAGTTATTATTAGATTTTGATAAAGATTGTGAAAACATTTGGAATATCATGTGCTGATAAATCGTACACAGTAAGACGAGGCGCGGGTGTAAAGTTCTCATAGGACGCGTTCTTGAATTTAAAGGGTTAGTTCACCCGAAAATTGTCATCATTTACTCAACCTCGTGTCATTCCAAACTCATGAGACTTTCGTTTATCTTCTTAACACAAATGAAGCTCTTTTAAATGCAATATGAGAGATTTCTATCTCTCCATTGACATCTACATACCCACAACTTTGACGCTTCAAAAAGTTCATAAAAAGATCGTAAAACTAATCCATATGGATCAAACAGTTTTGTCCAAATTTTCTGAAGAGACACAATCACTTCTTTTGACGAAAAGATTGAATTTATGCCTTTATTCGCATATAAACATTCATCAGCGAACATTAACAGAAGCACAACTTGTCACGTGACCCGTGAGAACAAACCTCATTGGTTCTCACATGTCAAGCAAACATGCTTGAGCTTCTGTTTACCATCATTTATGTGTGCATTGATGAATGTTTATATGTGAATATATGCCTGAATTAAATCTTTTCATTATTATAAAGCGATCAATCTCTTCAGAAAATATGGACTACACCACTCAATTCATATGGATTAGTTTTACGATGTCTTTATGAACTTTTTGAAGTATCAAAGTGGTAGTTGCGTAGACCGTCAATGGAGGGACAGAAATCTCTCAGATTTCATTAAAAAAATTTCATTTATGTTCTAAAGATAAACAAAATGGGTTTGGAATGACATGAGGGTGAGTAAATGATGACAGAATTTTCATTTTGGTGTGAACTAACTCTCTGAAGTCCACGTGAACCGGAAGTTGCAAACGACTTTTCTCCAGTGTTGTGACGTATTTCCAAGTGAAACAGAATATTGAACAGAGGGCATAGTTTTACTTTAGCGCTCCTCCTCTCCATATCTCGCTCATAGCAGACTAGCGGTTGCAGAGGAGTGGTTTACGCGATTTCAACCCAAGCCGTCAAACTGACGTTATCAGAGAAGGGGCGCCGGTGCAGAGGGGAGGAGCATTTTCAGATTTTAATTAAATATTATGAAGCCAAACAATTGTTTTTGTGTGGATTGACTTGCATGGATGAATTGTTCACCACAAAACTAGCAATTTGAGCTAACAAAATAAATAAGGTCAATTTTGATTTCATGTGTACTTTAAAAACAAGAGAAGTCGCTTGATGGAATAAAAAAAGAATTCAGCTCTAGACAGTTTTAAAAGTTGAACTGCTTTTTACTTAAAATGGTGTTCGAAAAACATTGTGAATCACAGCACAATGGTCAAATACAGTGTGTCCGTCTAGCACAAGTTTACACAGAAAAACAAAAAGCAGCTAAATGAAACTCAAAATGCATTCTAAATAAATTGTAGGTCAAATTTTATGTTGACTTTATCCTGTAAGATACTAATGTGTGTTTTTGACATTTACAGAAAACAAAACAAAAATTCCCAAATCAAGATTAGAAGCACGGATTAGAGGTTTAGAAGTTAAACAAGTTTTAAAGCAAACAGAGAATCTGCTTCCTAAAATAGTTTTCTACAGGTGAATCTGTAAACAGTATGTTTGGTATAAAATAAAACTCCAGTTAAACAAGTGTAGCGACACTCAAGAAGTAACAGTATTTTCTGCCTGAAAGCTTTGCTAAAGATGATAAAACTTTTAAGCATTCATATTTGCAATTTAATTATGTCTTAAATATGTTTTTGGCACATTCATTTTATGGTCTAAATATTTCTACAGGCAAAAGAAAACATCAAGTCAGTACATTAAACTGCACAAACAAATCAGCAGTGATATTTGCGTCTATCTGTCCTTAGAGAGGCTTCCTTACATGGAGACATGACGTTCAAGGCTGTGCATCTGGGTGTGAGACCCTTGTTGACTTCACACGGGCGGATCAGTTTGCTGTGAAGCCCGTGGACTTCATGGAAACCAAACTTAAGGGGCAGATCAAGAGGCTACTATTACAGTCAAGGAATCTCCAAAAATATCCAGACATTCGCGCAGACGAAAAACAACACATTTCTTGACCTTGTTTATGCCCATTTATGACTTAAAACGCACTTGTTTTGGTTTGCACTATTACACATTTGGAGGTTCTGAGAGCATCTGAAGGCTGAGTTGTTTATTGCATTTCCAGCTGCCTGTTCGCTTTGTTCTCTTTGGACAGCACTGAGCTTTGTCCGTTTCCCGAAAATTATGCGGAATCAAATAGCCAAATAGATTAAGTCAGATTTTTCCCACTGATGTGGTACTAGGAGGCGTTCAGCCCCAAACCAAAACACTTGTGTTATCATTATCAGTGCAAAGGATAAAAAAAACATAAAAAAGCAAAACTTATGCTTGAACTATTTGCATTTAATATTCTGCACTTGGATCTTGGCACAATTATGAATCAAAAAAAGGGGCAAAGGCCAGGAATTAAGTGTTGTTGATATATTCCTGCATGCACGTGAGCAAACACTGTAGATATGGGTGACAATTGTTAAATGCGTCAAAAGCACATGCATGTTACTTCCCCCATCAGGCTGCGCTGCACGTGGCGTTGTGTTCCACCTCCGCTCTTGGCTTGTGTCCAGGTCTCAGACAGAGCTGTGAAGCTATGGTAAATATTGTGAGGAATGTATGGAGGGGCTGAGAAGGAATGTATTTACCTCGGGTCAAAAGAAAGTTTCGTACATATCTTTCCTTGGTGAATTGAAAAAGCATAAACAAAATGTGTTTGCAGATTTTGTACTGCAATTGCACAATTGCAATACTAGAGGAACAAGATGTTCTCCAAGATTGTTTCTCCCTCTCTTTTGCTCTCAATAGTGGCGGTCAAACTTATGCAGAACCACAGTCTTATAAAAAACAACTGCCATTTCCCTTCAGTAATTCATTATACTTAGTATTCCATTGTACTCTAAGTTTGACAACCACTAAAGGGATCGGTTCATCGTCGTTTTGCCAAGTAAGACGTGTTCCTGGATCAACATCTTTGTTGGTCCTGGAACAACATTCCAATCAACCAATCAGATTTCAGGGACAAGTTTGCAGTTTGTGACAAGTTTAGGCTTACAACCAGGCTTAGGTGCTTCTACATCAGCGTTATTGTTATATCATTTCTCTCTGATTTTAGGGATAGGTTATTGGTAGGGTTAGATTTAGGAGTTACAGTTAGATTTTCAGGTGGGAATGTTATTCCAGGATCAACAAAATATTTCATACTTGGCAAAATCACAGTGACTATATTGAGCAGAACATCCAAGCTGCTCTTTTCCATACAATGAAAGCATATGGACTCATTTCACAGACTGAGATGATGCATTTCCATGGTTATTAACTGAAAATGTATCAACATTTTTATATTTTCCTTAAAAAAAAAAAAAAAACATTGAAAAATCGAATGTAAATTTATAACTCTATACTTTGTGTTATATTACCCTGGCATTAAATTTCAGAAAACTAGTTCTGTTTCTAATATAACAAATTTGACATCTTTCTCTTTTCTGACCACCGTAATCAATGTCTCAGTATTTATTTATTGTTTTCGCTATTCGACTGCATGGGAGCGCAAAAATATATTTATATATTTGTATATATAAAAATATATACTTTCTGTTCACCACAATACACTTTCAGAAAAAAAGGTACAAAAGCTGTCAGTGGGGCAATACCTTTTCAAAAGGTGCACTTTTGTACCGAAAGGGTGCATATTGGTACCTTAAAGGTATATATAGGTACCTAAAGAGTACCTAAAAGGAACAGAAGTGTTCATTTTGAAAAGGTGTTGCCCCAGTGACAGCTTTTGTACCCTTTTTTCCTGAAAGTGTAGGGTTTATCCAATTATCATGACTTCTGCTTTGGAGAACCCGGAAATGTGAAAAGGGTTCATGGAGTTCCATGGGTTTGAAATCACATTATGTTGAGTAATTGATCAAAGCACTTGCACAAAGCACATCTCTCATGTTTTTTTTGTGTTTTTTTTAGAGAAATGTGTCTTCAGGGTGTAACTGTGACCAATGACTCTTCTTAGCTCTTCTTAGTTCACTCAAAAATGCAAATTCTGCCACTTACTCTTCCTCAAGTGGTTTTGGACCGCATTGACTTTCATTGTATGGACAAAAACAGCTCGTCAAAAATCAATCATGTTCCACAGAAAGAAAGTCATACAGGTTTGGAACGACATGAAGATGATGAAAAAGTTCGTATTTTTGGGTGAACTACCCCTTTAAGAGCAACAAGTTGTATGCCATATGCTGTTCCAGCTTTGGCCATTAGGAGGAGTTGCCATTTCCCACACATGGTAATCCTGAAAGAGTGCTGAGAACCTATGCCTAGTTTAACAGTGCACTCTAAACACCTTCGGTTAAAATTGGAAGCTTCTTCTAAACTTTCGTCTGCACATTTTGTTTCCAAAATGCTGAACTGTGAAGAACTGACTGAGTCATGTGCATATACTGACATCAGTAAGACTTTCTGGTCAGCTCTTCCCCTTTTTAAACTTTCCAAACAGTCATCATTATCCACAAACCCCCACTCAAAACAATGACACTGTGAGAAAAGAGAACAATTTGGGTCATAATTGGTAGAATGCGATGCATACTAAACCACAAGACACACTCCCACTAGGCAGGAGCATGATAAGAGGGCTGCTGTATAAACAGGGAGGTTTGGGAATAATGTGATTATCTTTTCATAGATCTCTCAGGAGAGATCCTTGCTTATCTGACGTCATACTTTATGTACAAGTAAACAACCGGCACTGAGGGGAATAACCAGACGTAAACACTCAAATGGTGACTGTCAATAAGATTTAAAGTGTTGACAAGACCACAGATCTGATAAGGAAGGAAGGAGGGAAGAAAAACGGGAAGAAAATTATGTTTGTGGCTGGCTTTGAAGGTATGACGGTCAGGATTAAAAGATCGAAGGACAGAAAGAAGGAAACAGGGAGAGAGAAAGAGTATGTAGGTCAGTGTATATTCTGGAAGTGACAGCAAACTCGATGACCTTTCAGCCATTAAATAACTCCCGTACCACTGTCAACTTTTGCTGACGCTTAGTTTATTTGCAGCACACTGATTCGGGTTTCACTTATTACAATATTTGTTGTGTATTTGTTTTAAAGTACTTGCTGTTCAGTACTGGCAGCAGTGAATGACGAAATTACTACAGCAGGATGCGTAAAACACCACTGAACCTGATATTGAAGGGATTAGGAAATCAGGATGACATGTTCACTATGCCTGTTCTTCAAAGCTAATGACAGACTTTGGGATTTTGGAATGTCCTGTTGAGCTTTGCGTCTGCAATACTGCATATTGTCTTACAGTTTTTCTTCAAACAGTGTCTAACAATGTATATACATACGTCACAGAAGAATTCTAACATTTTTTTGTCATTTTTTAGCCAATTTTGCTGTATGACGACATTTGTGGAACCAAAGGGCCAACTCATTCGTCTTTCTATGGCTTATTTCAAAAATTTAATATTTTCATATTTTTGTACATTTTCACAAAATTACAATTTTTATTTGAAATGACAATATAAATAAAAATTTCTGTTTAAATTTCACTTTTTTGTTTACATTACTTTTCACATCTGACAGAAAGTTATAATTTTAGTAAAAATGGATATCTAGTATATAAAAAAGGAAATGGTTTAGACCTAATTCACTTTTTGTTTAGATCATAGCGTTAAAAATGTAATAATTAAACCAATTAAATATATTAGATTTTTCTACTTAAAAGTGCTGTATAAGTTTTTGACTGTACTAAAGCATAAAAATACCATAATATGTTTGCAGATATTTATTAACCATGCTGAGTTCACATATTGCTACAGTCGGTTATTTTACTTTAAAATTTGCGTTCCATGTTGGAATTTGTGTTTTTGTTTTGCTCTGTGCAAGACCGCACGTTGCCAATTTACCCAACAGTATTTCACCACCCCGGATTGCCAGTTGGCCGAAAACACATGCAGCAAATTGCAGCCATGGAAGCCATCGAACAAACTGGGTCAGAGATCACAGATATTCTCCCCGACCTAAAAAGCCTCAGCATATATCTAAAAACCTCTATGAACGGAAGCATATTTAAATGTGATATCAACTCATCATAAATCAATAAATCAACTAATTATCTTACAGTGTGTAAGTCTCCTCGCCTTCCAATGTCAATTGAGCTCGCTCCTGTTGCGTGTCTTCAAACTGGCCACCCGCGAGAGCATCTAGGGGGCGGGGCAAACAATATTTCGAATTTGGACTGCAGTACCCATTTCAACCACTAGCTGCCATTCTTACATAGAGCTCCTTTAAAGGGGTGGTTGATTATGGTTTCACTTTTTTAACTTTAGTTTGTGTGTAATGTTAGAGCATAAACAACATCTGCGAAGTTATGACGCTCAAAGTTCAAAGCAAAGGGAGATATTTTCTTTTAAAAAAATCACTTTTTAAGGACTACAGCAAACAGCTGGTAGGGACTACAACAAGCTTCTTCCCTGATTAGTGACATCACTAACCCTAAAATTTACATAAACCCTGTCCTCAGGAACACGCAACAAAGGGGAGAACTTTAGCGCTCCTCCTCTCCATCTCTCACTCTTAGCAGAGTAACGGTTGGAGGGGAGTGGTTTAAGCATTTTCAACCTAAGCCGTCAAACTGACTTCATCAGAGAAGGAACGCCATTCCAGACCGGAAGTAACTTTTCAGATTTTGATTAAAGATTGCCACGACAATCCGTGTATTAACTTGCATGGATTAATTGCTCACCACATATGCACTAACAAAGTAAATAGGGTCAATTTTGATTTCATGATGACTTTAAGATAGTTAACTCCACATCAGCTACATAAATTCATCAACTAACCATTCAGAAACGTCCTCTTGCATTCTACATGTTGTTATTTCTTCTTCAGTCTCTCCATCATTGTCCTCCTCCGATTTGAACATAAAAGACTGAACAGTCAGTGAGGTAATCAGAGCGCTAACACTAGCTCTTGAAACTCCGCCCTCATCTTGGGAGAAGCAGCTCATTTGCATTTAAAGGGACACACACAAACAGAGTGTTTTTGCTCACCCTCAAAAAGTGACAAATTTAACATACTATAAAAATGATCAATGGGGTATTTTGAGCTAAAACTTACACATACACACTCTGGGGACATCAGAGACTTATTTTATATTTTGTAAAGTAAGTGCCATATGACCCCTTAAAAAATTAAAAGTGTTGGTTTGAGACAAGGGTAAATAGTAGCTAAAATATGTATACATAAAATGTAAAAATTTGTGGCCATATTTAATAATTTGTTCCCTTGTTTTAATTTACAACAACAGTAACTTGTTGATTTTTTTGTTTGTTTGTTTGTTTTGTTTTCTTGCAGGTCTCCATATATTGAATATACAGGATTTGAAAAGTAAGTAGCAAAAATAAATTTTGAAATGGTTAGCCTGCTTTTCCCCCTAAAACTGCTGCTTGTAGTTTTAAGCATGGAAAACACTGCACTTTTTTTCAAAGTGCTTTGTTATCAAGTTATCACCCCTGTCCTGGCTGTACAATGAGAATTTACAGACCACTCTTTGGCCGTCTATGTAGGTCAGACTAGCATGCCTGCATCTTTAACTATCAGAGAAATTTTGGCTGCTGAAAGCTGCTAACCAAAACAAGACTACACCTTCTCCACTTTCGGCCGGCCCTGAACAAACTAATGTTACACAAAGCGTGGGCAGGGCAGCCAAACAGGACGGTCACATAATAATAAAGAACATCTTTTCCTACGTGATTTCTCTCAGGTCCTGCTCTGAGTGAAGTGTCAAATAACCCTCTACAGACTGAGAATATGTTTATGAATACAACTCCAGTTGAACACATGTTATTAGTAGCCTAATCAAACTGTCTGGTTGGTTGGATAACAAAATATTTAAAATATTAACAAAAAATATAAAAACCCATTTTTGATAGTTCTTATACCCTTACTGCACATCATGTCTGTTTTAATTTCTCCTATAGAATTTCACAAGAAACATCTGCGACAAACATAACTGAGAAATAGAGTAAGGATGTGATTCTGAAGACCTTGCCAAGCAGCACACCCTTGGTGCGGATTTCCTGCTGCCATCCTGACGTGATATTCAAAAATCAAGTCTCAATCTCATATTTTCCCCCTGAGATATTTATCTTTGTCACCTGTGAAGGAAATCATGATGTTTTTGAGCTGAACAAATGTTTTGATGATCTCCTTACCTTGTAAGAGGGTCTCATCTTACAAAAAAACAAGGCCTATACGTTTCGCCTATGCACATGAAATCAGAAGCTGTGAAGGCAGATCTAAAGGTAAATGCACTGAGAAGTTCATATACTGAATAAATACAAATGTAATTTTACATGAAACTATTTTTTTACATCTCATATGCTCAATCCTTCTCCTAGAAGTCGACAAACAAGGATCATGTGATTTCCTTAGTTCTCACGCAAACCTTTTCACATGGATTGTTGTGCAGTTTATGGGGTTTTCCCAATTTAGCTAATGAAAATGAACCTGAATTACACAACTGTTACATCATTTGGTGACACAGCTCATGATCTCTTGAGTTTCCTTGTAATCCCTTCACTCAGTTCACTCTTGATATATTGTTTCCTGCAATTAAACGGCACACATTTGTCGTATTTTGGTATTTACACCAGCAGGAATTAAATAATCTGCATCTACTGCACTTTGAATGTGCTGCAGTGTTTGTTTGTTTTTTGGCATCAGCTGATTGGTCCACATGCTTGGTCCTGTTCTGTGGCTCATGTAGCACTTTACATGACAGAAATATGATTTTGTTTTCCAGATCTTTTAGATAAGTGTGTTTTTAATGATGTCATAACTACTCAAAAGCTTTCAGTCAACCATTGTAGACTAAACAAAGACAGACATGTGCAATAATAAGAGTGTAGATTTAAAGGGATACTCCACTCAAAAATGAAAACTCTCTCATCATTTACTCACCCTCACTTTTTCCCAAATGTATATGACTTCCTTCAGATAAACATAAATGAAGATTTGTTTTATATCACTGCAAATCCATCACTGCAAGTCTATATTATACAAGTTTACAGGACTGCCAAAGTTTAAAGCTTAAAAGAATAAAATAACATAAATAATCAAAACTGCTTGGCGAACTTACAATTAAATAACATATTTCAAATAAACAAAAAAATCTGACATGACTTGTCCCATAAATGTTGTTTCTTATGCTCAAATAGCATTTAAAAACATATTTTCCAGGCTAGACAAGCTAATGCGCATGTGCAGTCATAAGTGCGAGTCTCAGGTTTCTATGGGAACCGGAGCTTCTAACGGCAGCTGCAGTGACGCAATGACTTTAACAATCAGCGATTGGCTCTTTTACTTAGAAGGGCGGGACATATTCCGCCATATTGCACGTTGCAGTTTCTCCCATTTATAAGTAAAAAGTTGCATCCCAAATGATGCACTATGTACTTATACACTATGTACTTGTACACTATGCACTCATCCATGTAGTGCGTGAATTGTATTATGTTATTTTGTCATTTAACAACGGTTTCCGAGCCTCCCTTCCACTTCACTATGTAATTAAAGCTGTAATTAAAGGTGCTACAGAGGATGTTTTGTTTTATACATGTTTGCAATATTACTTGAAACTGTCTTTACTAACTTATAAAAGACTATTTATTAGGTGCACTGAAAGGAATAATATTAATATACATCATCTGTGCACGAAGTAGGGCCTTAAAAACATCAGCCAATCGTTTACGCGATGATCGTGTAAACGATTGGCTCTCTGGCTTGTCAGTGACTACCATGACGTTCCCTGTGAGAGATGTTCGCGCTCCAGTAACTTTCCACACTCCACAGATGCTGCATGCAATGTTTTTGTCAGGAGTAACAACTGCAGATTATGAGTTACCTGCGGTGAGTCCGACATAATGAATCCACTAACACGACACAGTGAATGCCGGTGGTAAACAAACACTCGTTTTCCAATACTCGTGCACGAGTTTTGGGAGGCGTTCCCTCGAAATGAGCTGTGAAGGAGGGGGGTTGTTCTTTCGCATGCGCTCATTTCAAAAATTCACTAACAGTCTTTGGTTTCTCAGTCGACAAAAAGATCCTCTGTAGCACCTTTAAAGTCGAGTGCATGAAGTGTTTTAGTGCATCATCCGGATATTTAAAGTGCACTTTTTCTTTTTGGAACTTTGTGTGAACGCACTACTCGCACTATTTACACTTAAAAACGTCATAGAAT
Source organism: Chanodichthys erythropterus (assembly GCF_024489055.1). Lineage (NCBI taxonomy): Eukaryota > Metazoa > Chordata > Actinopteri > Cypriniformes > Xenocyprididae > Chanodichthys > Chanodichthys erythropterus. The sequence continues at coordinate 21,676,802 of NC_090226.1, forward strand.
AGTGCATAAGTACGCGAATTGGGACGCACCTATAGAGTACCTCAGGGATGATGTGTTTTTGTAGGCCAACCCGGAAGTTAGCGGCGCACGGGTTCCCTAGATCAAAAGCCTATGCATTTTTCCCATAGACTTTTGGAAAATATGCTCTGTGTTTAACAAAGGTTTATGACACTTACACATTTTGTCTATCAAGATAATCTTTACAAGTTAACACATTTATACAGTTTGAAGCCTAAATAAATATAAAAAGCTAACAGTAGGCTATAAACGGACTACAGCACACCATGGTCGCGGATCAACGTCATCACCACCAAGCTTCCTCAAACTTTATTTAGAAAACAACTCTATTTAAAAACATGCTCGCTGATTATGATCTGCGCTGTGTATGAATACTTATCCACTTTTTCATGAGAAATGCTGTCCAAATGTCCTGTTTGTCATGATGATGTCTAAAGTACCCGCAAAAGGAAGTAGTCCCTTTTAGCAATTTGTTAGCAACTGCCGTTGTAACTGCGTGTTAGAACTGGTGTGTTTTATGTCATAGATCAAAACGTGAAAATATTTTGAGGCTTTGTTAACCACAGACCTTATTTCAGGCGATTTAACAAAAACCCATTCAAAAACCCACATGGAAAAAACCTATATAAACATATATGTTTCAATATAGGTTTTGATATAGGTTTTTAATATATGTGACATATATAAAATTGGCCGTTTTCCTATATTATATGTACATATATGCACATATATATATGCACATATATATATGTACACATATATGTACACATATATATGTACACATATATACATATACACACATATATATATGTATATATATATATATATATATATATATATATATATATATATATATATATATATATATATATATATATATACATATATGTTACATATATTTTGTTATACATTTCCTTCTTTTCCTCTATCTTCATACAAGAAAGAATTGACCTTGTAAATGTTTCTGGAAAACGTGTAGATATCATAGTTAATATATCATGTTAATATATTGCCATAGTTAAATTCCATAAAATGCCAATTACATGTGATACCAATTTCACGTGTTCGCACATACATAAGTTCTTGCATAATTTTTTTTCATTAATTCTTAGTTTTTGCCTTGATAATAGAAAATATGAGCTAGGCATCATGTATGACAGTCAAAAATGAGATATGAGCTACAAAATGACCAGATCCTGCCATTAGCTATATAGAAGACATATCTTGTATGTATAGGGCTTATATGTGGATATGAAGGAGCAATACAGGAGACCCATATTTCCTGTATATGCACATATATGCACCTCAATTTAGCCTATATGTGGCATGTATACGCATATATGCAGCATATATGCAGTATATATACGCATATATGCGTATATATGCAGCATATATATTATCATATATGTGCATATATGCAGCACATATGTGCATATATGCAGCATATAGGTTTCATATATGCGCATATATCCACATATAGGTTCTTTCCATGTGGGAAACCCATTGTCTTCCGGGCGATGGAACCGGAAGTCCTAAAATGCTAACTCCTTTCCGGGTTTTGCCTACAAAAACACATCATCCCAAACAGGTAGCCTACTCTAAAGGAGTGAGTAATATGAGCTCTTATGAACCCCCGTATGACAGTTGAAAGGTAATGGTTTCTAGTTTAAAAAGTGTAACATAGTATTTTTCACACACACCTATTGTTTCAGTTCAGAAGACATCTTTTTCTTTTTTTCTTTTTTTACAATAATTATTTTCTCTTCACAAGCTGGCTACACTGGCCTGTTCCAGAGAAATGGACAAAAGAAATGAACAACAACAAACTACTGGAAACTTTGAAAAAATATATGCTTGCTTTGACATGCGCTTATATAAGGAGGTTCAGAGATACACGCAAATCTATTCTAAAAAAGGACATTTTTATTGCTCGTTTATCACTCCTTTATCACTTCTGGACATAAATAGCGCAGACACTGGATATGGATGAAACTTTTTAATGAGAGTCTGTTGAGCCCCTGTGGTCGAGCACACTGTCAAATGGGGTATACTTTAAAAGGCTATTTGGTTGTACACGTATGAAACTAAAGTAAACTTTGGGCTTTAGAAGATGCTTCTACAACATGTTTTCACTGTTTTTATCACTTTGCTTGTGTTTGTGGTGTTTGTGGTACAGAATGGCCTAGAGTTGTGTGATTCTTTTGAAAGTTGGTACGTCTCTTGTCAGCATCCTGGAGTTGGATTTCTCTCTCAGGGGACATGCAAAACATCGAATGGAGTGGAGAAAGGGAAATTGTTTTCACTATACTCCATTCATATATACTGATTTCGTCTGTGCATTGCTTGATGAAACACCACCTTTTCATTGGCAGAGAAAAAATGCTATCCAGATTTGTCTGAAGCATAAGTTACTCAACATTAAAAGGGTAGTTCTGTCATCATTTACTCACTCTCATATGTGTGACTTTCTTTCCAGTGTTGTTTTTGGCTTTCACTGTATGTTCTTCCTTGTGGGAAATAAAGTCATAGAGGTTTGGAACGACAAGAGGGTGAGTAAATGATGATGAACTATCCATTTTTATCTTAGTTCTGGTTCACTACAACTGACCAACTTCTGAACTCAGTAAAATTTCTTCAGCCACCTGCATAGGAGAGAAGAGACAACAAGCAACGAATTTCAGAGTTGGGCAGTGATGCTGAATTGTATGGATTAATAACCAGATCGACCTGACAGGCTGGTTTAGAATGAGAAGCAGGTGGAGAGAGGTCACTGGTGCCAGAAAAAAGCATATGAACCCAGTGCCAAACAAAAGAAAGCCAAGAATCTGAGAGGTACAAAAGCCCTATTGTGCCATACTTCACAAACATCAGGACCAGGAGCGGGGAACAGAGGGTCAAAATTACAGTAGAGCATAATCTCAGATGGACTTTCCGCTACCAAAAATGTTTCAGCCATGCTGTTGTTTGTTTGTGTGCTGGTGTGCAGTGACTTAACATTTGGCTGACTAACAGTAGTAGAGGCTCGTGAGGTCATTCTGCTGTGGGTAAGTGTATTCTCACAGCTGACAAGTTATGGAAGAATAACACAAGCAGGGCCAAACTCATGGGAATTATGGGTCACCTTTAACACAAAACAAGGGGAGAAGCCAAGAGGGCAGGAAAGGGCACAGCTGGCCTAGTGCACAGAGAGTTCTGTGTGACATGAGACATCCGGAGTAGGGCTGTGTGGTTGTTCAGGAAACCAGCTTGGTTCAACATATGGTGAAGCAGCCTCTACCTCGCTCTGCTCTGATTGGCTCTCCTGTCTCCGGGCATGTGTCTGCAGAGAACAAAACAGTACTTAGCCAATCAGACAAAGGCAAGAGTTTCCCTTCTCTAGCTAAAAAAACTCAAACTGAACATCAGTGACATCACTGGCCCTTTAAACTAAACCACGAACATTTAAAAAGCAATGTGGGTGACAGGCTGCTTCTGGTGACAGGTACACCACATTGTCTCAGTGGAACATGACTTATGATCATGTTTTTGTTTTGCTTTGTTGTTTTTTCCCCACAAAACATAAGTGATTTCTGCAAATACAAATTGCATTGTTATGAAAGAACAACATTCATACATGATTTACTGATTCACCACATTACTTTCTTAATAATGTTTTTTTTTTTTTTTTTTTTCATTTTTTTCATTTTTCTACTTTTTCCATTTGGACAAATTACATTTTAAATCTAGATCCTTTGTTCCCTTTTCACAGATTAAGCTACTAAAATATTTTCTAATCCCATTTTGACTGCAAAAAGACTAAAACAAGATTGAAACAAGATAAAATATTAAGGCATGTTTTTACAGATTGCATCTTAATAACGAGTGTTACTAGTTTTTAACTCATTTATACTTGAAACAAGTCAAAAAAATAAATAAAATGAAAAAGGCTGAATATGTATTCTGTGAAAACAAAGGAAAAGAATTTTGAAAAGTGTTGGTAACCAAACACTTGGTGGCCATTGACTTCAATTCAAAAACTGCATTCTAAATCACATATACTGTCTAGTAGGTACTACATTTGGTTTAAAACTAACTTTGTAACCATTAAAAAGTTATGTTCTATATAGTATAAATATGGGTAGTCTGAATGAAATTCAGGCGTACGACATCTGCCATGTTGTCACTGTCACATGACCTACTGAACCAGCCTCATTTGCATCACTTCACTGCAATTCACAACAGCAATTCCCACAGCCTGATGGGATAGTAAAGTGTTCATCAGATGCACACTTCAGAATCTCATCAGAGAATTTGACATATTCGAACGCAGGGTGAGACATTTCTCAAAATATCTTCTTTTATGTTTTGCAGAAGAAAGAAAGTCAGAATGACATGAGGATAAGTAAATGATGCCAGAATTTTCATTTTTGGGTAAACTATTCCTCTTGCAGTGTTACATGTCAAGTAAATTTACCAATGATTTTTAGGTATTTCAACTGGAAAATTAATAAAGACAAAATGAATATTTAAAAATAGATATGTTCACTTTTTGAAGTGTGCAGAGAAAAGTCCACACACTGCTCTTTGTCTGAGAATTCCGACCAGCCTGACATGGCAACAGTGGCTCAACCAATAGTGTGCATTTAGGGCGGGGCTATTAGTTTGTTTGGCCAATGCATGGAGGAGAATTTGGAAAAGATGTTAGGAAATGATCATTATTTTTGCCATTCTGTTCAATGATGCTGGTGGAACAGAAATGGTTGAACATTTCAGGTTTAACTTTGAATGAATAGATGCATTCTGTTGCTTTCTCACAGTAAATATTTGCAAGAGTAATAAGTCAAGTCATATAATTAGGAGGGAGGGAATGCTTTATGTATAACAAAATGTATCTGTCTGTATTCTTTTTGTTTGCTTCAGTCTTTGAGGACTTTGAGAAACAAACAAACCAAAAAATGCACGAGTGTGGGGGAGTGGGGTTGGGGGGGTGGCTGTTCACTATCAGTCTGCTTTTCCTGTTTGTAAATGATTGGTCAAGTCCCCTGAAGCTCTTACTGAGGAGGAAACAGAGACACTCTGTTGAGAACAGTGAACTGCACTGGATTGTTTACACAGAACACAATGTATAAATCTCTTTGGGGAAGAGAGAAAGAATGAAGCTTTTGCATGACTACACACAAACATTATTTGGTGTGAAATAGCATGCATGATTTATTCAGATCACAATAAGAATATTTCATCATCAACAGCAGAATTCCAGGACTGCTGGACACAAGGGTCACTCCTCTCAGATGATATCTGATTACTAGGAAGAAAAAAACATAAACTGGTGCCCTAGCGTTACATTGATTTGCCTCCACATCCGTTCCACAATGTAATGCATAAAGAAGTCATTGTTTGTACTTCTATTAAAAAAGTAGACATGTCTTCGAGCTTTCAAGGACACTGCTGGAGAAAATCAAGTTTTCCTCTGTATCCGAATGCCTAAACTTAAATCAAATATAATCCCTAATACCCTGACCTAAAATTACATGTCGTCATCCAAGCAAAAAATAAAATCAAGTGTTTCATGCAAGTATATATATATATATATATATACAATTAATATCTACACTTTGTATTGTTTTCCAGTAAAAAAAATAAACGCTTGTGTTTAACAGTATAGTCCAAACCCACATTTCATATCATTCCTTCATCTGTGCTTCATACTTTAATGACTGGATAAAGGCAAAACAACTTTTCCTTGCACAGCAGCTGAAACAGAAAATATCTGTATAAGGTGGTGGATCACATGGATGACTTGCTGTATAGTGTTGCAGGGCATTTGCATAAATTTGAACTCTGCTTAACCTTTCCATTAGTCATTGTCACTTACAGTATGTTGCATCAAATAAACTTAAATTGAAAACAAATGACTTCTGAACAGTTTGTTTCTGCAACCTATAATGTGATAAGTACAAAGAACAGCCTATTGAACACACTGTACTTCTGTCCCTCAAAGCCCCATTTTCATTCACATCAAATTAAATATGGTGTACCCTGACTAACCATATTAAAAAGTGAAGAATGACATTGGAACATAAGTATTATGTTTGTCCCAAAGGCTGGTTCACAGTACCTGAGCAAACAGCAACAAGGTTAACACATTGATCCAACAAAATCCAACAGCTGTTGGAATTTTGCTGTTTGTTGGGCAAAGTTACTTTTAAAAGTTATGTATTACAATATTGTGTTACTCCCTAAAAAGTAACTATTTGTGTTACTTAGTTATTTTTATGGAAATTAATGCACTATATTACTTTTGTGTTATTCTCGTATGGCCTGGGCTTGTTTGTTTTTTAATAACCAAAAAGTTTTATTTTCATGCCAATAGTAAAATGAGTATGCCTCAGTCTGAAGGAAGTGCAAATTCACATCTTGCCAGTAGTGGGCGCAGCTCAAACAAACCTTTCAGCTGTGCTGACATTCTGGATCGCAGGAGAATAAGATGCAGGAGAAGAAAGTTCAGCACTTACTTTGTACAAGTAAAATGAGTAAATGCCTACTCACATTTAGTCTAGAATAACATCATTTTTACACAGCGAATACAACGCCTCTGCACTTACTCCTGATTGCTGTCAATAAATGGGAAAAGAAAGTAACTTGTGATATTTGAAAAAGTAACTCAGATATTTTGTTGCAAATTTAAAAGTAATCTGTTTTACTAGTTACTTGAAAAAAGTAATCTGATTACGTAACTCATGTTACTTGTGATACCCCCAACAATGTTGATGGTTCAGTACGAACTACCAAACTTCTGACTGGGTTAAAGGTGAGACAGGAACAAAGCTACACCGAGGGCAGTGCATCTGGCCATCATTAATGTCTGTAGATGACACTATTTTCGGAGCCCTGGCAGTGGCTCTCCGTGGTGTAAGCAGGGGTGGGGGTAAAGTCACTTACCAGAATAGAAGCTTGAAAAACAAATAAACAAACAAACCAAAAAAACTTGTTTGTTCTGGATTTTTAAGTCAACAAGGTGCCCAAAGTCAAAGTGTATTCCCGAATTGCAGCTAATATCCGCCTTGTCTGTCAATGACAGTCCATTACAGTGATGTAAAATGTGTTTAGAATTACCAAAGCGAGTTCAAAACAATGCAAAAAAGCATTTTAAATGTGTCTTTACCCTGAAGTGTTGTTCAGTTGCTATTCTTTTCCAGGAAAACATCCTAGTTACTCTAGCACGGAACCTGATTGAAAGCAGGTGTGACATCAGAGTTCCAGCCTACGAGAAAGAGGCACATGTGTGAGACAAGAACTGAAGATTGCAAACAGTTAATTTTCATATTTTCTTATTTTCCAGGCAGGCCATTTCTGGGAACCAGCAAAGTGCAAGGAAAGCATGACTATATTTGTATGCTGAGCTATCTGAACAATCTGGCATTAATACAGGTTATTAACTTCAACTAGACAAACAGTGTTTGGGAATAACTAACTACAAGACAGCGATGCTAATAACTTAACTACAATTTTCAGAAGGCTACCATGAAAGGAGCTTGACCTCTATATATATAGCATAGCTTTTCTAGTTTGCAAGACTAACAAGTAGCTGTGTAGTATGACAAAATGCAACATTGCTATTTTTTTAGATGTTGTTTTTGTAACAGTTATGCTCTGTTATATCCTGTTTTAGTTTCATTTTCACTCTGTTTTATTGTTTCCTGTTTTCCTGTGTTCCCTTGTTAGTTTCCCTGGATGTTAATTAGTTCTTATACACCAGTTTCTGTTCTACTCATTATCTCCATGCTTTATTGTTTCCCCAGTTTCTTTGTCTGGTATTGTTTAAATCGGCATCAATGTGGTAACATTATTCTCCTGCTATCTTCTGCGTGTTCCCTTTTGGATTAACTAATCATTAAAAACTAAAATGTTTTGTTCCTATTTCTTCATTGTGTGCTTCTTTTTACAACCCACTGTGACAATATTATAAAAAAGAATGGTTCATTGACTCGTTTGAGTCTATGCAATGTATTTTATATCACCTTTTGTAGTTAAATACTACTGTTCACTGTTCTTATGTCAGATGTAGAAATGTCATGTTTGTTGTTGTTGAATTTAGAGTAAATTTGCATGTATGAAATCTAATGTGGTTTATATATTCAAATCAAGTTAAATTTATTTATAGGACTGTTACAATACACATTGTTTCAAAGCAGCTTTATTGAAAATCATGATGTTAATGTTTAATGTAATGTAATATCTTCATACCTTATAGGTGCATTTAGCAGATTAGAGTTGGGTGATATAGTTTACAATTTGTGATGATACATGCAATCAAGCAGCTGAGATAATCTACATAGTATATATTGCTTTACACACGTATTATGTATGTGTGCAGATAAAGTTGGACATACTTATATATCCATCTTTATATAAAAAGCTGAATGATAAGTTACATTTTACGTCAAAATCAAAAATCAGGCAGTTGAGATTTGCAACGCTTTATGTGAGTATACTGTGTGTATGGGGAGCAATTTGGATATAATATATTCAGTGTTATATATGGAGCTTTGCATTAATAAATATATTGTGGTTAATATATTTAAAAGATATTATCCCCTTAAATAGTGTCAGTGTAGTTAGCTGCTTTTTGTTTAATTTTTAAAGAGTAGCTTAAATTATGTGTAACTTGTAACTTTGTAAGCACAGGAAACAGCAAGAAAAGCATGTAATATTTATGTTCAGAACTAGAAATAACATACGAGAAAAAGAGAGAGAATGAGACTGAAAAAAAACAAGCATGTGTCCATGAGTGTATTAGGGTGTCTGGAATGGTCAGAGGGGTTCGAGTAGTAGGTGTCTGGGAGGGATGGGAGGTTATAGGGATCTCTGTCGTACTGGCTTACTCTGGTTTGCTCCGCATTTGCTTGGCTTTGCTCCAGGGTGAGGGGCTCATGGCAGAGATGGCGAGGGTGGCTCAGCTCAAACCTTGTTTGTCCTTTCGTGTAACAGTCTTGATGGGGGGCAACTTGGCCTGGTCCATATTGTCCTCAATTTGGACCCCTGAGTCTTTCCTTCGCATTTTGAAAGTCACGTCAGACTCTGGATTTCATAATATGCCCTTAGAGTATTTTTAAACAGCCAGTACCGACAGAGTACTGCAATTATACTTAATTTACTCTGTCAAAGATTTACATGGAAAAGCCAAAAATAGCATACACCTGAATGATGACATGAGAATTTACTGGCAAAAAAAAAAAAGAAAAAAGAAAAAAAAGGCAGGGGTGGGAGTTGCTGAAACCCCTAAAGAAGGCTTGATCCCTCTGAAGGACATCATAACAAGATGGTGGGGGGGTCAAAGAAAGTAGTCTTCCCATAATATGAAGCTTTACCAGTAAATATGAAGATGCGTTTCTAACTCTGACTGATTTTAAATCATGATTTTGCCCATCTCTAAAATAGGTCATACAATTAACTTTATCTAAGCTGTTGAATTAAATATGCTATAAAGCCACGCTCATTCATGCATTTATTGCATGGATGAAGAGCATAATGTGTTTAAAGTGCATATACACAGTTCATAACAAACCCTCTTTAATGCTGTTAAACTGAATGTATGAAACAAACTGTTTGCTGAAAATATACACTAACTTAACAATACTGAAATAGGAGCACACACTCTTGTGACTCTTTGTCTTTGTTGTGAAATTTACATACTTCACATGCTTTTGAAAATAATAGCGTTTAGTTGATCCTGATAAGCACTCATTGTCACAGTTGTAAACACAATGCTGGCTTCTTCCATAAGGGGGTTTGGCATCACGGCATCTTTGTTTCCAGGCAGAATTTGTTTTAAAGAACGCAACAAACACGTCTCCCGGAAATCCTGTAGAATTCAACCAATCAGATAAGTGTTAATGTTTCCAATTTTGTGTGTGATATGCATCAAACATTCAGAAAACGGTTCGTGGGCATGATGATTGAGAGGAGGGAACGAGACATTACGTAGCTACCCTATGGGGTTATCCTCCTCCTTCCTCAAATACTGAATTGCGCTGATTGCATTATGCTGGGAAAACTGGCCAATGGCCCTCAAGTACACAAGTTATGGGCGGAGCCCCCCACTATATAACTCACTGACATTGACTCTTGAATATTGAACTCACTGAATATTTCGAATGTTTGAACAGGCATACAAGACTCTGGGAGTAGCAACACAACAGCGTGCACAATGTCTTGTTCCCTCCTCTCAGGGAACCAAGGTTACTAGAGTAATAAAAGATGTTCCCTGAGAGGAGGGAACAAGACATTGCGTAGCTACGCAATGGGGATCATGTACAATCCCAATGTGTTGTGGGCTAACATAGTGAGAAGAGTACATGAGCCAGACTTGATATAGCCATGCCCCGTTGACCACTATATCATCCACTATAGCACCTAGAGGAAAAGATATGGAACTAGGAACTAAGGAATATAATGCTCTGACGCTGACTTAGTCAGCATATTCAGGATATGAAAGCACACAAAGGGGGTATGGCCAGGTGCAGACAATCAACTGATCCGAAATGGCTGCCATCTCAATGCACAGACAGAACTAGCGGTGCAAAAGATGGAACCCTTAAGGTTGTAAAATCTAGCAAAAGTGTTTTGTAAAGACCAACCTGCCGCCAGACAAATATCGACATTCCTCTAGCCCTAGCCCATGAAGAAGCCACACTCCTTGTGGAGTGAGCGTGAACTCCAAAAGGACAGAGGTCTCATACTTAGAAGCATATGCCAATGCAATCGTTTCTACAATCCAATGGGACAGCCGCTGTTCTGAAACCGACAGCCCCTTAGTGCGGCCTCCGAAACAAACAAACAGCTGCTCAGACAGCCTAAAGTGACTGGACCTGTCCAGATAAGCACGTAAAGCTTGGACTGGGCATAGGGGATGCAGTATTGACTGAGAGTCCAGTGGAGCAAACACTTGCAGCATTATAACCTGTGCTCTAAGCAATGTCGTAAGCACTTTAGGCACATACACCTTCTGGGCTGTAGTCTGACCATACAGTAGTCTGACCATACGGAAGAGCCATTAGGAGCTCCTCTAGCATGGTTGGTTAGACCAGTTTGGTGCAACCAGAAGCACAGTCTCCTGTTCCTCCCTGATCTTCTGCAGCACCAGCTGCATGATCTTTACTGGAGAAAACTCATACTTGCGCTTCCTGGGCCATTGACTCATAAGAGCATCCCCATCTAGGGGAGCTCCTCTGAGGCAATCAAGTCAACCTCTGCCATTCCAAACAGACTCCAGATCAGATAAATAATTTGCAGATGCAATCTCCACTCCCTGCTGCCTCTGGACAGCAGTTCCGATAGGGGTGCATGCCAGGGGTGCATTCTTGAAGGCAGCAGAATCCGGGCCCTGTTGATCACGCGTCTGCAGCATTTTGGCCTGAAAGACCAGGAGAACTGCAATAGTTATGATTGCAGAGGCTGCCTGCACGGCCACCATGTATGCTTTTTCAGCTATGTGAGCAGTGGTGCAACACGGCTTAGATGGAAGTGATTGCAATGATTTCTGCCCATGTGCAGTCAGACATAGATGGGCCGCGATGGCCTCCTTGCTGGGCGGCGGCTTAGTGTACCCCAAGTGGTCGGCTCCGTCGACAGAGGATGGCAAACGCAATACCTTGGCTTGGTCTCGGGGAAGACTGCGAGATCTCAGCATGGACCTCAGGGAAGAATAGAGCGGGTCTCTGGGGGGTGGCAGCATGGCGACCCGACTGCAGAAACCACATGTCCATTCTATTTCTGGCTGGTTGCTCAAGGGGTGACCAGTCGAGGCCCAGATCCTGAACGACCTCTGTCAGGATCCTCAGCAGCTCCTTAACTACTGGAGCCGGAGGCTCACACACTTTACTGTGAGAAGCCTCGGACTCCAGGCAGGTGGACCAGTTTCTAGACTCGGAGGCTGCACTCGACATGACGTTATCATCTTCGGCACCATTATTCACTGCTGCACCAAAAGAGACCAGTTTGCGGGCAAGCTGGACTCGGTAAAAGACATGGACGCCCTCTCGAACAATGAGCATGCTGGAGCTGAGTCGACACGCTTTCATCAGAAGGGCCTGCTTCATGTGGCTGCCTCTGCCTTTCCCTCTGTGGCTCAGCGGTGACAGGGGGTGAAGGCAAGGGGGCATCCGGTGCGCAGCTTAGGATCACGGAAATCCTGGCACAGAGGGCTTTGTCATCTGTCATCTGCTCACAGAAGGGACAGTCAGACCCATCCAGCGTGGCCTCTGTATGGGCTTGGCCCAGACAGAAGATGCATGCATCGTGCATGTCGGGGACACTCCTTGAGCAACATCCACGTCTTCTTTCCGGATCCGCAGTAAAATATAATAAATTAATACGGGATCTTTAAACACCGTAAGAAGAAGATTTAAGAATCTTTCTGTCATTTTGTTTTGATCATAATAACTGCTAAAACCAAGTTACCACAGTTTTATTGTCATATGGTACATATTTGTAAAGGATAGTTTTTGTTTGCAATAATTTTCTTTATGGCATCACAGAACAACAAATCCCCGCAAATGGGAAAACTAGTGCACATAGTGCCACAGTATTCCAGAAACGTCTAGCTGGCACAGTAAGCAGGACACGGGCATCTTTCTTCAGTTAGCGAGGGCAATATTCCAGACGTGTCTGTCCTGTGACCCTGCCTGCATTCTGGCTGTGCCTGCAGCAGCTCTTTGTATGTGCATTGTGTCAGCTGGGGGAAACAGGAGCTTGTGAAAGAGAATCCCAGCAGGAAGCAATGTGCAGCTGTTCAGGGGAACACAGGGTGTTTATCCTAAAAACTTGAGTGTGGGTTAACATTTCTGCTAACATTTAAATTATTCTTATTTCTAAAAATTGTCTCTAGTGAAAATGCAGGGTGTTGATTGGGTCAAAGTCCTAACAAATTCCAGTTATTGTTTTGTTTTGTTGTTTTGTTTTGTGGCAAGAAAGGAAAACAAAATGTCCAAAAATGCAACATGATTGCAGTCAAAATCATGTAATGGAAAAACAGTTGGTCAAACTCTGCCATGCATTTGGAAGTGTTTTCTTTTTTTCTTTTTTAATGAACCAAAACCACATTTTTTCCTTACCTTTTGGACGTCTTTGATTCTTTTAAACCTGATAAAAATGCAGCTCGGCCAAATGGCCAAAGGCTATAAATTAATTTGACATACAAGAAGCACAGATGAATGGCACCTCGAAGAGCACTGGGCTGAAAAAATGACCTCTGCACATGGATGTGTTTATGATGACTTATTGAAGGAGATCAGAGGTTCTGACCACTTTCCCAACACAACTTTAGATAACAGGCAATCTGTATAGAGCACCTTCATTTGCTCAAATGAGGGTTATTAAAGGGCTGCTCATGAAAATGTAATACATGTAAAGGATGTCTGATTTAATACTAGTAAGCATTAAACACAAATATGCTTGTTAAACCTTTATTTGACTATTAGGTAGATTCATATGGCCAAGCTGATTTACAGTGGGGAGCTGTAGTCTGTAGGTGAAGTCTGAATCATATTAACTGAATCACCAAGTAGTTTTATACTGCATTTTATGTGGTATTTTTTGTAGTGAAATAATTTAGTTAAATACTACTTCTTATGACTATGTTTTACATTGTTATGCAGATAGTCTGAAACATTGTTTGTGGTCCCACCAGTTTTACATCGTTCTGTCATGAAGGGCATGAATAAAAGGTAGTATTGTATTTAATTCTCTTGAACTCAAAACATCAATGCGCATGATGTCACCGTTTTCAGAAATTCGAGTTTTTCTAGTTTACACAGAGACGATAATCCCTTACGGAACAAAAATATACAGGGATATACAGCAAAATATAATGTGAAAAATTACATAATACATATATGGGAAACTAGTGCTTAAACAGTATTTTTCAATATACTGCAATATATTCATTGACCATGTACGGTATGTATTGATACATATAAAATATTTAGAAATTAAGACAAAAATAGCATTACATGTAATATTCATAAAAATTCTTTATGTATTATTCAATATATTGTAATATATTAACACAATATATTATTATGTATATTTTCAAATATACCATTAAATCATTTAATATATTGGTCATTCATATATAGGGAAATACAGTATATTTTCTTTTCATATGGAATGGTTATGCCCCCAAAACGCTGTTGTTGAGTAAATGAACGGCCATAAAAAGTCAAAAATACCGAAAAATAAAAAGTATGTCATTTATTACTCAGCCTCATGTCGTTCTACACCCATAAGACTTTCGTTCATCTTGAGAGGTCTGGTGACATTGCTGGCAATAGAGGCCTCACTGAACCATCGTATTTCATCAAAAATATCTTAATTTTGTGTTCCGAAGATGAACGAAAGCTTTAAAAGTGTTTAAATCAGCCATCACTAGATATTGTTGAAAAGTTCTTATTTCGTTTTTTTGCCACACAAAAAGTATTCTTGTCGTTGTACTCGCATGAACTGTTTAAATATTTTTTGAGTACCTTTCTGGATCTTGAAAAGTTTGGTGATGTTGCTGACCTCACTGAGCCATCAGATTTCATCAAAAATATCTTAATTTGTGTTCCAAAGATGAATAAAGGTCTTACGGATGTGGAACGACATGAGGGTGAGTAATAAATGACATTATTTTTTATTTTTGGGAGAACTAACCCTTTAATCTAAACTCAAGTTATTACAGTCCATTGTATATAGATTTTGGGATTGGAGAGTTTTATTAGAAGGAATATTTGTATTGTTTTATGTCAGACATTTGTAATTAAAACAATTTCAATGAAAAATTTAAAACATTTTTATTTTTACTTTTTATATACACTCTGTATAGTTTTGCTTATTATTGTATTATTTTTTATAATTTATTTTATTTTATGAAAAATATACATATTCAACATTTTTTCATGTTCATAAGAAGAAACGGTCAGACCAAGTTTAATACTTCCAAAAAATACAGCACTTGTTTCAATAGCTTCATTAAAGCAAATCAATTTGACCAAATCATTGAAAGGAACTGATTCAAAAGAGTGATTTAATCTCAATTCGGACATCACTGGTGTCTTGGACAGCACAAGTGTATTCTCTCCCTGTCTCATGTAAGCAGCATATATAGCTGGTGACACTAAAATATCAAAAGTGACAGTCTAGAATATTTCTTCCTTTCATGACTGCAAATTCTGAGTCATGCAATCTCAGAAATGTTTGTGAGACATGCCCATGCTGTGACAGCCCCATGACACGTTACATTACACAACGTGAAAAGACACCTGGACTCTGCAACCCCTCGGTCAGCTGGGATTAAATGGGGGTCCTCTTACACTTCCCAGTAATCTGTTCCATAGACCCTTCCAGGAGACGGAATGTCACCAGAGTGCTTGAGGGAAGTTCATGAGGTCCTACATTTGAATCAATGACAGAGAGAGGGAGTGAACAGTCTTCTGGAAAGGCCCTGCGAGTCGGTATGCACTGGTTCAGACCGGTTTCTCTTCCACAGTGCAGACATGTAAATAGCGGCCTGGAAATCTGCCAGCATTACTCACCATTCTCTCTTAAGGGCTAGAGAGAGAGAGAGAGAGAGCGAGGGGAAGTGAGTGAGTGTGGGCAGGCTGACACTTCCCAGAGTCCATCAGTTTGTCTCTGTTTCAGCACACTCATGCTGTCAGATTCTAACTTGTCTGTGTGCTGAGATAAGCTCATGAAGAGGACTGATTTGATCTGTTGTAGCTTTGCCTTTTTCTTTCTTTTTTTTTTGAAGAAAACTTATATCAGTTTTGAAATCAAGTTTTATATATATATATATATATATATATATATATATATATATATATATATATATATTCTTAATATGCATATTTTTTATATTATTTGTAATATGACATATATTAAAGTGAAAAAAAAAGAAAATTCTGTCATTAATTATTCACCCTCATGTCGTTCCACACCCGTAAGACCTTCGTTAATCTCCGGAACACAAATGAATAAATTTTTCATAAAATCCAATGGCTCAGTGAGGCCTGCATTGCCAGCAAGAAAATTTACTAAAGACATATTTAAAACAGTTCATGTGACTACAGTGTGCCAAAAAAACACATAATGACTTTATTGAACAATATCTGGTGATGTCTGAATTCAAAACACTAGTTGCGTCCCAAACAACACACTATAGCCTACACTATACACTTATACACTATGTACTTATGCACTATGTACTCGTCCATGTAGTGTGTGAATTGTTTAAGGTTATTTTAACCCTCCCTAATTAAAGTTGCGACAGTTGAGTGCATGAAGTGTCCAACATTCCACACTTCGCTTTTTCCGTTAATTTAGTGCACCATTTAGTGCACGTATTTAAAGTGTACTTTTTCTTTTTGGAATTTTCAATGTGAATGCACTACTTGCACTATTTATACTTAAAAATGTCATAGAATAACGCGAAATGGGACACACCTTCTGCTTCATGAAGCTTCGAAGCTTGGGGGGGGGGGGGGGGGGGTATGGGATAATGCTATTTGCTATTATGCTATAATGCTATTATGTATTCTGACTTATTTACACTGTTAAAGAGTTGGATTTTCATGCTAAACATAGCCAAAGTTCCGTTGGACGTTTGACAGAGTATTTATGTTCCAAAAAATTATCTTCCAAATCGTCACAACTTTCGTTTTTTTTTTTTCGAGCATCGGTCTGAGTGATGTAAACGCGGGTGGAATTCCTTCACAGGACTACACGAAATTAACAATGTCACAAAAGCAGTGTGTTTTTGGTTGTGAGGGAAAGATAACCTTGCTTCCCAAAGAACCTATCATTAAGTGGAGATGAGAGTTTTGTTATCATGCATTACATTGATGCGCTCTCGATATTTGTTATTAAAATAACCATAGTAACTAATAGTTTCAATCCCCTTTTTATTGGTTAAAATGAATCGAGAATATCACGTGTTTTTCCGTCGCTGCTCGAGCCCTCAGGATCGGCGTTCATGGTTTCATAAACAAGGCCCAGTTCTACGCTGGATTTACAGATAGTTTGAAACTGAAAAATGGAGCGGTCACAGCGGTAATGATCCCAGTCATGAGTTGGAACCGCAGTGGTGAGTAAAACCAAAGACTATAGAATAACACAAGACGTGTCACTCGTATTGTTCTGAAGTGAGAAAGTGTAACGCGCAATATGGCGGAATAAGTCCCGCCTTCTAAAGCCAAGAGCCAATCGCCGACTGGTAAAGTCATCGCGTCACTTCAGCGGCCGTTAGAATCACCGGTTTCTATAGAAACAGTCGAAACAGATTCGAGCATTTAGGTCTGCGCATGCGCATTAGCTTGAGCCAGCCTGGAAAAAATAGTTTTTTTTTGTCATGATTCGAGCGTTTAGAAGCTAAATTTATGAGTCGGTTGTTGTTAAATTTTAATTGGTGATTTCAAATATCAAATTTAATGGTAAGGTTGACGAACAGTTTTGGAGATTCTGATGTTTCCCCATTCAAAGAGATAGGAGCTGCATGATGCCCAGGATGCCCGAGAGGCGTTTCAAAGATGGCCGCCGAGTGAAATGACTTGTTTTAAAGGGACTTTGGTAAAACTGCTTCAAATATATGTTTTGTTGGCAAAAGGCGCCTGATTGTAATATGTAAACAACACGAACGTAGTGAATTAATAAATTCATTATTCATCATTCATACGCTATATTCATTATAGTATAATACTCGGTACCTATGTATCTTTTACAAATATGATAAAACGAAAGACTTTTTGCAGATTTGAGGGATGCACTACTCTATAGGTATTCTATAGATTAACATGTGTGTGAAACTGTGTGTGATACCCCCCTTAAACACATCTTTTGTTTCGAATCAGTGGTTCGGAGCATGTATCAAACTGCCATAGTGACGCCCCTAGTGGTGAACCATTGAAATTTCGAAACACTTATGATGTAACGAAGCCTCGTTTACTAAAATCACGTGACTTTGGTAGTTTGATACGCACTCTGAACCACTGATTCGAAACAAAAAATTCGTAAAGCTTTGAAGCTTCATGAAGCAGTGTTTTGAAATCACCCATCACTAGATATTGTTAAATAAAGTTGTTTTTTTTTTTTTTTTGGGTGCATAAAAAGTATTCTCGTTGCTTCATAACATTGGGGTTGAACCACTGTAGTCACATGTTTTAAATACATCTTTAGTAGCTTTCTGTGCATTGAAAGTGTTGCAGGCCTCACTGAGCCATCAGAATTTATTAAAAAATACCTTAATTTCTGTTCCAAAGATGAACGAAGGTCTTACGGGTGTGGAACGACATGAGTGTGAGTAATTAATGACATAATTTTCATTTTTGGGTGAGCTAACCCTTTAATACAAAAAAACAAAACAAAACAACAACAACAAACAATACACCAGATGGAGAGTTAAAAACTTATGTTTTTGTCATTCCAGTGATACATGTTTCTGTTTGACATGGTGATGTTGAAATAAGGAATGATTTGGTGTATAAGTCAGATTTAATCTGTAGGTTAACGAGGCTTCACCTGTGAGGCATGTTGAGGCCAGTTCCTCAGAGAAATGAACCTGTTTAACAGGACCTCTGCTACACACTTCTGATTCTCCACTGCTCAGGCAACATTTCTGAAAGGCCACTGATGGTCTGTAGATTAGTCAGTTAGGCTGTAAACAAGTACCAGAAGCTACTGTTCCTGTAGTCATGCAAATATTCAAACCCTGTCCTAGTTTGTACAGTTTGTACAGTAAGGATTTCCCCATGTGACCTGTAAAAAGAACAAACATGCACACAGCAGCACGTAACTGATGTCAATGTCAAAAATTTGGGTTGAGATTAATTCACTTTTATTCACATGCTCAAAGTTAAAAACGTCAAGAAAAGTTTGCAACTTTCAGTAGTCTATATTCTTTATGATTCACATTGAGTGCCGGTACACAAGTCTCCATGTGCGCACAAGCCCGTCTAAAGTGTGCCATGACCGTGTCACACTTCAGTGTAGTCAGCAGAACTGTCTATAGCTGCATACTAAGAACTGTCGCCTGACTCCCCCCCCATCAACCTCCATTGGGTATGAGAAGTTTGGCCTTAATTCCTGTGGGATTCCTCAACCCCATTATGCTACATATCTATTAGATATTCCCCTAGGACATTGATGCATTCTTTTATGTCTCAAAATATAATTGATGCTGGGACAATGTGTTTTTTTTTTTTTTTTTTTGTTACATATTGCGCTATAGTTTAATTTTCCAGCTTAATCATCCATATATATTATCAACAAAGGCTAGACTCATGACTCAGATTTTCAACAAAAGGATACTGACATTTGTTGTTTTGCATTTTAAACAAATGTAATTGGACAATTGATTACAAAACCATTCAAAAGAATAAATTTCAAAAAATGTTTATGTTATCCAGCTCACATTAGAAACATTTTTGCCATTGGAGTCAAAAGAGAAACTGATTAAGCCTGTTTATTGTATTAATATTCCAGTTAGAACAAGTGTCATGCCAACTGTTTCTGAAAGTTAGGTATCTGTGTCTGTCTGTACTGCCCTTCTCATGACCTTTTATTGAGGGTTTCAGTAAACAGCTCTTACATTAAACCTTTAGCGCCCCCTTGTGATTCTTCAGTCGCAGTTACATTAATGTCTGCAAATTGTTGAATGGGTACTCTATAATAAAAACTTTTTATTTTGTGTGTATCATCACATAAAAGCAGAAAAACGTGTCTAGCTAACCAAAGATGTGCAAAACTAAACAAAAACAAAAAAGTATATATATATATATATATATATATATATATATATATATATATATATATATATATATATCTATATATATATTTCATGGCAATTTAAAGGAAACAATATAATAATAATTTGCTTAAAGAAAAATTATTTTTTATAATATACAGTCATGTTTTGTTTGCATCAGAAAACAAAAATGTGTGTAGCTAACAAACAAAACAAATCAAAACAAAAACAAAACAAAACAGTGTATACATCCGTTTTAATGGCAATTTAAAGGAAACAACAACAACAGTAATATAATAATAATAATAATAATAATTTGCTTAAAGAAAATGAATTTTTATTTTATAATAAACCATATTTTGTTTGCATTATAAGAGCAGAAAAATGAAGCAGAACCAAAGAAAAGGTGCAAAGCAAAGTAAAGCAAAACAAAACAAAACAGTATATACATCAGTTTTCATGGCAATTTAAAGGAAACAACAAAACAACACTAATATAAACCATAAACCATATTTTGGTTGCATTATAAAAGCAGAAAAATGTGTGTAGCTAACCAACGAAAAGGGGCAAAACAAAACAAAACAAAATAGTATATACATCAATTTTAATGGCAATTTAAAGGAAACAACAACAACAACAACAACACTAATATAATAATAATAATTTGCTTAAAAAAATATTTTTTTATTTTATAATAAACCATATTTTGTTTGCATTATAAAAGCAGAAAAATGTGCCTAGCTAACCAAAGAAAAGGTGCAAAGCAAAGCAAAACACAAAACAATACAAAACAGTATATACATCAGTTTTCAGGGCAATTTAAAGGAAACAACAACACCACCAATATAAACCATAAACCATATTTTGTTTGCATTATAAAAGCAGAAAAATATGTCTATAGCTATCCAAAGAAAACAAAACAAACAACAAAAAGTATATACAGTTTACATGGCAATTTAAATGAAATAATAATAATAATAATAATAATTTGTTTAAAGAAAACAAAGACTATTTTGGAACCATTATATGTTTATATAATCATTGTAGTATTTTGTTTTACTGCATTTAATTTATGATGATTCAATTAAAGAGAATCATCATTTTAAAAAGTAAAACATCCTAATGCATCAGCTATACTGAGAATTTGGCAGCAAAATGCAATGAAAATACTGCAACAATTTTATTAGAAAAAATGATTGCCTTTTGATGTTTCAGTGAAATATGCAGATGGATCTCATGCTATTTACAGCCTCTAACACAGGACACAATTACAGTCTCTCAGGAGGAATGCAGAGAGACGACTCTACCTTATCATAGTAAAATGGTCCTTTGTATGTCACCTCACACCTGTACATATTCTCACGACTCACGAATTTATGAGCAAGAACCGAGTACAGTCCCACAGCAGAGAATGTACCTCCAGGCTCTCTGTGCACTTGTGGAGAGCTGCCATATGTTTTGAGACCTGTTGCTCCATTCACCTTCCATGTGATCCTCACCGTTTTAGACTGTAACCCAGTGATAACACACGCAAGTGTCACTCTCTCTGAGCTCTGCTTCTGAACTCCAACAGGAATTAGAACATGCACCTGCGGAGTCACCGGGCGTTCAGCATGGACATGTGGAACTAAAAAACATGCCAATAACATGATGATTATTAAGAAATGAGCAACCAGGAGCTAAACTACATTTTTAGACTTCCTAAGCGGCCGTTCACAAAGAACGAGTTTTTCTATTCCACAGGGCTACTTTTCCATTATTTTTCTATATAAACACACACTGGAGGGATGCGTTTGTCCGCTGTGCCTGCGTCTTGCACCTTTTCAATCGTCTCGCTCATGAAACGGAGGTCTAAAAACGCAGTGCTCAAGTTAAAATAAGTTCAACCTTTAACTCTTTGAGCTTCTTTGGTCAGAAATAACCAAAAATGTTACGTTTTTTGAAATATTTAATTATTTTGCTTTATTGGAATGGGATGACACTTGGTGACTTTTGTTGTATTAGCTATGTGTAAAAAAAAGTCATGGACATTATTTAGATATGTTAAAAGCATTAGTCCACTTTCAAATCAAATTTTACTGATAATTTACTCACCCCCATGTCATCCAAGATGTTCATGTCTTTCTTTCTTCAGTCGAAAAGAAATTAAGGTTTTTGATGAAAACATTCCAGGATTATTCTCCTTATAGTGGACTTCAATGGCCTCCAAAAGGATGAAGGTCAAAATGATAGTTTCAGTTCAGCTTCATTGAGCTTTAAACGATACCAGACGAGGAATAACTGTCTTATCTAGCGAAACGATTGGTCATTTTCTAAAAAAATACGACTGTATATGCTTCATAAACACAAATGATCACCTTGCACGTGCTTCTGCTTTCCGTATTCTTCAAAAAGCTTACGCTGTATGTCCTATGGCTTCCCTATTCTACTTATGGAAAAAAACGGAACTGGCGGCGCGTTTGTAGGACATACAGCGTAAACTTTTTGAAGAATTCAGAAAGCGGAAGCACGTGCAAGGCGATCATTTGTGTGACCTTCAACCGTTTGGAGGCCATTGAAGTCCACTATAAGGAGAATAATCCTGGAATGTTTTCATCAAAAACCTTAATTTCTTTTCAACTGAAGAAAGTCATGAATATCTTGGATGACATGTGGGTGAGTAAATTATCAGGAACATTTTTTTTGAAAGTGAACTAATCCTTTAAAGCCCCCCCCCCAGAAACAGTATATATATATACTGTTCCTTGCAACTGTATATATGAACTAATATAGAGTACCAGAGTAAGTTATTGCAAATGTGTGAAATACATGCCACAATGCAGTAAAAAAAGAACAGCAAGCAAGAGGTTACACGAGCACAAAACAGACACACACATTCAAACACTCACTTACACACACACACATAAATAAAATAATCTAAAAAAAAATCTAAACCTTGACAAAAAGTAGTCTTTGAGAATGTCTAAGTATAAATCCAAACCTAGTAGTTACACTATGGTATTACATAAGTTTTACTCCCACCAGATGGCACTAAATAGCACTAATCTACCTTCAAAATTTGGATTTTAAATTTCTTGTCTCGGTTTAAACAAGGAATACTGCTTTAATAAATAAAAAGAAAAATTGATTAAAATTTTAATCAGTTATTTTTTGAGTAAGTATTACTCAAATGGGGAAAATAGCTAATAATAATTTTATAAATATTGCATAGTATCTCTCAAATTCCCACAAAATTCTTAATAATAATTAAAAAATATTATTGAACTAAAATATATTACATTGGTTTTCCTGAAGAAAAAAGTTTCGGTCAACCTTACTTTTTTTCCCTTTCCACTGCCCACATCTCACGTTTTTCAAAACAAAAACTCATTCTGCGTGAACTTACTTTCTAGGATATGTAATAGCTGAAAGCACCTCTTACCCTCCACAACAAGTCGAAGTCCTCTGCTAAACATCTGGTTCATTCCGTCCTTCTCGCCTGAGGCAATGCTGTAATAGAAAAGCTGCTATGAGCCTCTACGATCAAGACACTGAATGATTTAATTGATTTTGTCTTTAAAATCTCACCGTAACAGAAAAAGTTTGATAATAATGATAATCACACCCGGTGCCTTAACATTCAAATTCATTTCTGTTCTGTTTCATTTGTTTCTTTATATATCATATTTGTTGTGTGCTGCTGCAATGTAATTTCCCTCCAGAGCTAGTGAAGCTTGATTTGTTTCAGTGTTGGCTCTTATAAGGTTGACACAGAGGTTGACGGTTAAGGGAAGAACGTCCCATGTGCTCAAATGCCTCGTGCAGATGGTCCATTTAAAAACAATCAACCATTACACTGCTCAATCCTTCAGAGGATAAATTAATTGAGTTTCAGGGAATTATTTGAATTATTCATATTATTGCATTTTATTTTTATATGGTATTTAGTTATGTTCTTGCCTTAAGGGATTAGTTCACTTCTGAATGAAAATTTCCTGATAATTTACTCATCCCCATGTCATCCAAGATGTTCATTTCTTTCTTTCTTCAGTCGAAAAGAGATTTTTTTCGAGGAAAACATTCCAGGATTTTTATAGTATATATTGGACTTCAGTGGGGTTCACCAGGTGGAAGGTCCAAATTGCAGTTTCAATGCAGCTTCAAGGGGCTCTACACAATCCCAGACGAGGATTACGTCATGCGTGCGGATCGCATAGCAGTGCAAGATGAGCATTTGTGCTTAAAAAGTATATACATTTTTATTTTTTTTTAGATAATGACCTATCGTTTTGCTCGAATCACTGGGATCGTGTAGAGCCCTTTGAAACTGCATTTTGGACCTTCAACCTGTGAGCACCACTGAAGTCCACTAACTTATATGGAGAAAAATCCTGGAATGTTTTCCTCAAAAACCTTTCTTTTTGACTGAAGAAAGAAAGACATGAACATCTGGGATGACTTGGGGGTGAGTAAATTATCAGTAAATTTTCATTCAGAAGTGAACTAATCCTTTAACAACTCGCTGGAATATTATTTTAGTTAACGATAATTGCCATTACGGGTAGGCTGTATTTGATTTTATGCTGTTTTATTTTATGCAATCATATCTTAAACTTTTGAAAATCACACTGAATCATTTATATTTCATCGATCATGCCACATGTGTGAGGATCGGTGGACCTTTTCTTTTTTGAAGTGCAAAAACATAGTACACACTTGCTATTGTGTTTTATTAACATTTTTGCATGATAAACCTGATCCAAGAATATTGTGGATATACAGCATAGAGTAGCTGTGTGTTAAAAACATATTTGACTGTTATTCAGTTAAAAGGGACACAAAAACAGGAAAGAGCCGTTGGTTTACTGGCAGAGACAGATGCACATTCTATCACAACACAGCAGCACTTCTGCACACATCTCCTGGGAACCAACTAATCCAATTAGAACAAAGTTTGCAGGTTTTGCAATGCAAGCCAGAAATATTTGAACATTAAAAAGACAGCTTTCAAGATGAAAAATAGAATGCCTGATATAGTGTAAAAAATGCATGTTTATTTTCCCAAAAATACTGTAAAGTTCATTTGCACAGATATGCCTTTAAGATATGTAAAATATCTAAAACATAATGGGCCGGTTTTACAGACAGGGCTTAGTGAAGCCATGATAAGGCCACCTTTTAAAAATATTCCTTAAAAACATTACTTGTCTGCATCTTGGATATATTTTAAGAAATGCCAGTGCAATTTGCTTTCAGTTAAAACAGCTCAAACATACATTTTAGTTTCACAAATGGTCTGTGAAACATATCTAATACAGCATTCAAGCTTTTGCATTAAATTTCGTCAGGTTTTTGTCTGAAAACCCACAATAATAAGTGCCAGTGTCATTTCGCAAAGTTGTGAAGATTTGTAAGAGATGACGGAGCTTTAACCCTTCCCTGGTTAAGATGGCATATCTGCTCTGGTCCAGTCCCGTGCCATAGCGCACCTCTGAAGTGTCAGTCACATTGTAGGAGAGGATCAACTGTGGCCCCTGCCCGGGAGCCTGTTTGTACCAGCTCAAAACCCCCTTGCTGCTGTTGGGCATCAGTGGGCAGCTCAGTGTGACATTTTGACCCTGCAGCACAGAGACGTTCAATGAAGTCTTCCAGAAAAAGCCTGAAATTACATGCACAGTGAAATGTTTAGTCAAAGTGTAAATGAAGTGATCATGAATGATCTCAATATTGATAGTTATAACTCATTAACATTATAATGAACAAAAAACATAAACATAAATAAGCAATATGTTTTAAGTTTATTTAAACATCACATAACAAACTAAATATATATAGGAGAAGATATGATTTTGAAACACTTACAGTGCAGTGCAAGACACAGAAGTGAAAACAGCTTTATGTTGCAGCTTGTTTGAAGATCCATTGTTTTATTATCTATATAAGTAAACTTAGCTGAGTGCTGTTGAAATTCGGCTGTCTGTATGACTATGATTCCACTTCCTGTAGGATGATGAGTTCAGTCCTTAAAGTCACAAGTCTCTCAGGAGAGATGAACCCGCTGAAGGGAGGTTTCAGCGCACGTCAATATCTGCATATGATTTATTTGCGTTAGATGTGAATCTCTGTGTACAAATTAAACTTAAAACAGAGCCATAAAACTTCATCCAATGCAGTGGTTCTAAACTGAGGGTCACGACCCCAAAATTATACATGCAATTAAAAATAAGGCAGTACAATCATGCATAGTTTGAAGGGGAAATAAATAGGCTTATTAAGTTTTAAAAGTGATGATAAACACTTCTTATGCAGGACTGTATCTTCTACTTTTAGACTTTAAAGGCTGTGCATCCAATCAACTATATTTTGGTATAAAATAAACAATATTTAATAACATAAATATGAAAAAAAATATTGTCATGGTTTTTATAATGCGACTAAACTTGTGATTTCAACATTTGCTTTTGAATGTCTGTCAGTCCTTCCAGGATTTCGCGGGATGTTTTTCTGATTTTTGCGGCCTAAAATGAATTTGTGGCAATATTTACAGCATTTCTTGTTGTTTTGCAGTGAAAATATACAATAGACAACACTCTTTTAACATAGTTATTACTTTTCTGACTTTGAGAACCATTTCAGGGCTCCAGACTAACATTTGAGGGCAGCACCACAGGTGCTCTAGATCTAAGGTGGCACCAGCCCCTGATTTGGCAGCGCTGTGAGGGCTGACAGAAAAGCACTGAGCTTGAGTTGAGATGCAGATGATGTTAACTTTTATTTTATTATTTTATTTAATAAATATTAAAAATATATACTAGGGTGTGTAAATGGCTAATAAGCCAATAAGTGCTCATCTGCAGAACCTACTACAGTGGTAATATATTGTCTTTTCTATTTCTAAATAAGTGTTTGCTTTCCCTCATCGTGAAACGTTTAGTTTTACAAATAGGGATAAACTATGAAGGATGAACAAATAATGTTGTGACGAGCAGGGAGGGCGAGAGCCGCGAGGGAACGGTGCGAGGCCGGTGACGCGAGTGTTAATGAGCATCACCTGCGAGGCGCGCCGGCCTCGAGTCTCTCACGGAGGAGCTCCGGGAGCATAAAAGGAGGAACGACGTCAGTCAAGGACGAGAGAGGACCAGGCGTGGACTTTATTTTATGTTTTATTATGTTTGTGTGGCCGGCAGACCCTCGCGGACGTCTGCTGGCATTACTTTCGTTTTGTATTTGTTTATTTTGGAATAAAAACTTTGTTTGAACGTTTGCCGGTTCCCCCTCCTTCCCGTTCATGAACTGTGTTACAAATGTTTTGGACATTCCACTTTTTTTGAAAATAGGCTCATTTTCCAACCTCTTTAGATTTAAACAGTTGATTTTTACCATTTTCAAATCCATTCAGCTGATCTCCGGGTCTGGCGGTACCACTTTTAGCATAGCTTAGCATAGATCATTGAATCTGATTAGACCGTTAGCATCTCGCTCAAAAATGACCAAAGAGTTTCAATATTTTTCCTATTTAAAACTTGACTCTTCTGTAGTTACATCGTGTACTAAGATCGACGGAAAATGAAAAGTTGTGATTTTCTAGGCTGATATGGCTAGGAACTATTGCCTGGCAAGTCCAGAATGATATATATCTTCTACAAGATGTATATCAGTCTGGGCTGGGTTTCCCAATAACGATGTATCTTAGCTCTTAAGAGCGCTTTCTAAGTGCGAGGTTACGAACGCTCGCTGCAATTCCACGTGCGTTTCCCAAAAATGCCCTTAACATGAACGCGCGAGAACGCGCTCTACGTGCTACTTAAGAGTCGCTGTCCGTTTCTCAAGTGCTGAATATTACCTTATAAAATCGTATCCTTTAACGTTTAACCTAATAATCGTCACCTGATGTGGTTTAAAATAAATAAATAAAGGTACCTTTCAAAAAGATTAAATTAATGTTCTTCTGGAGGAGGTAGAGCTAAACAAAGATGTAATTGTCAGACGATTTCTTTAAGCTATATATATATATATATATATATATATATATATATATATATATATATATATATGAAGACTTCAGATGCAAAAGCCTATAAGTGCCGTCTGAAATGTTCTTCTAAAATTAGCATTTTTATCAAGCTTGTATGTTTAGGTTCAGTAATTTCACTTTAATGGCAATTAATAGGTCATTTTCTTTTCCATTAATGTGAAATAACTGAACATAAACATAGGCCTACAAGCTTGATAAAACTGTTCATTTTATAAGAAAATTTCAGATGGCACTTAGAGGCTTTTGCATCTGAAGTCTTCATATATATACACACACAGTCAAACCACAATTTATTCAGACACCTTGAACATTTCATTCATTATTACAAATTATTCACTATATATTTTTTTTTTAATGGTAGTAAAATATGACAAGATCTCAAATAACACTTTAGCAAAACATGGTCAGGTCAAAGTGTCTGAATAATTTTGGTTCCAAATTTGTATCAATTTTACTGGTAGTCCACTGTATGAAGAATTTTTGGGCATAATATGTCACAGTTTACTTTATTTTGTCATTCTCACTTACATAAATTAACCATAGTGTCTATATTTAACTTAAATTAATTATAGTTTATATATATATATATGTGTATATATATATATATATATATATATATATATATATATATATATGTGTGTGTATGTGTGTGTATGTGTGTGTGTTTGTGTGTGAAATCAATCAAACTGTGATTCAGTGTTTTTGAAGTTAATATCTAAACTTGTTTATGTTTTAAAATTTAGTTTATAGTTATAGTTATAGTAAAGTCAGTCACTTCAGAAACACTTGGAAGAACTCCTATAGTATTTCATAGAGCTTTAGGCCATAGGTGGTAGGCCTATATAAAGCCTATATAAAGGGTATAGGGTGACAGTAGTACAAATTATGTACTTCATCTAGCCAATTTCTACAGGTGTACAGACAATTTTTTTTATTGCAGACATGTTTTATCAGCACTATTTATGACATCATGTGTATTTTTATTTTTTTATTTTCTTCCGTTTTCTTTTCATATTAAACAACAAAGAGGATTTAAGAGGAATACAGTCAAAACCTTAGTTATGTTGTACACATTGCACTTGAATAAAGGTGTAATCTGCCGGTTGTCCTGTAGGTGACCTCATAACTCTGTCTTCTTATGATGCACTTAGGGCTTAACGATTACTCCAGAGCACTCGTAGATCTACGATCATTTTCAAGTGCAACTTAAGTTACGATGCTTTTGGGAAACAGACCTTAATATTAAGATCACTCGTACGATCGTTTTTACGATCAACTTAGGCTTACGATGCTTTTGGGAAACGCAGCCCTGGTCAGTACCGTGCAATCAGATTAGTTTATTTCAGTGACGCAAACAGCGTCACTCTAGTTCAGCGAAAGTCCTTTCAATATCAACAAAGATTGCACACGGGAGACCTGAGAGTTTGTTCTATTCAGCCGTGAATTCAGTTTTAAATGACCAAACACACATTAATTATTTACTTTTCGCTGTTGACTCTCTTGTCGCTTTGCTAACGTCATATCCGCCCTTCTCTGATTTGTTTACTCCGCTTCCTGTTTGCTCGGATTTGCTCCGCCCTAGAAATCAAATTGATTCAATGGTCGACCAGACTCATCTGCTGGTACAGTGGTGAAGCTGGATTTTCCAGGCAATAGGAACTATACTCTAATTCTGGCGTAATAATCAAGGAACTTTGCTGCTGTACCATGGGTGCAGCAGGCACAATGATATTACGATATAAAAGTAGAGTGTTCCTTTAAAAATAACATTCAAATTGGGCAATATTTAAAGCTGCAGTCTGTAAGTTTTGCCTCTTTGTCGCCAACTCTGTTTGAAACCTGGAATTGCAGTTGTTTGCGGAATTATCATCTTTACGTGGGTTGTGGATTGGCATGACTCCTCAGCACGGATAAATCTAATGTTTTTTGTCTAATGTCATCACACCGGTGTGGATACTGTACCACAGATTCTATGTCTGAAGTATGACCAAAATAAGAATTATCACCGGAAAATGTCATCTGAAGGAGTAAGTAAAAAATCTGCCACTTTTGTTCTGATCAGCTGAGAAAAAAAGCATAAATAGCGCTGTCAATGGTTTTTAAATTATTAATCACCATTGGTGATTTTTATTGTTATACTTTTTTCTCAAATTGTTAATGTTAACAACATCAGCATTGCGTGACTATGTGTATTTACTGTGTATTAGCGTTACCTTGTAGATTTTGATTTCTGTAGCCACTCCGGATTACAATCCGCCATCAAAATGATCAGTTTAATTATTCCAGCTGCTGTGAGAAAAGGCTATAAATGATCCGCTACCAGTAGCATCCTCACATATAGCCTACTATCTGGGACTAGAGTGCGTGATTTAAAGGGGCCACAGCCTGAAACGGTGCATATGATGCCCCAAAATAGGCAGTTAAAAAAATTAATAAAAAAAAAAAAATCTATGGGGTATTTTGAGCTGAAACGTCACAGACACATTCAGGGGACACCTAGGACTTATATTACATCTTGTAAAAACTGGTTCTAGGGCACCTTTAATTAAATACCCAATGGTTGGGCTTGTCCATTTTGACCCAAATCAACAACCCAGCATTTTTAGAGTGAATAAGGCTTGTAAACATACGAAAATACATCAATAATCCTCTGTATGAGCTAATTTTAGATTAATGGGCATTGTTTTTACCTGAGTCATTGTTTTTACCTGACCGCGTGTAATACTGAACATGAATGTTTATTTCTTATAAACCACGCATACGAACGTTTTGATTATTGATGTGTATACCAACACAAACTGAAAGTTAGCTACATTTCATCATGGGGCATTTCTGTGGAGACCAGGGGTCTCATTTATAAAACTGTGCGTAGGATCCCTACTAAAAGTGTACGTACGCGCAAAAGCTAGATTTTGCGTACGCACAAAAAAAAAATCTGATTTATAAAACCATGCGTACGCCAGAACCGGCGCACAAATCCCTTTATAAATCCCAGTCAGCGGAAGATTGTGCGTACGTGCATCTCCACCCTGTGTCCTCCCCGAAATCACCATATATGGAGCTTACGACGCGTAGTTTTACTATGCATAACCTCATCTGCATATCATTTCCATACACGTTCCCAACCACGTGACACCATGGTTAACACCGTCAAAGGTACAAGACATTGGAAAATATTAGATAGATATGGACTATAAATGCCATTTGTGCCACACAGATAAAGATCATCCAATATCCTCTTCATGTTTTAGAATAAATATATCAAAATATCCATAAAAACAAAATTGTATAAAATACTTCAGATAAAGGTTTTAGGATAGAGTTCATTCATTTCCACTGGCCAGATAGTATTTTAATAGTTTTAAACAATTCAAATCAAATTTATGCAGTTTTGCTGATGAGGTGAACATATCTTTCAGGAAATTTAAAGGCTATTTTTAGTGGAAACAGATCGGACTACTTATTTATTGCAGTGTAATATACAATTGTCTGATTCGGCGCGTCACTGACAAAGTATTTTAAAAAGAAAACATGCAAATCTTACCGTTTTCCTCAAAATATATCCTTCAAATAGTAATTGTTTGAAGATCCTTCACACGACATCAACACCTCCTGCAGCTGTGGCTGTACAGTAAGCTATTATCATTTGACCTATTCAAACTGGACAACGGACCGTTTGACCACCGAATCCAGCAGTGTCTTCCATAATATCTAAGTTAAGTGTTCATCACTGATCGTCATTCTCGAAAAAATATTTTGTCATAACATCTGCAGTTTAGTTTAAAGAGGAATTATTGTGCTCCCAGCGCTCCTCGCTGTCATAAAACAGCGTGTCACTGGAAAAGTGATCGAAAGTAGCACATCTATTATCTCAATTCATATCACGAGGACTGCATCCGAAACCGCATACTTCTCTACTATATAGTAGGGGAAAAGCAGTAGGCGAGCGAAAAAGTATGTCCGAATCCGAAGTATTCATAAAAGAGTAGGCGAGAACTACCTGGGTGATGTCTAATTCTCGCGAGATTCGGACGTGCGTCTACTTAAAGTGCGTCCGAATATGCCTACTTATCTACTATATAGTAGGGGGAAAACAGTACGTGAAAGGATCAGTATGTCCGAAATCCTCATTAATCATAAATGAGTAGTCGAGAAGTTCCCGGATGGCCTACTCCTCCCGCCCAGATTCTGAAGTGTTCATCCGATGGACACTCTTCTATCCCAGGAGGCCACGGGAGAGGATACGTCACACTCGAACACGGAGGAGAAAAGCGGCATGGATGTTTTCAAATGTGAGTATTAAAAACCAAAAACTTGGCTACTTGTGTTAAAATCGCATTTGTTGAACTACTGTAGAGGTGTAAAGACGCTAGTCAGTGTAGTATAGTTGTGATTTTGCAGTAAAAACACGTTTTATTGTGTATACAGCTAAGAGGGGAGCTTCAATAAACACACGTTCGTCTCCAAAGTGGATTTACATTAATTCCAAACCATATACATCATAAAGTTGATTACTAAATGTTTATTTAACATCTGACAGGAAAATATTCAATAAGTAGCCTATTGCAGGTAATGAGTACATCACAATATGAAATATACATCTTGAGTGATGTGTGCTATTATGTAGAATTCACTGTCTGTTCCCAACACTTTACATGAATGGAAGTAAATGTACAGGAATGAATGTAAATAAACAAATGTACAAGTAACTAGATCTAAGTTATCTATTTTATTTGTCCGTTAGTACTGTTGGTAAATTATATACAGTTGGATAAGAAGTGAGTTAACACATCATAAACATGTAAATGTAGCACATAAATCTCAGAGGAAACATGAATCTTGTCTGGATGTTACAGGGACAGATGATCACACGTGTGTTTATCCAGTGGAGAGAGGCTGATGAAGGAATGATGGCGTCAATGGCTTTGAGTGAGTACACTACAGAAATTAATACAAATCTATTTAAATATTAACTTGTAGTTTATTTTAATTACTGCAATTTCAAACAGAGTTACTACAGCACTTCTGATTCTTGATGTTGGTATGTTTGCCTGCAAGGCAAGGTGATGGCAGCATTTGTGGGGGAAAGAAACCTGAATAATGACTGAATTTATATGTTTGGGTGAACTAACCCTTTAAGCCCCCAAATAGAAACTGTATGTATGCATTTATATTATGGTAGTACCTTGAAAAAGTAAACTTTAAGAAATAATCAGCTTTTTTGAGTGTTTGTGCCCAAGACACTAACAAAAAAGGATTTACAAAAATCACATTTACATTTATTTACATGTTTTCTTTTGGCAGATGCTTTTATCAAAAGTGTCATACAGTGCTCTTATTACAGGGATGATCCCCATGGAGTAACCTGGAGTAAAGTGTCTTGATTAAGGATGGTGACAGCTGCGGAGATTGAACCCGGAGATTTAGCCCACTACACCACTAAAATAATAAAGCTGAAACAAAAAAATAGCACGTAATTGTAAAAATATTGAATGAAATATGTCAGGAAACAGAATTCTGACATGAATTATTAAACGTTTCAATCAGTTTAAATGTTTTACATGTAGTCTTGTTCATGGAGAGCAAATGAATGTTTGGAGCAGACACAGCAGCAGTCAGATTGTCCCACACATCTTCTCCCACTCCTGCTTCAAGGTTGTGGGGTTCAGGGGTCCATCATCATCTTCCTCATCCTCTGGATCAAAGATGTCCCCATTGAGAGGAGCAGCAGTGAGGGACATTATAGATGGCAAAGACAGGTGAAGGTGCAGAATTGGCACAGCTGTGTGAGATGGCAGATATGCTGAAATATGCGATTTGTAAGAACAAGTTTGAATAAAGCTTTGATTCATGTGTTGTTGACTTGTATATGTATTTATTTATTTATTGTGATGATTACTTTTATTCATTCTATAACTAATTTATGTTTCCTATTGTCCGTAAATAAAATATATTTATTTTATTCATGCATTAATTCATTGCTTGACTGTAAATTGAGATGTGTTCACCTTGGTTGTATTTGTCTAGTGTTTATTCATGCATAGCTATGTCATATGACAAAACATTACAATTTGCTTGTTTTAATAATACATTATTTTCTGTAAAAAATTAATATGATTAAGTATTGGTCAGCATTTATTATTAAGTGTAAGTGTGGTCTAGCAATTCTGTTCATTCTGGGGTAATCTTTAGTAGTAATACATCGGTCTTCTCCAAAGGTGAGATCTTCAAGCAGCTGTCCGACATCTCCTTTGTGCAGATATTGCAAATGCTGATGAAAACCATACAAGGTATCGTTGTCAAGTTGCTGGTGCTGTGAGGTGTTAGTGCACCTGTCACTCATATCTTTTTTATTATATTATTATTGCAGAACTAACAATGAGCAATCATAATGACAAAAAAAAAAAAAATAGATTATATACACAGAAAAAAGCACAATGACAAGGTTAAATATCAGAATAATTCAACATAAGGCTTCAATATATATATATATATATATATATATATACATATAATTTTATAAGCCTAAGGGATGAAACGACAGTTAAATTCAATGAGAAAAAGGAAAACAGGAGATTTAAGCCACTTTTGCTTGTGGATAAAATTGTATGCATATAAAATAAAGAAATTAACAACATATTCAAGAGATCGCGATTTTGGGTTTTCATCATATATATATATATATATATATATATATATATATATAGCCTATCTTTAAGGATAAAACTGTGGGTCAGATTAGTAGGGTTAAAAAAAATTCAAGATATTTACAGATATGAATTAAACCTGTTGTAAAGTTGTTGCGCTTGTGATAACGTCGTAGGTCACATGATAACGTCAACATGGCGGATTATATCCGGATCACATTCATACTCAACGAGATTAGTACCTACTCTTTTAGGCTCGAAAAGTAAGTACTTACCTACTCAGCGAGTAGGCGATTTCGGACGCCTACCGAAATCAAGCCTTTGTCTCCAGAATGTGCGTACGCACGGCTCAAAGTTTGCTTAAAGGTGTGCACATTCTCCCGTCAAGTTTATTTTTATAGATCACAACCTTTGCGCGGGAACTGGCGTACGCACGCTTCCAGCCCCGTTTTGTGCGTACGCACGCTTTATAAATGAGACCCCTGGACTGGAGTTATTGCTTAACGACTTGCTTATGAATTTATTGCTTTGTCAAGACTAAATAAGAAATTTCTTCCTTCTTGGCACTTTTAATCTGTTCCAGACGTTTCGTTTTGCAGCCATAGCCATGTCAAAATGCCTGTTATTAGGCATTTCTCCCACACTGCTTGATGTCCGAATTGGATAAATATATTTAATTGAATAAATATACATCATTATTAAAATATTTCCACATGACTCCGCCAATGTTTAGTAGACGCCACACATATATTTGCATGTTATAAAGAAATATTCACGTTATGGTAAATTGTCATCATATTTATTTTATATACTGATGAGCAAGTGGTTCGGGGGCCCTACGCAACTTGCGTACCTTACGTATAGGGAGGATCGGCTCTGTATGCTGTGTGCTGTGTGGAGTATTTTTTGTGATTCCATATTTCTTTGAAATATGAAACTGCTATTCTTGGTTTTACATATTATGAGGCTAAATATTTTATATACACAAGTGTAAAGTTAGTAGGCTAAGAGTAAACATTTCTTTAACCTTTTACTTGAAGACTTAAAGGAACACTCCACTTTTTTTGGTCATTTTTAAGCACGATGCTAACGGTCTAATCAGATTCAATGAACTATGCTAAGCTATGCTAAAAGTGGTACCGCCAGACCCGGAGATCGGCTGAATGGATTCGAAAACGGTAAAACTCAACTGTTTAACTCTAGGGGAGTTGGAAAATGAGCCTATTTTCAAAAAAAGTGGAGTGTTCCTTTAAAATAGCCTATCATTTCTGATTCTTCACATAATTTTCTAATATGAAAGCTGTGAAAACTATAAAGGTGGAGCAGTGCGTACAGCATGAACTAAGACAGATAGACAATCATGTTTGAAAAGACAAGCAGCAAGATTATAGGCTAAGGATGAAGGTTCTGCTGATCCGGACAGCTGATAGCATGACAAGGACATTGAGTGAGCATGCACGAAAAAGCAAGAAAATTTCACCAGCACAAACAAAGCACAAATGAACAAGACAATT
Organism: Chanodichthys erythropterus; assembly: GCF_024489055.1. Lineage (NCBI taxonomy): Eukaryota > Metazoa > Chordata > Actinopteri > Cypriniformes > Xenocyprididae > Chanodichthys > Chanodichthys erythropterus. Next base: position 21,712,751 of record NC_090226.1, read on the forward strand.
TTGGGTGAATTTGGAGCATGTGGGGGGCTGAGTGACCTCAGAATGACCTAAAAAAAAAATTATTTTAAAAACCAAAGCAGCACAAACAAAACCTTTACAGCACAAACCAGCACAAATGATTGAGACTTAAAAGCACTTAAAACAAATTTGACCATTTCTGCCACAAGTTATTTGTTAGTGGCACAATGTCTCTCATGGTTTCCAGATTGCACAGCGCTGGGAAGAAAGCTCTTGAATTCACCACAGATTTAATAACATCACTGTGAAATCACAATATTTTATCGCAATGTTATTCATCGCAGAATGCTATGTTAAACCACAGATATCAGATCAAACAGTTTCCACATCGACACTGTTTCACAAGTTCACATATCTATATAATTAAATAAAGTTATGGGTATTTGGCATGCTGTTTGTGGGGGAGGGCTCTGAGCTCAAAATTTTGGGCTGAACCCAGAGTACTCCCCCCTATTTGGTAATAATAGATAGGACTATAAGTGAGGAGGTGGGGTGGTGGAGGGATGTTGATAAACTGTCAACGAACAGAGGTAAGTCTGCAGTATATATACATATATATCTCTTGATGTTGGTTGAATTGATTAGCTGAATGCTTTCACTTGTGCTGATTAAGTTAATTATCTGCTCCTGCTCCTCCCAAAATTTGTTAATAAAACATCATTTGATCTGACCTGTGGTTTAACAGAGAATTCTGCGACGAATGTGAGTTACATTTCTGTCAAGTTGTATTTCACCTTAAACAAAACAGCACAATGTTTTGTAATTATGAAATAATTTAACATTATGGATACCTGACTTCAAGTTGTCTTGTGATGCACCAAAATGAAAATTCTTGAATGAAACTGATAACCATACCTCTGGACACCCTGGCCTAAAACTGACAATGATTATCTTAAATTGTACAATCTGATTTTCTTATTAAATTTTTTGTTTGGATTTCTACAAGTGTCTGTCCATGTTTGTTGGCTTCCCATGTTTTATGGACACATACCAGAGACAATGATTGCTATACCGTACAAACTGTATATTATATCCCCTAAACCTACCCATCACAGAAAACTCTCTACATAATTTAGTAAAAATTATGCATAATTTAGTATGATTTATAAGCTGTTTTCCTCATGGGGAACAAAAATGTCCCTACATTGACAAGGATTTCGGATATTGCCGTATTTGTGGGGACATTTTGTCCCCATAACATATGGCTTACCTTAAACACACACACACACACACACACACACACACACACACACACACACACACACACACACACACACACACACACACAAACACAAAGGTGTGTGTCTCTTTCAAATGTAAACAAGCACGACCTTGTTGCCGTCAACATATCAATCATCATCAGTCATCATTTAGATCAAATGTAATTAAACCTGGATCATTCACAACATTTTAGATCCAGCTTATTTTAGCTTTATTGCAGTTCACTTAAATATTTATGAATTCTGCCTTCTCTGTCTTACTGTGAATGAAGCACTTGTTGTTTCTCATCTTCTCAGTTGTGCAGTTAATAATCATTAACAGAACATTAAATAAAAATGTGTGTACATAAAAATCACTCTTGGTTTCTCAATCTGGAATCTGAACCTGATATTTTCTGCCCAGAATAGTCACAAATGGAATCTAGAGCTCTTCTGGAGTTCAAATTCATTAGGTTAGTGAATGAGTCAGAGCACTGGTGCAAAATGCTTGTCAGAGTGCTTTGTTATTGCTGGCTGGGTTTACTGCATGTAGGGTAGATCTTGACATTGTCAATGTACACATGCAAATTTTCAGGGCAAACAAAGAACAAGAGTAATGTGGAAAGCATGTTGGGTGTTAGGGACTGCAAGCATTCGATAGATATTAACCCTGTGTAAAGCCTGACATATGAAATATAAATAGAACTTTTTGAAATGGAACAGTTGATTAAACCTTTAGACAAAACCTAAATGTGTTTTTCTGTATCATATTTAATACATTACAAAAAAATATATAGAGGCCCAAACTTAGCAAAAATATACAATGTGGTGCATTTGCAGATATTTAAATGGCCAAAAAGTATGACGTAAATCAATGAGATCTTTGTTAGGGTTTTTTTTTTTTTCCCCAAGTCAAGTCTCCTTTATTTCTTTAGCGCTTTTTACTATTATGACTCATGCAGCATTACAGGTCAGATGCGAGATTGGGACCGGACCCATATTTAATCCAGTTCCATCTGGTTAGAGATTGGGTTCATCATGCTGGTTTGGAGACAGGTTTGTTGAGGACCTGTGCCACTGGCTGTCATGCTATAGCAATTGCATCATCAAAACAGTTGGTTAACCTGGGGGAGTGCCACTCCTACTAGACGAAAGACAACATTGTATCTTCTAATACTAAAACAACAACAACAACAACACACATGTGTTTATATATTGTAATTTTATATATATATATATATATATATATATATATATATATATATATATATATATATATATTGTGACAAGTCTCCCGAGCTCTCATCAGCGTCGCCCTGGAAACAAACAAGGATCACCTGTCAGCACTCAGCACGGGCCGGACCGTCACAGCTGCAGGAGATCAACGCACCCCATAAAACGCCACACAGTGAAACACCAGGTTGAGCTTTACACTCCATGCAGTGAAGCGCTAACGTCTCTCTCTCTCTCTCTTATCCAGACATCAGCTGGTGACGGCCCGGAAGCACTGCACTATTGACACTGCCACACGCTACACGGGACCCACACGAGACGGAAGCACCGTGCACCTGCACCTCTTCATTACGGTTCTGCACTGTTTTGTCACAATAAAAACCCACCCTCCGGGGGTTTTGCATCAATTATTTGTTGTGTGATTCTTCGCCCCGTGACACTGGTGGAGAATGCGGGCATTGCAGTGAAGAATCACACACAAATTCAACGTTTCTCAAGATTTTTTTTTTTTGTTTTTCTCTGTTTTCTCACACAGTCGGCGAACCCCGGAAAAAAGGCGGCACTCCTCCCCGGTAAGGAAGACCTGCTTAAGGGCCTGACAGAAGTGAGCGTACGACAACAACAACTCACCGAACACTTGGCAGCCCGCCAGGCGAAATTTGAAGAGGAACTTGCCGCTCTCCGCCTAAGCCCCGCTCAGCATGTTCTGCTGCCTGACCCCCGCGTCCGCGCCACGCAGTTGCTCCCGAAATTAACCAACCATGACGATGTAGAGTTATTTCTGCAGATGTTTGAGACCACGGCGGCTTGGGAAAATTGGCGAAAACGCGAGTGGGCACAACTTCTGGGACCTTTGTTGACTGGTGAGGCACAACAAGCTTATTTTTCTCTGTCTACAGAAGACGCGGAGGATTATGATGTGTTAAAAAAAGAAATCCTTGGCCGCCTCGGGCTGTCCGCCGTATCTGCGGCCCAGTTATTTCATGAATGGGAGTTCAAGCCCCGCCGCCCAGCTCGCGTCCAGGCCGCAGAATTGTTAAGGCTTGCCCGGTACTGGCTGCTCGAGGGCTCACCCACGGCGAGTCAGGTAGCGGAGCGTGTCACTGTGGACCGAATGTTAAGGGCTCTACCGCCGCCCTCCCGGCGGGCGGTGGGAATGACGAATCCAACCACCATCGCTGAGCTTGTTGAGGCCATCGAACTGGCGGAGACGGCCATGCACCGTGAGCCCGGGGAGCGAGCGCCGCTTTTCCCTCAGAGGGTGGTCCAGGAGCGACGCACGCCGGAAGGTACCCCGCGCACAGTACACAGGCCAGCGGCTCCCGGCCTAGGCGATGAACCGATGCCCACAGAAGAACCAGTCCCGCCTACCCGCGCCTGGTTGGCTGGGTGCAGTGTACATCAAGAGGTACCCCCCGATGCCCCACGAGTGGATATAAAAATTAATGGTCGTGCTGTCCAGGCCATCCTCGACTCCGGAAGCTCGGTCAGTCTGGTGAAATCTGAATTCCAAGGCCCAACTTCCCATTACCTGCGTACATGGTGATACCCGTCACGTCCCGGCCCGCCGAGTGACGATTTCCGCCAGCCCCGGAGTGTGGCCCGTGAAAGTGGGCATTGTGAAGGATCTACCCCTCCCGGTGCTTCTCGGACGAGACTGGCCGGGCTTCGAGGAACTTCTGCGTGCATCTACTCAGCCACCCAGCCAGGCCGGGAGCCGCCGCCGCGAGCGCCGTCGTTGGAAAAAAACACCCCAGACCACGCTGTTGACGACGGACAGCGGGAGAGATGGTGAGTCCCCTTCTCAAGCTTCTAACATGTTCTTTGATGTGTTTCAACAGGTCCAGGGAGGGGGCTCATTCGCAAAGGCCCAGCGCGAAGATGACAGGCTGAAAAACTGCTGGTCTCAGGTTCGAACATTAGAGGGCCAAACGCATCAGCCAGCACCCCATCCTCTCCCGCACTTCATTGTGAAAAACGGCCTGCTGTACTGTGTCGCCCAGCGTCGGGGGGAGGTTAAAGGAGCTTCTAGTGGTGCCAAAGCCCAAAGTCGAGATGGTCATAGAGCTAGCTCACAGCCATCCAATGGCCGGCCACCTGGGGAGTGCCAACACCATCCAACGCATCCGGGACCGTTTCCATTGGCCAGGTCTGGATGGAGATGTGAAACGGTTCTGCCAAGCCTGTCCGACCTGCCAGCGAACCGCACCACGAGCGCCTCCCCCCTGCCCACTCATTCCACTTCCCATCATTGGGGTACCTTTCGAGCGCATTGGGATGGACCTGGTGGGGCCGTTGCCTAAGTCTGCTTGGGGACATGAACACATCCTGGTGATCGTCGATTACGCCACCCGGTATCCAGAGGCAGTCCCCCTCCGGAAGGCCACGGCAAAGAACATCGCCCACGAGCTCTTCCTGCTCTACTCCCGTGTCGGCATCCCAGCAGAGATACTGACGGACCAAGGGACCCCGTTCATGTCCCGGCTGATGGCTGACCTCTGCCGGTTGCTCTGGGTAAAACAGCTCCGGACCACCGTCTACCATCCACAAACGGCCTCGTGGAACGGTTCAACCAAACACTGAAACAGATGTTGAAACGTGTAGCCGCTGAAGACAGGCGCGACTGGGACTTGATGCTTCCCTACGTCCTCTTCGGAATCCGAGAAGTTCCCCAAGCCTCTAGTTCACTCCTTCTGAACTGTTGTTCGGACGACAGCCACGAGGCCTGCTCGACGTGGCCCGTGAAGCCTGGGAACAGCAGCAGCCGGCACCTCTCCGCTCCGCCGTCGAACACGTGAGGGAAATGCGTGAGCGGATCGAGAGGGTCATGCCATTGGTCCGGGAACACCTCATGAAGGCGCAACAGTCCCAACAGCATCTATACAACCGGGCGGCGCAGCCACGAGAGTTCCAACCAGGGGATCGAGTCATGGTGCTGGTTCCCACGTCCGCGTGCAAGTTCCTCGCAACCTGGCAGGGCCCATTCACCGTTGTGGAGCGGGTGGGACCCGTAAATTACCGGCTAAGGCAACCGGGGAAGCGGCGCGAAGAGCAACTGTACCACGACAACCTACTGAAGAGGTGGGTGGGGACCCCGGAACAGCTCACCGCGCTAGCCTCCATTGATCCCCTGGTCATGGACATCGGAGATCATCTGGCCGCCGCCCAGAAGACGGAGCTGAACCATCTGGTCCGTCAGTTCTCCGATGTGTTCTCCTCGCGCCCTGGGCAGACCAACGTCATCCAACATGACATTCGCACGTCGCCCGGAGTCATCGTGAGGCAGAGGCCCTATCGGGTCCCAGAGGCTCGGAGACAGGCCATCGAAAATGAGATAAGTGAGATGCTGAAGATAGGGGTGATTGAACCATCACGCAGCGCCTGGTCCAGCCCCATCGTCATGGTACCAAAGCCGGATGGCACCCTCCGTTTCTGTAACGACTTCCTCCGTCTCAACGAGGTCTCGGAGTTCGACGGATACCCAATGCCCCATGTCGACAAACCACTGGAACGGCTGGGGAGGGCCCGGTATATCACAACTCTCGACCTCACAAAAGGCCACTGGCAAGTTCCACTGACCGAGTCCGCCAAGGAAAAAAACGCCTTCTCTACGCCCAGTGGGCACTGGCAATACCGGACCCTCCCCTTCGGCCTGCACGGGGCACCGGCGACGTTCCAACGAATGATGGACATCATCCTGCGTCCGCACCAGGGATATGCAGCGGCTTACCTCGATGATGTCGTTATCCACTCCGAGACCTGGCACGACCAACTGGAGCGGCTACGGAGGGTGCTCCTGGACCTCCGGCGGGCTGGACTGACCGCCAACCCCCGGAAATGTCATCTTGCCCTCGCCGAGGCTCAGTACTTGGGTTTCTGGGTGGGTAGAGGACTAATTCAGCCCCAGAAAAGGAAAGTGGACGCCATCAGGACAGCTCCCCGCCCGGAGACTAAGACTCAGGTACGAGCTTTTTTGGGGTTGGCGGGGTATTATCGCTGTTTTATCCCTAACTTCTCTTCCTTAGCATCTCCCCTGACAGACCTGACCCGGAAGGGGCAGCCAGAGAAGGTAAAATGGGACAACACGCTGGAAAAGACCTTCCAGGAGATCAAGACGGCCCTAACTACTGAGCCGGTCCTAAAGGCGCCCGATTTCAACTGCCCCTTCCTGTTACAGACAGATGCCTCAGACACCGGGCTAGGGGCGGTCCTCTCCCAAGTCCAGGAGGGTGAGGAACACCCCATCACCTACATCAGCCGTAAGCTGACCCCGGCCAAAACTAAGTATGCGGCAGTAGAGAAGGAAGCCCTGGCTATTAAATGGGCAGTCCTGGAGCTCCGCTACTACCTGCTGGGACGCCGCTTCACGCTGATGACCGACCATGCCCCACTCCAGTGGATGGCCCGCGCCAAAGACGCCAACGCCAGAGTAACGCGGTGGTTCCTAGCGCTCCAGGACTTCCACTTCTCGGTGGAACATCGGGCCGGGAACGCCAACGCCGACGGACTCTCCAGGCTGTGGTCAGCTTATGCAGGTCTGTCAGGGCGCACTCCCCACCCACCCCTATGTTCCGCAATGTATACTGCTAACTTTCGTTCCAGGAAGAGTGCAACGCTTGGGGGGGGGGGAGTGTGACAATTCTCCCGAACTCTCATCAGCGTTGCCCTGGAAACAAACAAGGATCACCTGTCAGCACTCAGCACGGGCCGGACCGTCACAGCTGCAGGAGATCAACGCACCCCATAAAACGCCACACAGTGAAACACCAGGTTGAGCTTTACACTCCATGCAGCGAAGCGCTAACGTCTCTCTCTCTCTCTCTCTCTCTTATCTTATCTTATCGCACCACGAGCGCCTCCCCCCTGCCCACTCATTCCACTTCCCATCATTGGGGTACCTTTCGAGCGCATTGGGATGGACCTGGTGGGGCCGTTGCCTAAGTCTGCTCGGGGACATGAACACATCCTGGTGATCGTCGATTACGCCACCCGGTATCCAGAGGCAGTCCCCCTCCGGAAGGCCACGGCAAAGAACATCGCCCACGAGCTCTTCCTGCTCTACTCCCGTGTCGGCATCCCAGCAGAGATACTGACGGACCAAGGGACCCCGTTCATGTCCCGGCTGATGGCTGACCTCTGCCGGTTGCTCTGGGTAAAACAGCTCCGGACCACCGTCTACCATCCACAAACGGACGGCCTCGTGGAACGGTTCAACCAAACACTGAAACAGATGTTGAAACGTGTAGCCGCTGAAGACAGGCGCGACTGGGACTTGATGCTTCCCTACGTCCTCTTCGGAATCCGAGAAGTTCCCCAAGCCTCTACAGGGTTCACTCCTTCTGAACTGTTGTTCGGACGACAGCCACGAGGCCTGCTCGACGTGGCCCGTGAAGCCTGGGAACAGCAGCAGCCGGCACCTCTCCGCTCCGCCGGATTGATTTAATGCAAGGATGCATTAAATCAATCAAAAGTGCTAACGTCTCTCTCTCTCTCTCTTATCCAGACAGCAGCTGGTGACGGCTCGGAAGCACTGCACTATTGACACTGCCACACGCTACACGGGACCCACACGAGACGGAAGCACCGTGCACCTGCACCTCTTCATTACGGTTCTGCACTGTTTTGTCACAATAAAAACCCACCCTCCGGGGGTTTTGCATCAATTATTTGTTGTGTGATTCTTCGCCCCGTGACAATATATATATATATATATATATATATATATATATATATATATATATATATATATATATATATATATATATATATATACATATATACAGTACAGTCCAAAAGTTTGGAACCACTAAGATTTTTAATGTTTTTAAAAGAAGTTTCGTCTGCTCACCAAGGCTACATTTATTTAATTAAAAATACAGTAAAAAACAGTAATATTGTGAAATATTATTACAATTTAAAATAACTGTGTACTATTTAAATATATTTGACAAAGTAATTTATTCCTGTGATGCAAAGCTGAATTTTCAGCATCATTACTCCAGTCTTCAGTGTCACATGATCCTTCAGAAATCATTCTAATATGCTGATTTGCTGCTCAATAAACATTTATGATTATTTTCAATGTTGAAAACAGTTGTGTACTTTTTTTCAGGATTCCTTGATGAATAGAAAGTTCAAAAGAACAGCATTTATCTGAAATACAAAGCTTCTGTAGCATTATACACTACCGTTCAAAAGTTTGGGGTCAGTAAGAATTTTTATTTTTATTTTTTTGAAAAGATATTAAAGAAATGAATACTTTTATTCAGCAAGGATGCATTAAATCAATCAAAAGTGGCAGTAAAGACATTTATAATGTTACAAAAGATTAGATTTCAGATAAACACTGTTCTTTTGAACTTTCTATTCATCAAATAATCCTGAAAAAATAAATATTGTACACAAATATTTTGTACAATTGTGCACATTAAATTTTTCTTGAGCAGCAGATCAGCATATTAGAATGATTTCTGAAGGATCATGTGACACTGAAGACTGGAGTAAAGATGCTGAAAATTCAGCTTTGCCATCACAGGAATAAATTATTAGCAGACGAAACTTCTTTTAAAAACATTAAAAATCTTAGTGGTTCCAAACTTTTGGACTGTACTGTATATATATATATATATATATTACATCACACACACACACACACACACACACACACACTGTATTGCCAAAGGTATTGGGACACCCCTCCAAATCATTGAATTTCCAATCACTTCTATGGCCACATGTGTATAAAATCAAGCAACTAGGAATGCAGAATGCTTCTACAAGTGCAATGCAAAGCGTCAGATGCATTGGTGTAAAGCAAGCTGCCACTGGACTCTAGAGAAGTGGAAACGTGTTCTCTGGAGTGACGAATTACGCTTCTCTGTCTGGCATTGCAATGGATGAGTCTGGGTTTGGCACTTTCCAGGAGAACGTTACTTTCCTTAATTCTTGTGCCAAGTGTAAAGTTCGGTGGAGGGGGGATTATGGTGTGGGGTTGTTGTTCAGGGGTTGGGCTTGGCCCTTAGTTCCAGTGAAAGGAACTCTTAATGCTTCAGCATACCAAGACATTTTGGAAAACTTCATGCTCCCAACTTTGTGGGAACAGTTTGGGAATGGCCCCTTCCTGTTCCAACATGACTGCACACCAGTGCACAAAGCAAGGTCCATAAAGACATGGATGAGCGAGTTTGGTGTGAACGAACTTGACCTCAACCTGATAGAACACCTTTGGGATGAATTAGCAGGTCTTCTCGCCAACATCACTGCCTGAACTATATATATATATAGTGCTGGGTGGAAGGATCACGTGACAAGGAGAGCTCAGTTTAAGGCCCCGGAGGGTGGATTTTATTGAAAGACAAGTGTATATGTGAGTAGTGGCAGTGCTCTTGCTTGCAGTAGTTCCAACAGTCGTGTCCGGGTGCAGGTGAATCCTTGCGGTGCTTGTGGCGATGCTGATCGGTCACACACTGCTTTCTGGAACAGAATAGAGAGAGAACTTTAGTCTGCTGTCTCATGGAGAGTCTTCTCCGTCTTCATCTGTGAGCACGCTGCTTATATGCAGGCAGGTTGATCAGCCTGTGATGTGGCCGATCAGCCTGTGATGACTTGTGAGCAGGTGCTCCTCATGAGTTTCCAGGGCAACACTGATGTGGACTCTCGTACACATACATATATACATACAAACACACATATGCAATACTGATAATAATGACAATTATTACAAAAATTACAAAAATCTGTTTCCTCATTCACTCCAGGTAACTTCTTACATTGTAGAAGACATTTCAAACTATTTTCTCTTATGGTACATGGAACAGATTAAATTCCAATCACTTTAAGGGACTCTCTACCATGACCCACCTCATTATAATCAAAAATATCAAGATGTGCACATCTCAAAAACCTAAATTGGGCTCAGGTGCAGGACAACAAAAAAACAGTGATGAAAAAAATATGAAGTCCAAACACTGAAAATAACTGCTCCAATAAATTATTAATTCAATGCAGCATTTCGACCAACAGGTCTTCATCAGGCACAATATTCATGTGGAATACAATCAACTCTTTATAGACAACAGGTATTCAGCTTAATGAAACTGACTCAAGAAACAGGTGACACATAATATAGCTCATGTGAGCAAGTCTGCTTAATCACTTACCAAAGAAGCATGTCAAAATTCTTCAGGAAAATAAGATTTTCTAATCAAGGTGATAAAATGCAAAAATGAGTACACCCTCCTAAAAGTTACTAAATAAAACTAAATAAAAATTTTCTGGAGTAAGTTTAAGGCAATGTTTGATCATCAGGTAAGTATGTTGAACCAAAACATTTAAAGAGAAGTAATTTCTTGACAAATAAAAGTGTTATATAGCCCACTAAATCATTCTCTGACTTAATCCTGACAACAATGGAACCACTTGGGAGAGAACTGCCAGGAGACTTATTTCTTAGCACAAAAGAGGACAGTGGTACAAGAGGATTACCAAATCATTGTTTTAAGTGTGAAAATATAGCAAAGGTAACAGAAATTCAAAAACAATGGACTTGCGACAAGGCCCCTGAAATAATCAAGTCTTCATTTTTAAGCTTTCATTTAGTGAGAAGGGATTTCTTTCCTAGACAAAGAGTGGGAGAAATACCAAGTGAGTGTTTCAGAGCCAGCAAAAGCTATGAAAACAGTGACTGTTTATCTCACAGAGTAAGATGCAGCCTGCAGAAATGACATGCATGGTTGTTGCTCTCACTGGAACTTCCTTCTGCAGCCAAAGCACAATAAAGTCAGTTAGCCATTTTCAAAGCCCATATTTATAAAATATAGATTCTGGTAATCAATACTCTGGTCTCATGAGACCAGTCATTTTGGATCTAACAACATCCAAAATGTTATGGTGTTGCTAGAGGAGGAGTTCAGTGAGAAGTGCCTGGTTCCCACAGTAAAGTTCAGTGGTAGTAAAGCTCTTATATAGGGATATATGAGCAGTGTTGGGGAGTACTTAACTACATGTAGCGGCACTTCTAGTTTAACTACATTTTTCAGTAGCTTGTATGTAGTTCAGTTACTTTTAAAACAGTGTAGCTTTTCCAGTAGTTAACTACATTTTCCAGCAAGTAGCGGTGTAGCACGACTAAAAGCTACAAGCTACATTCCATTTTGCATTCTGACGAGTTCGTCTTCAGCGTCTTCCGATCACGAATTAAAATCGTGCATTACCGCCATCTATTGTTATATAGTGCATCTTGTGGCTTTATCAGTTCATCAGCAGTTCATCGAGAAGAGATCGTCTGATGATTATGTAAAGGACAAAGCATCCATCAACTGAACAGAAAACAAAATCGTGTTATAGCTTAGTGCGCTTATCACACGGCAAAGGCTGATCTAATAAAAACAGTTGCTCGGATATAATAATGTTCACGCGAGAAGCACATGATTTGCGTCTCAAAGCTTTATAACTGCATGTGCTGTGAGTTTAACCTGTATTTTTCTGTGTATCCAATTTATGTTCCGGTTTGGTTTAAGTGCAGGTCCGGTTCCAGAATCAAATCATTGAGGGTGCTTCTGAAATCAGTGAGGGTGTTATAGTAAAGTGCAGATGTAATTTGTAAACAACGGCTCCACCATAATAAGAATAGCAATGTATAGTGAGACATTTAAGATTAAGTAATTTTACAAATAATTGGAATAGAATTTCAAAAATATTGATACAAAAATTCTAATATTTTTCTAGTCTGCATTTACATTTCTTATTCTTATTCTTATTATTGCATATTTTTGTCCCGTGTTGTGGTTATGGTAGCAATTTTGAGCATGAATCCTGCATTTATATGTAGAAATCACTTCTGAAACTGCAGAGTGCAATTGGTGGACGGTCTTCTCATAGCATGAAAAACATAATTTATATTAAAATTCTGAATGTATAAAGCATGCAAAGAGAGTCAGTGTAAGATATAGGCTACATTTGAGTATTGTATCTTTGATATAGTTTATAAAATAAAACAGTACGCTTTGAAATCATAATTGTAGTGCACTGGTTTGTTTTAAACCCCAAACATCTTGCTTAAACATTCTTCATGAACAGTTATCCAGTTATTTGTAATAAGCTATGTCATTTAAAAAAAAAAAAAAAAAAAAAATCAAAGTAGTTTCAATGTAGCTACACTGTAAAAAATGACCGTGATTTTAACAGTAAAAGACTGTAAAAATGCTGCGGTGAAAAACTGTCAATTGGTTTACAGAATGTTTCCGTACCATATACGGTGAATAACTGTTAAATACCGTTAAATTTGTAGTTTTTGGAAGTGAAAAATAACAATTCATCGTAAAATTTACAGTGAAAAAACATAAATTAACATTCCCACAATTCCCTGCGTGACACTTCACATTTGATATATTTTCGTTGAAATAACTCTTTCTTCTTAGTTTTTCTCATTTTTTTCTAATCAGTTACGTACATTAGGGTTTACAATAAATGTACAATTAATGTTTATTGCATTTTTTAAATTTCATGCATGTTACCATGATGGTGTTTAGTGTGTGTGTGAATGACACTGTGTGCACCTTCTATATGTTAGTATTGTCCTCCTCAGCTTGTGGAAAAGCTGCTTGTGATGAACTTTGATTCATCATGTGACTCTTATCACCACTGTGTTTGGTGACTGTCAGTGTATTATAAAGGTACAAAACAGATATTAGTACTTCATTAGGTTGGTAAATTAACATTATATCAGTTAATGAAATACGTTATTTTACCTTAAATTTAACAGATTTTTTTTTTTACATTGCTATTGTGTTTTTTACGGTAATGTTCTGGCAACCACAGCTGCCGTTTTTTTACCGTAAATTTTACAGGGATTTTTTTTTACAGTGTAGCTACTTTTTGATAGTAACTTGTAGTGTAGCTAACTACTTTTTCAAAAGGGTAGCTTGACAGTAGTTTAACTACTTTAATTTATGAGTAGCTTGTAGCTTGTCAAACTACAGTTTCAGAGTAGCTTCCCCAACACTGTGTATGAGAGCTGAAGGTGTGAGGGAGTTTTGCTTTATCAATGCTGTCATGAATTTCCACACCACTGTGTAATTTAATACACAAACTTGAAACAGAAAATATTACCCTTTCCTCATTTCAACATGACAGTGAGGATATGCATTCTCCCAAGGTGAAAAACCTTGTGTGGACATGTATTGCACTCAGTCTTAACACTCTTGAGCACCTGTTGGGGATTCAGTAGAGTTGAGCAACACTCCCCAAAGATCAGGGCATTTAAGGAGCTCATCATCCAGGAGTTAAACAGGACAGATGTGACAAATTGTCATAAACTTGTACACTCCGTGCCAAGAAGAGTCAGAGCAGTATAGCAACTTGTTCTCTGAACATAACCTGCTCCGGAGCAGGTTATGTTCAAGGCTTAGTTAGCTTAAGAGGAATTCAGATGCGTATTATATTATCAATATGGTTATATTAATGTATCTAAATTTGTTATATAGTTACAGTTATATACACAATGTTATAATATACAATATCATATATTGTATAATATATCATATTATATCATCTCACACATGGATCTGCTTTTTATCCTTTATAACAGGACATTTTCTATGCTACAATTTCTATAATAAAATGCATATTATATATGTGATATCTTATTAAATAATTAGCATCAAACTTACAAAATTAAGATTAAAAATGATTGCATAACCACCCAGTAGGTGGTGATGTGCACCAAGTAGGTTATGTAAATCGCCATTAAACAAAAGAAGAAGAATGAAGTAGAATGGCGCGCTTTTTCTTAGCGTCTGTTTCCATGGTGAATCATCGATTCGTCGCTCTGTTGAGAATGTCTTGTGTGTTAACCGGGAACATACTCTGGTTTGGCTGAACTTACTCCCGGACACATTTTTGGAACCAGCATACCTCGAGTAAGCAAGGTTTGGGTTAATCAACCGAGAGTTCAGGGTATATGTGACAGTAAGTTAACCCTGCTTTCTGGAATCGGTCTTTGTCAGGTGACGTCACACTCGTGAAAACCGAAGTGCATTATGGGTGTCGTCGCCATTTCTGAGGTATCCAAACAATCTCTGTATCAGTGCAGAGTTGTTTCTTCTTTGGCTACTTTTCATTGTAAAAATGGCACACTTTTGTTGTGTGAAAAGCTGCAATAATATGTCCCACGATAGAAAATGTCAAAAACTTTACTACGAGATTAGATTTAGTCGGTTTCCTACTTGAAAAAAGGCTGTCCGGAGAGTATGTAACGTTAGAGGCAATAACAGAGGCGCCGGATCGCACGGGTTGCATGAGACGCAAAACATCACTTTCGTCAAGATATCTCCATTCAAGTATGTTTGCTTTCTACATTTCACAAAGGTAAGTTAGAGGTTTCTGTTTTCTAAAGTAGAAAACGTTATAGCAACGCATTGTTTTGGATTGTATGTGCTATGAAACAAGTCAATTTAAACTGAATCCCTTTACTTGAATATGTCTACATTTTATTTTTCTTAATTTTGCTACAGCATTTTTATACTTAAGGTACGACATTTTTGCTCTGTATCTATATACTGATTCTAATTTTCTGACTACTTTTTACAGCTGTGGTCTGTGGACCTTTTCATTTCATTGCAGATCAGCCTGCTTAAAGATTATGGAGACTGACCCCAACTGGACACCATCCCTCCCTACATTAAGGCCACATCAGCATTAAACACAGGCTGTGTCTCAATCAGCTCCCTAGTTCATTAGTTAGGGCACTGATCAGGACGGTCTCAGTCACAAAATTTGTATACACAATATACTGATTCAAGAGCTCAGAGCTGATTGAGATGCACACACAGACACTAAGGAAAAACAATCCAGTCAGCTACTTGGGTAAAGTTGGTTTTATATTTGCACATTCAGACTTCTGATAAATTCAGACTTTCCAATAAATATGCAATAAATTAATGTTTGCGAATTTTAAGCAGCGACATGATATTGACGACCAACGATTGTCAACTTATAACATTTTTCACAGTCGATCAAAATAGGCAAGTATTGTTTAATGGCATATTTACTTGTGAATGTCCACTGAATGTCCAATGTAGTGTGATTAACAAGGCTATTGAATACGGATGTGCGAATATAAAACCAACTTTACCCAAGTCAGTCAGCTGACACTATGGTCCATCAGGCTGGAGAAAGTGATCATCTTCACACTGAGAAGATGCAGGAGGCTGGAGGAGATGGTGATCTGCATGTGCAGAAGTAAACCGACTTGATATGTACAGGATGTCTGATGTTTGTTTTGGAGATGATGTTAATGTACTATACGGGTCTGCCAAACCTGGGAACCTTTATGGCGTTACAATTTTTTTTTTTTTTTTTTTTGTGCCTCTGATTCCAGACGCAACAAATACAAATTTCAAATGCTTCTGTGAACCTTAATATACCTCAGATTTGATCTGCCTGCACAACACTTCTAATGTTTCCCCTGAGACGGTATACAGAACATTCAATGAAACTGTGTCATATCTATGCAAACCTGAAGCTTTCAGCTGTATGGGCATACAGAGATGATTTGCACAGAAATATGTCTCCTTTGTTTAAATACAGAGTAGCAGAGATTACTGACTGTTTTGAGATTTTCACAGAGAAACCATCCAATCAGCGCATGTTTGAATCTTTTGTAGAATTGTAGTGTAAAAATGTGCTGATGCTTTATCCAGTCTTGCATGAACAATAAAGCATGTATAATTAAATTTTTCAGGGTGATTTGTAGATTTATGTTATATGCACTTATAGTATTAACAGGATAATTAATAATATACACAATCTGTAAATCAGATATTTAACTTGCATGACATATCTTTGTTTTTATTATTATTAAGGCCTTTGGACAAAAAAAAGAAAAAGAAAAAAAAAAGACTCATAATGTCATTGACCCAGACAACACAGAGGTAGGTCTAAAAGGTATACTATATCAGAATGTACTGTAATAAAATACACTATTAAATTCTACATACATCTCTGATGATGCCTTGTTTATTGGAACAATGTTTATTGTGTTATACATTGGTTTATGTACTTAATGCAATAAAGAAAAAAATGCATGAAAAAAAGGGTAGTATTAGTTCAAAATTCTTCCTGATAGTACTAAACCATCCTTAATCATGCACTTGTTATATAGTTAACACGACATCATTATCGTTACTATACTGTGTTATCGCAGTCCTTCCTTCAGAACATAAATAAATCCTGCACCCATTAGTGAAATATCTGTGATCTTCGAGGGATTTATAGTTTTTAAATTGTTCACTATGCGTTTATGCCATAAACAAGACAGTTAACAATATTTAAGTATGATGATTTAGGTAGCAATGCGGGGTCAGCAGCACTCCAACTTACTGCAGTCAGCTCGTACAGATCTATGTTATGAATGGATGAAAAATTCTCCAAATAACGGTCCCTGGCATCTTTGGTGAGTTTATCGCGATATGAAATTTTAACTTTGTTCTTGTGCTTCTTCATATTTGCGAGTTATTTGCTTGTTATCTCAACTCGTGTAATCTCTTTCATTCTCACAGTCAGCAGGGATACCACAAATATGGCGCCGCGGTGACGTCACACACAACAAAATCACGTGTCTGACAAAGACCGATACACCCCTGGGCTGCACCGTTTCCAGGAAACAAGTCGTTCAACCCGGAAACCGCAGCAAAACATTGCGCCCCGGTTTGAGCTTGAACGTGCCCCTGTTGGTCGAAAATTTGCATTGAATAAATAATTTAATGGAGCAGTTATTTTCAGTGTGCGGACTTCATATTTCTTTTTTCACCACCTCATTATAATGCCTTGGCATAGGATACAACAAGTCTTTAGAACAAATATATATTGGGAGAATATATTTATTTTCAGCCACTCTTAATCTCAATTTTGTTTGACTGTATATAAAAATGCCCACATTCACATTCCAACCTTAAAATTACATAAGAATTAATAAAAGACTCAACTGGATACACTTTTCCAGAAAACACATCAGTTAATGTTTTTGTTTTTACAGTGCTATCACAAAATTATTACAGAGATTGTTAAAAATTTCGATTTCAAGATTATAGACTACCTCCTCAGTCAAAATCTATTAATCATATCCTGCAACTGAATTTCATAGTCCCTTTCTAAATCACAAATACATTTTTGAATTTAATTCTTTGAAACTGCCCATAAGGAACATTAACCAACCTAACCAAGGTGGATGAAAACCATTAGCTCTGAATGGTATTACAATCTGTTAATTTCCGGAAAATAGAAGTAAGTAAATCACCATTAACATAAGTAATTTTTAAAAATATGAAATTAAGACATTGAATACTCAAGGCTCAATTTCAAATTCTGATTTGTACCGTTACTACTCCCCCAGGTTAACCAGTTCTTTTGATGACTCACTATTTGCTAATAGTTAAAGAATGCTTGAGTGAACAATGGATGTGCTTCCTGAAGAAGGCTTCAGCCAGAACTAGTTCATCAAACTATTTAATGTTTTAATGTATTAGCCCAGCGTATTAAAGGCTTTTTAGTTTAACCATTTAAGTGCCTTGGAATATTTCGTTTCATCAAATGTTTTAATCATGTACATAATCAGTGTTGGGAAAAGTTAATTTTAAAAATAATGCGTTACAATATTGCATTACTCTCTAAAAAGTAACTGATTACATAACCTAGTTACTTTTTATGTAGCTAAAGTAATGAGTTATGTTACATTACTTTTTCTCACCTGGGCTTGCTTTTTTGTTTTTAATAACAAAAAAAAAAATAGTAGGCTAAATGGTGCGCACGATTTACTTATTCGTTCCCTCGATTTGCCAAATCATGCACACGACTTATAAATCGAGGGAACGAATTAGTAAATCGTGTGCACAAATAACTTTTTTTCCTGCATGTTATGTGCGGGGCTCCGAACTTTGTCATTAGTGCAATGAATAAGCAAGGGGGAAGGGGAAGTTCAGGGGAAGTTCAATGCTCTTACTTCAGCAAAATGTAATGTTTATCTAAAGTGATCATTGGATCATAGTTCAGCAGCAAAGACATTGTTTAATAATGATTAAATACATGAAGGATATTTAATTATTGAAGGTTTGTGTAATATTCTGAGTTTGCATTTTACTGTTTTTATTAATTTTGAGGAATATGGAATTGAAATGAAATGAGTAAATGCATGCTTAAATTTAATCTTGAACTAAAATAACCATGTTCACACAGCACATACCTCTAAATTCACTTAACGTAGGGACAGAAGAGGTGTGAGTAAATAGGAAATTGGAAAACAAAGTATAGTTGTTAATTATTAATTGTCAATTGATTGAAAAATTAAGTCAGATATTTTGTTGTAAATTTAAATGTAATGCATTACTTTCCTAGTTACTTAAAGCTGCTGTCCCTAACTTTTTTTTGGTTAAAAATACATAACCACCCAGTGTTCAAAACTATCTCCTTACCTTAGCCCGATTTACAACAGTAAGCTTGTAATAATGTTTTATAATTCGGGTGGTACTGGTGCGTTTCCGTGAGAAATTCGAGCATGTCATTGAGTCACGTCTGTATACATAAAGAACGAGTCCCAGCTAGTATAATACAAACCTGATTCTAAAAAAGTTGGGACACTGTACAAATTGTGAATAAAAAAGGAATGCAATAATTAACAAATCTCATAAACTTATATTTTATTCACAATAGAATATAGATAACATATCAAATGTTGAAAGTGATACATTTTGAAATGTCATGCCAAATATTGGCTCATTTTGGATTTCATGAGAGCTACAAATTCCAAAAAAGTTGGGACAGGTAGTAATAAGAGGCCGGAAAAGTTAAATGTACATATAAGGAACAGCTGGAGGACCAATTTGCAACTCATTAGGTCAATTGGCAACATGATTGCGTATAAAAAGAGCCTCTCAGAGTGTCAGTGTCTCTCAGAAGTCAAGATGGGCAGAGGATCACCAATTCCCCCAATGCTGCGGCAAACATAGTGGAGCAATATCAGAAAGGAGTTTCTCAGAGAAAAATTGCAAAGAGTTTGTTATTTATCATCATCTACAGTGCATAATATCATCCAAAGATTCAGAGAATCTGGAACAATCTCTGTGCGTAAGGGTCAAGGCCGGAAAACCATACTGGATGCCCGTGATCTTCAGGCCTTTAGACGGCACTGCATCACATACAGGAATGCTACTGTAAAGGAAATCACAACATGGGCTCCGGAATACTTCCAGAAAACATTGTAGGTGAACACAATCCACCGTGCCATTCGCCGTTGCCAGGTAAAACTCTATAGGTCAAAAAACAAGCCATATCTAAACATGATCCAGAAGCGCAGGTGTTTTCTCTGGGCCAAGGCTCATTTAAAATGGACTGTGGCAAAGTGGAAAACTGTTCTGTGGTCAGATGAATCAAAATTTGAAGGTCTTTTTGGAAAACTGGGACACCATGTCATCCGGACTAAAGAGGACAAGGACAGCCCAATTTGTTATCAGCGCTCAGTTCAGAAGCCTGCATCTCTGATGGTATGGAGTTGCAGGAGTGCATGTGGCATGGGCAGCTTACACATCTGGAAAGGCACCATCAATGCTGAAAGGTATATCCAAGTTCTAGAACAACATATGCACATATCCATACGTCGTCTCTTTCAGGGAAGACCTTGCATTTTCCAACATGACAATGACAGACCACATACTGCATCAATTACAACATCATGGCTGCGTAGAAGAAGGATCCGGGTACTGAAATGGCCAGACTGAAGTCCAGATCTTTCACCCATAGAAAACATTTGGCGCATCATAAAGAGGATGCGACAAAGAAGACCTAAGACAGTTGAGCAAATAGAAGCCTGTATTAGACAAGAATGGGACAACATTCCTAACTTGTCTCCTCAGTCCCCAGACATTTGCAGACTGTTATAAAAAGAAGAGGGGATGCCACACAGTGGTAAACATGGCCTTGTCCCAACTTTTTTGAGATTTTGTTTTGAGATTTTTCCCTTAAAATTATACATTTTCTCAGTTTAAACATTTGATATGTCATCTATGTTGTATTCTGAATAAAATATTGAAATTTGAAACTTCCACATCATTGCATTCTGTTTTTGTTCACAATTTGTAGTGTGTCCCAACTTTTTTGGAAACAGGTTTGTACATCGCATATGAGGAGGATCATTTATAGCCTTTTCTCACAGCAGCTGCAATAAATAATCTTATTATTTTGATGGCGGATTGTATGGTATGACAAATTAATGTTAGAGATTAGATCTATAGGTAACGCTATACACACTAAATAGCCTACACATAGTCACACAATGCTGATGTTGTTAACATTAACAATTTGAGAAAATATAACAATAATAATAATTTGCACAATTTGAAGTGATCCAAGCCAAGCGATCGTTAGATTTAATCACCATATTTGCATTATGTACTTTTTCAACAGAACATTTCACAGTAAACGTTAAAAGAGAATAGTGGCCGTTAACTGTCGCTTATAGACATGTATGGCTTCAGGGAAGGACCTGTTCTTGTTTCTGGGTGTTTTGGAGCTCAGTGCTCTATACCACTTGTATGACCAAAATAAGAATTTTCACCATAAAATGTCATCTAAGCAAGTAAATAACAAATCTGCCACTTTAAATCATGTACCAATGATTAATTCTAACAATCGCTTAGCTCATATCACATCAAACCGTGCAAATTATTATTTTTGTTATACTTTGTTTTCAAATTGTTAATGTTAACAACATCAGCATTGCGTGACTATGTGTATTTAGTGTGTATTAGCGTTACCTGTAGATATCAATGTACAATCTAATCTCTAACGATACAATCTGCCATCAAAATGATTAGTTTAATTATTGCAGCTGCTGTGAGAAAAGGCTATAAATGATTCGTCACCTGCAGCATCCTTGCATGTGATATAGCCTACTAGCTGGGACTCCTTTATGTAAACAGACGTGATGTAATGATGCAAAGACGAACGGCGGCATGCTCAAATTTTCTTGCAGAAACACCACTTGAATTAGAAAACATTATTAAGCTTACCATTGTGAATCAGGCCAAGTTAAGGAGATAGTTTTGAACACCGGCTGTTATGTACTTGCTCAAATTGATTTCAGATCATTTTTAACTAAAAATAGTTACGGACTGCAGCTTTAAATATGATACAGTAGGCATTACGGTTAATACTTTATTTTTAGTCAATTATAAAATGTTTACTTTTTTCATTTATATTAAATTGAATCAGAAATAACCACGACCCTCCATAGAACAAGCATTTTGGAAAATGGATGGATGGATGGATGACATAACACAATAAATAATCTTCTACCACTAGAACTGTGCAAAACCACCAGATGCTATTAATCTTCCCAAGTCTGACAAAATCTATTTCAAAATGCACCAGAATCTTGCAAAAGTTCACAATTCAAACACAGGAATTCAATACAAAGGGGGGACATGGCCCATGGAAACAGCCGCAACACTTCAGCATAATGTAATCACCCCCCAACAGATGACTCATCACTCGAAGGAAACATTGAGCAGCAGAATTTCGAAGGTCTGTTCTAACTCAAACCAGCACGCACTGCTCAGAACTGCTGCTGTTTAATGAGCATGCCTCTTGAGCTTTTATGTGCAGTCTATGAAGATTCAATATCTATAAACCAGTATCTATATCTTCATAAAGAGGAAGTGAGCAACAGATATTATCTATATAGAGAAAAATACATGATTTCATAAGGTCAGTTCTAACTCCGAAAAGCTGCTGTATGTGTTTGTGTGACTAAAAGGGCAATGGACACTCCATGCTTGGCAAAAGTTCAGGAAACACTGAGTTGCTCCTGCACCGAGTCTCTTAAAAATGTTTAAAAAAAAAAAAAGACCTAGCAGAGGTACCGCACTGCCGAGAGCCAGGAAACCTGCCAAAACACTCCCCAGTACAGAGGAATGGAAACTGAAACACACTCTTTCACTAAAAACAGGAGGGAGGTGACTTTTGGTTTGCCCCGTAACGGAGAGGATAGCCTGATGTCACGTTGCAGTAAGCTGTGTGTTTGCAGTGCTGAGGAACTGGACGGCAGGTCCCAACATCAGGAGCAGAGCCACTCCCCTTTCCTGAGCTGAGCTTGGAGGGGAAACCCAGGCTTTAAAAGTTTCATTTCACTTAGAAGAGAGTCTCTCGCTGGACTCACACCCACCATCCCACTCTTTTCGGACATCTCCAACTTGAAAGCGACCGTGTCAGGATGGCAAACTCCAAATCTTCTCAGACTACTCGTAACATTGTGATCGCCTGCCTGGCCCTGTGGTCGATCATCTCGCTTATTATTATTGTGGTATGGGCCACTTCGCCTGATATGAAAGGAGCCAGTCAGTGTCGCAAGGAAATGCAAGCCCTAACGGAGAGGCATGATGTGGCAAAAGTCGAGTGGACCAAAAACCAAAGAGCCCTCGAGGATCTGGTGCGTCAGGGATGGAGGAACCAGACTACCCTACAGAAGGAAATCGACCAGAACATGGAGAAAATACAGATTCTGAATTTGTCTTTGAATGACAGCCGGCAAGAAAATGTGAGTTCATCTTCTTGTTTTGTTTGGTTTCTTCTAATCTCAACCTCAGTAAGATAACAGATTGTGGAGTTATAATGACTCAGATGTGTTTTACTCTGAAAAAAAAAAATATTCATTTTTGAACATTTTATGAAACTCAGACATGACACTGACTTTGTTTTACATAATGAGCCCTCAACGGGAAGTTGTGAACAGGTCAGGTTGAGTTAAATCAGAACAGTTATGCAAATATCTCCCAAATCAAATGATCTGGAACATTAAATGCAGCTCTTGTCCAATGAGGGGGCAGGATAACAGTCACAGCTCTTCCTGGAAAAAAAATCCTGATAATGTTCACATTGTCTCGGGGGTTATGATGTTCCTGCCAAAATATTGTTCTTTTATTTAAGGGCGTTAGATTGTATTAAAAGAGGTTCTGTCTTGATTTTTTTGTGGCCAAGTTTATGTCAAATGCCTTTTTTGACCTCTGGAGGTGGTGGTGTTCGCTCACACGCCCGTGAGATCTGACAGCCACACCTTAATGTCTTAGTGCGAACATCCACAGCCGAACCTCACCCTGGTTATGAACTTGTGTTTAATTATGTTTAATAATGTTTAATTAACCTTCTGTTTCTCCACAGGCCATTCTGACTGAAAACATCACAATGTTGGAGAGCAAGATTGAGGAATACAAACTCATCGAGGGAAACCTCACTACAGAAGTCAGCCTGCAGAAAGGTAGGAAAATTCACGTCAGAGTTTTTCCTCTCATCAGAAAAGCCATGAAAGGAGCGCTCTCTCCCTCAGACGATATTCTTAGAAGCATTTTCCCATGTAACCATAGAAACTCGGAAGAGACAACTAATAGGCAGGTCTTGTTTGTGAGATGGAATTATCTACAGTGGCAGTTATAATAACATGAAGAGAGCAAACTAGCAGTACCATTCCTATAAAACTCTTCTATGGTTAGATTGGTTTTTATATATACTTCAAATGTGCATTTAAGTATTATGTTCACAGAAAACTTTGTCAAGTTCAATATAAGTAAAAATTACACTGCTGTTCAAAGGTTTGGGGTCAGTAATATTTTTTAAAGATGTTTATGATAGAAGTCTCTTATATTTGATCAACAATATATCAATTATATTTGATTAAAAAGTAATATTTTGAAATATTGTTTTATATATATATATATATATATATATATATATATATATATATATATATATATATATATATATATATATATATATGTAACTATAACTTTATTTTAAAGTATGTTCACTCTATTTTAATATATTTTAAAATGTAATTCATTACTGTGGTGGAAAAGCTGATTTTCAGCAGCCATTACTGCTGTCTAAATCATTCTAATATGCTAATTTGGTGCTCAAGAAACATTTCTTATTATTACCAATGAAATTATAATGAAAACAGTTGTGCTGAAAACCGATGCATTTTTTTCAGAATTTTTTTGACGAATAGAATGTTTAAAAGAACAG
Organism: Chanodichthys erythropterus; assembly: GCF_024489055.1. Taxonomy (NCBI): domain Eukaryota; kingdom Metazoa; phylum Chordata; class Actinopteri; order Cypriniformes; family Xenocyprididae; genus Chanodichthys; species Chanodichthys erythropterus. Next base: position 21,737,266 of record NC_090226.1, read on the forward strand.
AATTTATTTAAAATAGTTTTTTTTTTAAATGAAAACATTAAAGTCTATAATGTCACAATTGATCAATTAAATGCACCCTTGCTGAATAAAAAAATATTAATTTATCTCAAACAAACAAACAAAAAAATTACTGGCCCCAAACATTTGAATGGTAGTGTAGTGTACATGTATTCTACAACTGTGTCAGGATAATAACATTTCAATGATTTTGCTGCTCCTTCTATCATTATTTTGGTATAACCCCTCTAAAAACCCAGCTTAATCCAGACTAAACTAGTTTGCTGGCCTTAACATGTTTCCCAGACTGATATGTTGGGTGGTTTTCAGCTGGTCAGAATGGGAGACCAGCTGGCCACCCAGTTAAACCAGCTAAACCTGCTTGACCTGACTCGGACAACATCTAGACCAGCTTGACCAGGGTGGGAACTGTCTACAACTAGACCAGGCTAGGAGACCATCTTAAACTAGTTAAGAACATCATAAACCGACTTAGAAGCAACGATCAACTCAAACCACAGTGGACCATTACATATTTGACCAGAAAACCATCTACGGTTGTTTTTCTCAGCAGGGAACAGTTCTGTTTATCAAAATTTATATTACGAATTTCAAGTCCAGAATATTGTTTAATTTGCAAAGGATTTCCTGGCCCTCTAAACAACTGCAGGAAACAACTCCTGAATGCATGAGATATGAAAATAACAGGGAACACAAAAGCGAGAGAGACTGCACTGATTAAAATCATTTTGCTCAACCCTTTTACACGCTTGATAAAGTGGTTACCTGGAAGTTAGTTGGCTTTGGAAAAACTTTTCACAAAACAGGATAGGTGTGATGTCTAAAAAAACGTTTCACACCAAGGCCATAATTTAACACCAGTGTCAAATTTGAGACAAAGCAGCAAGCGAACAACGCCAGCCAGCTAGCAGCTACGACTCAAAATAGTGCTCTGACATCGTCAAGGCCCCTTTTAAGAAACAAACTGATAAGTTACACTGTGTCTAGACCTTGCCTTATAAGACAATGGATTTTTTTTTTCAAAGAATGTTTGGAATATTGTTTGAGGAGTGTTTGAAGAGGAGTGCTAACATTGTGAGGAGCTACATACTATGGCATTACATAAAAGAATTGAGTACAAAACATTATGAGTTGCAGCCTAATGTCTGAAGAGAGTTTTTCGTTATCATTTCAGACCATATTGAAGCCCTGGAGCACAATTTGACCCTGAAGGTCCAGGAGTTGGCATCTTGTGAGGCTCATCGCCTCGCTTCCGAACAGCTCCAAACTGCCGCAGAGAAACAGACACAGGCCTGCGAGACCAAAAAGCAATATTTAGAGAAGCAACTGTAAGTCATACAGCATCTCTTCCACTGCTTTTAACTTCATTTCATCACTCTTGGAAGAGTTCTTGTTTTATAAAGCATTTAATAATAAAGCATTTGCTAAATGTCTAACTCGGAATATGAAGCATGCAGTGTGAAAATACCCTGGAAAAATCTTGCATTACAGCACATTTATTGTTGCTGATGAGATTAAACTACCACATTTTGTTGCTGAAATGTTTTTTGTCATTTGATCACAGCAACAAGTGCAAAGAGCACCATGGACATGAACCCATATATATTGAACCCAATGACAGCGGAGTCCAAGGAATCACCACAAGTCGTGTTACACTGGCCATGATCGTTTGTATCAGTCTGCTTTTGGTACCATGTAAGTTTAAATTAGTCATATTCAGAATATTTAACTTGATTACAGTCTCTGTTTTGTCTGTTTTGATAAGGAATCAGTATCCTGTGCGTTAATGAGACTCTGGTTTATTCTCAGAGACGAGAGGAAGGCTGGATGATGGATTACTTGGGTACATGTTTTGGTGCAACACTGTTCTGAGGACACTGCTCAGGTGCACTTGTAACCCTGGACTTGAAGCACAATTAAATCTACATTTGGAATGCGAAGTGACGATGCAAAGTTCATGATAAGTAGTCAATGAAGGTATTTGTGTTGCAAAAATGTTTGGTGGCACGTAAAAATTATTGGTTGACCACATGGACAATTTATTCACCTTATTCAACAAATGTATGCTGTACTTCATTGGTGGTAACTTTTTTCTTTCTTTTTTTTTTTATTACAAAAAATATATGGATTTTACGGTCTAGATGTTTCAGAATTGTATTTATTTTTGTTTAAAGTAACCAGGCTAATATGCCAAAGAGCTATTTGGAAATTGATCACACTGTTTTACCACTGTCTGTTTTTTTTAATGAAAAATTCATGACTTTTTGAAAGCTATTTTTGAATAAAATTACAATGTTGACTCTTTAATTGTGACTTGATAAAAGACAGCCTTTAATGTGAGTAACCTTTCAATCATCACTATGTCGACTTGTTTAATAAAAATCTGACGAAAGAGCTTCTAGAACATACTGATTAGAGAGGGAGGGAAAAAAAATACACACACACACACACACACACACACACAGACATAACTTTCAAACAAACAATCAATCAACAACAAAAAAATAGTCTGCCTCCAAACTTAAAGGGTTAGTTCACCCAAAAATGAAAATTCTGTCATTTATTACTTACCCTCATGCCGTTCCACACCCGTAAGACCTTTGTTATTCTTCGGAACACAAATTAAGATATTTTAGTTGAAATCCAATGGCTCCGTGAGGCCTCCTATAGGGAGCAATGACACTTCCTCTCTCAAGATCCATAAAGGTACTAAAAACATGTGAGTACAGTGATTCAATATTAATATTATAAAGCGACGAGAATATTTTTGGAGCGCCATTTAGTGAGCACAAATGAATCAGTGTATCGAATCTGCTGTTCGGAGCGGCAAAGTCACGTGATTTCAGCCGTTGGCAGTTTGACACGCGATCTGAATCATGATTCGAAACACTGATTCATTATGCTCCGATACTTCCTGAAGCAGTGTTTTGAAATCGGCCATCACTAAATAAGTCGTTATTTATTTATTTTTATTTTTTTTTGCAATGCTCTATCAGATACTATAATTAATGTTCAGTTGCAATAGTAGTCTACTTTGAATTTTATTTATTGACATGTTGAACATTATAGTTTCATGCTTAAAAATGAAATCTGCAATAATACAATATATTGTTTGTCCCGAGATTCTTCTCGTCAGTGAATAAATAGGCTAAAAAAATCTGCTTTAATGATCGTGTGCCCTAGATCTGGTGGTAAATCTTTTGTTAAGTGTGTCAAAGGTTCTAATAGGTTCTAGGTTCTAAGTGTATTTTTTCTCATTAAATTCAAAGATGTACATCAGTGATAGTATATCAAGAGCAGGTCACACGTCTGTGTGCATTTTGTTTTGTGATTTCACTGTTATGAATAGAGAGTCTCCGCAACAGTGTTAAGCGATAGATTGAAATGCTCGTCTGTGAAAAGACAGCGCTCAAGCCTGATAACCTGATAACTATCTCCTTACCTTAGCGCGATTCAAAACGGCAAGCTTGTTATAATATTTTATTAAAATCAGATTCTGCGGGAAATTCAAGCATGCAGCCGTTTGTCTTTGCGTCTTTGTGTCATGTCTGCCAATTTAGCAATTTTGTCTCTAGATTTAACGACTTCCCCATCCCTTTTGAGACTTTTTCAAAAGCCTACCCTTACGAAAAACTAGTATACTTCAAGTTCATTTGATCAAGTATACTAAAGTAATGTTCAAGTATATTTTTTAAGTATACTTTATGTAGTAAGTATAATATCAATGTACTATAGTAAACTTGTAAGTGTACTATTTTAATACCGCTTGGGACTAAATTGGCCCAATTGAAGTATACGTTTAAGTGTACTATAAGTGTAACAGTAGTAAACTTTAACTAGTTCACAGCTACGTTTCTCATTTGTACTGCATCTGTACTATAAGTGAACTTATACTAGTATACTAGTAGTTTACTATACTAGTAGTATCTACATTTTTAGTATACGAAAGTACACTTTGAAATATACTCTCAGTAAACTGCTAGTTTAGTGCAAGTATACTTTTAAGTTTTCTTTAAGTGAACATGACATCACACTTATAGTTTACTTTTTATATATTATTTTTGCACTTTAAGCATACTTCTATGTTCCTATTTAGGTATTATTTTTTATACTTGAAATACCTTGAACTGTACTTTAACTCTTTCCATTTTAAAAACATTTTATTGTAGCTTCATGAATCCTTTTTATCAACACTTAAATATAAGTAAGTTTATTTTATTTTTTTTATTATTTAAAGTAGATCGAGTCCATAAACAAGTCCACGTATAGGCCAAATATACTTAGACTTTTGTCAAGTATACTTTAGTGCAATTTTGAGTATATATCTCAGAAGTACATAAAGTATATTTCTGAGAAGTATATAAAGAGTAGACTGAAAGTATACTTTCTTATTTTTAGTTTAAAAGAAGTATACTAATTGCACACTTGAATAAACTTTTTTTCGTAAGGGTAGTGACAAATCTAGCAACTTCTTGGACCAAACTTATCTAGATTCCGTGACTCGCCTACTGATCTATGTTTAATTCATATAGATCACTGGACTCGATTTTAGCTACTTTCAGCTGAAAGCAATTGGCAACACTGTGTCTGTTTACATGAAGAAGAATTCCCAGCTTGTATGGCATGTGAGGATGCTGCATGTGGTGGATCATTTATAGCCTTTTCTCACAACAGCTGGAATACCCTATTCTACTTACGGAACGAAATGCATCAAAAATACATCAAATGTGAAGTATAACGCAGGGAATTCTGGGAATGACAATTAAATTTTTTTCACTTTAAATTAAACAATGACTTGTTCTTTTTCCAAAAACATTAAATCTAACATATTCTTGAGCTGCTCTGCTGTACTTCATTATGCAGCACTCTGTTAGGATGACAAAAAGGCTTAAAAGTTACATTTTTAGTGGTCAATTACATTTGAGATGGTCAATCAAATCAAAGTCGTTGGGGTTTACATTTTCTTTTGGCTTAAGCACAGTCTTCATAGACGAGCGCATCGATCTATTGCTTAATGCCGTTGTGGTGACTCTACACTGTAAAAAATGAATGTGATTGTAATGATAAAATATTGTAAAAACGCTATGGGAAAAAATGTAAATAGGTTATCAGTAAGTTACTGTATTATATACTGGGAAAAACTGTAAAAGCTCTTACCAGACATTTTATGTAATTTTCACAGTAAAATGTTGTAAATTTTATAAGTAAAAAAGATTCCCACAATTCCCTGTGTGACACTCCACATTTGAAAGTATTTTGTTTAAATAATCATGTTTCTTAATAGTTTTTGTTATCAGTTTTATGTTACATCTTCTGTTGTTTAATGAATGTTTATTGCATTGTGCAAGTCACCTTTATTTATATAGCGCTTTTTACAATGTAGATTGTGTCAAAGCAGCTTTACATTGATAACTGGTACATAAATTTTGGCTGCACAGCAGCTCTTAAAGAATAGTGTCAATGCAGGCAGATCAGAAGCACTGTTGAATAAATGTCAAGAATACTATTGAATATCAAATGTCAAGTGTCCCCAAGCAAGCCAAAGGCGACAGCGGCAAGGAACCCAAAATCCATCAGGTGACATCAGGTGGCAAACAAGTGGCAAATAGGTGTTAAAATAGAGAAAAAAAAACCTTGGGAGAAACCAGGCTTAGTCGGGGGCCAATTCTCCTCTGGCGAACAGTGCTTTGTTACGATTCAGGTTGCTATCATAAGTATGATAGGATTGCAACAATCAAAGTATTTATTTCAGTTCCATCCAGTTGAGGATCGTATTCATTACGCTGGTATGGAAGATTTGTTGAGGAACTGTGCTACTGGCTGTCGTGTCGATGAGGCACAATGGATGATCTAGTTGACTCAATCTCTGCTGATACTTCAGGGCTGCGTTGTGGTCGTGTCAAGGAGCCGGTCCTTGGTCTCAGCTGGATACGGCCCGGATCCGGTTGACTACGGTAAACCTTGGGATAAACAGAAAGACTAATATTAGCGTAGATGCCATTCTTTTTCTGATGTAACGAATACATCTGGTGTTATAGTGTTCCCGGTTCCGGCTGACCTAATTTATGCAGCCTAATAATCCTTTAATGGATTTAAAAATATAAATTGATAATGTGTTATGTGTATGCCAGGTTAAAGAGATGTGTTTTTAGTCTAGATTTAAACTGACAGAGTGTGTCTGCTTCCCGAACAATGCTAGGAAGATTGTTCCAGAGTTTAAGTGCCAAATAGGAGAAGGATCTACCGCCTGCGGTTGATTTTGATATTCTAGGTATTATCAGCTGGCCTGAATTCTGAGATCGCAATAAACGTGAAGGACTATAATGCATTAAGAGCTCGCTCAGGTACTGGGGAGCTAAACCATTTAGTGCTTTGTAAGTAATTAGCAAGATTTTAAAATCTATACGATGTTTAACAGCCAATGCAGTGATGACAGAACTGGGCTAATATGGTCATACTTCCTAGTTCTAGTAAGAACTCTAGCTGCTGCATTTTGTACGAGCTGTAGCTGTAGCCTTGAAGTCATGAACGCATGAACTAACTGTTCTGCATCTTTCATTGAGAGCATATGTCGTAGTTTAGATATATTTTTAAGATGGAAGAATGCGGTTTTACAGATGCTAGTAACATGGCTAGTAACATGGCCAAGTGTTGTGGGTTACCATGTTGATGTTTTGTGTTTGCGTGAATGACTCTGAGCACCTTTTTTATATTAGTACATACTTCAGCTCGTGGAAAAGCTATTTCTTCATGTGGCTTTCTCTTTTACCACCTGCATTATTATGGTGGTTGTCAGTATATGTTAAAGGTACAAAACAGATTTTAGTAGTAGTGTGCATTGTTGAATTTACTGGTTTACATTCAAATTTTCTTGTTTGTAAATTACAGTTTTATACTGTAAAATTTACAGTTTGTTCTTTAATTGTGTTTACAGTTTTTCTGTATTTTAAAAAACAATATTTTGGCAACCACAGCTGCCAAAATTATTTTGTAAAAACTATGGAATATTTTATTATTATTATTATTATTTTTTACAGTGTATTCTTTTTAGTGAAATCACAAAACAAAATGCACCGAACGTGTCCCTGCTCTCGATATACAGTCATTGATGAATATATTATATTAAAACCTATACGAGGGCGAATTAGATCCTGGAACCTTTGACACAGTTAACAAAACTTATACCACTAGACCACTATTAGGAATTTATTCACTAACATGAATAATCTCGGGACTAACAACATATTTAATCACAATTAATGCAAATATTATTTGCAAATAATTCCAAAATGATTATTTCCCAACTAGAATTAGACCTAAAATTTACTTCACTGTTCTGTTTCTTTATGCTTTATAAAACAAAACAAAACAAAACAAACAAAAAGAAACAACAACAAAAAAAACATTAGTCCCCTCAATGTTCAAGACATGGTTTTGGCCTTGGTATACAGAAACTTTGTTAAATTAACTTCTTTTTTATTATTATTTTATTTTTTTAACCGTAGCATTTTTACAGTCTTTTACCATTGTAAATCTGTAAATTATTAATCAACATTTTATGTAAAATTACACATTACTATGTAAAAATACAGAACTTTTAAAAACAGAAATTTGATGTAATACCAAAATACAAGCAATTATATGTAAAGTTAACAGTAGAAAATTAAATTACAGTAAAACAACAGTTATTTTTATTGTATAATGACTAAACAAGAAAATTATGTCAAAAATACAGACCATTACCTGTAAAATTACATTTATTTTTAACAGTGTACATGCAGACAAACACATTTGACAGGATACCTCTGATCATTAAAGTTGTAATATTTTTGCACTTTGTTCGATTTGTCACATGTCCTCCTTTGTTTAGTTTTCCCGCCTTTAGTTTGTTGTCATAGTTACTCATTTGATTAGTCTCCTCAGTTCAGGTGTGTTCTCGTTTGCCCCTTTGTTTGACTTGTATATATTCCCTGTGTTCTCCCTCAGTCTGTCGGTTCTTGTTTGTATGTAGTGTCTTTTCCTGAGTTTCTCCTGTTATTTGGAAGTCAATGTCTACCTGTATTTTACCTTGTCTTGAGAGTTCCTCACCACCATTATGTGACCCATAAAAATAACGTTGTAATATTTTGAGAATAAAGTTGTAATATTTGATAATCAAGTGAAAATTACAGGAATAGTCTCAATGTGTGATTCAAGTTCAATTTGATAAAAAAAAAATTAAAGATCCAATGTGATTGAAAAAAGAAAATAAAGACAGATCTTCTTTTTCTTTTCTTTTTTTAATAGTGTTCCCAAAACCATGAACTTGGTTTTGCTAGCTCAGTCAAGCTACAGGTTGTGTACAATATAACGATTACAAATCCTTGTCTTCAGTCAGTTCATCTGTGATAATCTCAGCTCCTGACAGCTACAGAGCAGATTAGAGTACTCATGAGGGCAACCACACATGTGGTAATCCAGAATGAATGGGCAGAACACATTTGCTGTTGGCAGGTATACCTCACACCTCATTGCAATTACTTCACAAAAAAGCAGATAAAGGTTTCTGTTCTGTATAAACATTTCTAATTTAAAATGACTGTTTTACCATCTCTTTTGATTGTTCACTGCTGAGTTCAGCCCTTTACAAGCTATTGTTTTTCCGGCTATAGAAATGATGTATAAAGCCCCTAGGTGGAAGTTCTTGATCCTGAAGCTGGTTTCATTTGCTTTGACTTCATGGAGTGCTGAAGCAAGACGAACAGTAATATAATTGATAATGGATTATTTTGTTGGTTATTATAAAAAAAAAAAAAAAAAAAAAAAAAAAACAGTTGTGACAAAGGTTTCATAGCAAATAGATGATCAGTAAAACTACAAACTTTGGACTTTTCCCTGTCCTGAAAGCCATATGAGATAATGTAGTAGAAATCCTTGCTGCTCCTTCACAGGAATGGAAGTCCATCTCACCACAGCTGATTCATGTGTCAATTCAGTAATAATCACATTCCCTGGACCTTTAATCGGCGCTGAAACAAATGCAAACATTCCATTGTGAAAATTAGAGATCATTCTGGATTATATCTTATATTGTTGTATTTGTGTTTCAATAACCTAACTAGACTAAACAAGGGATGCATGACATTTCTGTACCATATTGGGTATTTATGGAGCCCCTGATGGGGTGATGGAAAAAAATATTAGATGAAAAGAAAAATTCTATGTCAATGCATTTGCATTCTCTCACAAATGTTTTGCGATTGCTCCCAAAATGTTTGCGTTTCCACAAGAATCTCTGCATTTGCTCATAAAACTTGTGCATTCCACTGAGAAACTTTGCAATCGCTTACAAAGAACACAAAAGTTTTGGAAGGGAAAGCAGAGGTTTTCAAAACTTTTGCAAGTGAACACAAAAGCATTGAAATATAATTTTTCCCTCTTACACTGTCAGAAAAAAGGTTTGGTGTTTCTCACTGGGGAAGTACCTTAAGGTACAAAAGTGAAAAGGTAAATCTTTGTACCTTGCTTACCCCTAAATGGTTCATATTAGTATACCTTAAAGGTAGAAATAAAGTATATTATACCTTTTTAGTACCTTTTTCACCTTTGTAAAAAAAGTGTTTTATTATGAACTTATTTAGACAAAGTGCGCAATTTTAATATTAGCCATTTATTGGTCATAACTTTAAAAAGTAATCATCTTATCAATATCTGAACTTTGTCACCGCATGCTTAGTCTGAACGTACCTTTCAACATTTTTATGAGGTTTCTTTCTCATGGTGTGAAGAAAGTAATAATGACGTGCAAACTTCTCCATCCCTGTAATTAAAACCAGGGACACGAGTTAGCATACGGTATGCAAATGATAATATGACCCAAGAACATAGTGCTCAACATTGGATGAATGTGTCACATTCACATGCCACATGGATTTTCAGTTTGTTTGTTTTCATTTGTCACGTGTTCCTTCTAGTTTCCTGCCACAATCAGTCACCATGGACACTAATCACATTCATCACAACTGTTTGTAATTTGAGTTAATTCATCAGTGTATTTAAGTTCCTGTTTGTGTTCAGTTGTTTGTTGGGTCTTGTTTGTGGAAAGTGATGTGTTGGTGTGTGTTCTGCTCTGGATTCTGTGTGTATCGCTCTGGTAACGACTTCTTGTACTGTACTCTTCCTTGTCATGTGTTTGATCAACCACCATTACATAACAAGACCCAACCAAAACAGTTGCAGCATGATTTTGTCATCAGTTTTTTTTTTTTTGTGAGTTTGTTTTGTTTTTCCTGATGGTGTCCTGTGATTCGCAGCTCACAGTTAATATCATCAAGCCCTGAACTGTCCATCTCCCCACTGGTCCTGTCCAACCCTGTGTTCCCTCCCAACCTCCCTCATCCACTACCTCTCCAACACACCTTGGACTCTGTTTTGTGTTTTGGACTGTCCTCTGCTCCAGTGTTTGCCCCAGTCCCCAGCTAATCCTGCCATCCCATCATCGATGCCTCTGGGAGTCATCTCGTCATGGCTGTGAGAAGCCCTTGGCTCTGCCCTCTGCCTCTGCACGTTCCAGCATCTAACTCAGCAATATTAGGACATGCGTTTATGCACAATAAGAAATAACTTCTAGAGATAATTTTATTTAAATGTCCCATTTTCTAGATCATACTGTTTTCCACTCTAGAGATTGTCTTATTATAGGGAGATGAGAGCATCTGCAGCTCTTACCATTGGAAAAGAAAGCGTAACAGCTAATTTGGATCATGTAAGACACCTCAGCCTATCATATAATGGCAGTGATGTCAGTGGCCAGCATTCAAAGTGTTATGACAGTCAGTTACAGGGCAAATTCCAAGTGAGCATCTCTATGCCCTACTCACTCTGAAGGGCAGAGCCCTTGAAGTGGGGACTTTGCAGGAAGCAGGGAACTTGTAAACATACATATAGGGTGAAATGCATTTTATAGGTTTATGTCTCCTGCCTAGTTACAGTCCAGCTGTTGCCAATACACCGGCAGTTCAAGATTAACATTGTAGCCAGAGCTCACATTAACAGTCATTGTGTTTGAAGTCATCTAGACTAGATAACATGAGGGCTTAATTTTTCTGGGGCAGAATGAGATGCTGACTACTGCATCACCACAAGCCACAACACGAGAGCAGCAGGGGAAGCTTGTTTCACTTCATGAGAAAAAGCAGGTTTGTTTGCCTGCTGTTTTGCCTTCTTTCAAATGTGAATCTTCTAAGAAATATTGGAAAATATTTCCAAAAAAGAATGTTGTCAACTACGTTACAGGAATTGATTACACTGATTCCTAAGCCGGGTAAAGATTTACTTAATGTAGAGAATTGGAGTCCTATAACTTTAGTCAATAATGATATATTTGCAAATCGACTACATTATTACTCTTTCCCTGCCAACATTTTTGTTGAATGAATATCTAAACATGCAATACATTAAGATAAAGAACAGACAAAGAACCTCTATTTTTAAATAAAACAAAACAAACAAAAAAATAGATTAATCAAAATTTTATCAAACACTACATCCGGATCATATTGAGTAGGATGATCAAAGAATAGATGCAATAGCTTTCATCAACACTCACAAAGCTAGCACAGTCCTATACCACTTCCTGCAGCAGGGCTGCCAACTCGTACACATTTGCCATTTCAGGCTTGTCACGCTCTCACTCTGCCCAAGCAGGCTAAATCTCACACCAAATTGTCAACCCTGCTTTTGATATTTTTGTAAGTTTTAATAAGAAATTCAAACAATAAACACTGTTTTGGTGCACTTAATGTGGCATAACAGATCACTGTAGTGACTCAGTTAAAGCCAGGGCCACTGAAAAAGAGAGTTGCGATATGCTTTGATCTCGCCGGCATTGCTGCAATAAGGTTACGTCATGTGGTTCATTATACAAACCAGCACTGTCAATACATTTAAATGGAAGACAGCAACTTCACTATACATGTATTTCCTGCTATATTTTGGCATACTGCTGTGAGAAAAGGCTATAAATGATCTGCTACCAGCAGCATCCTGACATGAAAAACCGACTAGCCTGGACTCCTTCCTTTCTGTTTATGGTCGTGACGTATTGACGCACAGACGAACTGCTGCATATTTATTTTGTGGCTGGAGAATAATAATTTTAATTTCCCACGGAAATCCACCATGTCGCTCTTATTATAAAACATTATTACAAGCTTACCATTGTGAATCGAGCTAAGATAATGAGATCGTTTTGAACACTTGCTGGTTATGTACTTGCTCAAAAATTGATTTTGGATCATTTTTAACCAAAAAAAAGTTACGAACTGCAGCTTTAAAATATATTTTTAATATTTTTTTATTATTTATATTACAATTAGTTAAAGGTTAAATTTAAGAAAAGGGTTTTAAATTTCAGTGCAAAGAGGAAAATTTGAGTTATTTTTGTGGCTGGAGAATAATAATTTTCATTTGTAATGCCAGGGTTTACACACTAGGTGCCTGAATGGCTCTTTAATATATATATATATATATATATATATATATATATATATATATATATATATATATATATATATATATATATATATATATATATATATATAACATGTATCTACTAGTCTAGTTGCTCAAAAGAGTATTGCTGGTCATAATTGCTTACTTATTTTTAGGTTTTACATTTGAATAAATATTTAGACATCATCAAACACTAGATTTTTTAAATTGTGAAATTTAAAAATGGTAATGGTAACTTGCATCCTAATATTGTTCAGTAATAGTCATACAGAATATCAACCAAAAAATCCAGAAAAAACACATTATATAAAGTTTATAGATTGATTAGCATATGATCAATTGAAATAAGTATTTGATCCCCTACCAACCAGCAAGAATTCAGCAGCTTACACGGAAGTTGCTCAAGGAAGTTGGGACCACAGTCACCAAGAAAAGCATTGGTAACACAATATGGCGCAATGGATTGAAATCCTGCAAGTGCCAGCAAGGTCCCCCTGCTCAAAAAGGCATGTACAGGTCTGTCTGAAGTCTGCCAATGAACATCCAAATGATTCAGAGAAGGCTTGGGAGAAAGTGTTGTGTTCAGATGAAACCAAAATTGAGCTCTTTGGCATCAACTCAACTCGCCGTGTTTGGAGGGGGAGAAATGCTGACTAGGACCCCAAGAACACCATCCCTATGGTCAAGCATCGAGGTGGAAACATTATGCTTTGGGGCGGTTTCTCTGCTAAGAGTACACTGTAAAAAAAATCCCATTGTTTCTACAGAAAAATATCGGCAGCTGTGGTTACCAGAACAATACTGTAAAAATGACATCAAACCGTAAACATACTTACGGAGTTACATGTGAATTTTTACATTTTAAATATGTATATTTAACATTGGATTTCAGTACACTGTAAAAAAAATCCCAGTAAAATTTACAGTAAAATAATATATTTCATTAACTGATATAATGTTAATTTACCAACCTAATGAAGTTCTAATATCTGTTTTGTACCTTTATAATACACTGACAGTCACCAAACACAGTGGTGATAAGAGTCACATGATGAATCAAAGTTCATCACAAGCAGCTTTTCCACAAGCAGAGGAGGACAATACTAATATATAGAAGGAGCACACAGGGTCATTCACACACACACTAAACACCATCATGGTAACATGCATGAAATTTAAAAAATGCAATAAACATTAATTTAACAACATTAGATGTAACATAAAATCCTAATGTACATAACTGATTAGAAAAAAATGAGAAAAACTAACAAGAAACAGAGTTATTTCAACAAAAATATATCAAATGTGAAGTGTCACGCAGGTAATTGTGGGAATGTCAATTTACGTTTTTTCACTGTAAATTTTACAATGAATTGTTATTTTTCACTTTCAAAAACTGTGAATTTAACGGTATTTTACCATAAAATTACATTAAATGTACCGTTAGATCTATTACAGTTATTCACCATATATAGTACGGAAACTTTCTGTAAACCAAACAGTTTTTCACCGCAGCATTTTTACAGTCTTTTACTGTTAAAATCACGGTAATTTTTTACAGTGTACAGGGCAACTTCACCGCATTGAGGGGGCTGATGGATGGGGCCATGTACCATAAAATCTTGGACGAGAACCTCCTCCCCTCAGCCAGAACACTGAGTGGGCCAAAATCCCTCCTGAGATGTGTGCAAATCTGGTGACCAACTACAAGAAACGTCTTACCTCTGTGCTTGCCAACAAGGGTTTCTCAACCAAGTATTAAGACATGTTTTGCTTAAGGATCAAATACTTATATCACTCACTGAAATGCAAATCAATTTATAACCTTTATATAATGTGAGGGTTTTTTTCTGGATTTTTTGGTTGATATTCTGTCTCTATCCATTAAAGGTGCAATATGTAAAATTTCTATCCACTAGAGGTCGCTAGAGGCCTGTTCAAAACAAAGGCATAGCTTGATGACAGCAAGTTTGAGTGCGGAATCTTGGGTCATGTGGTCTTCACATCACAGCCGGAAACAATCGGGATAGGACTCAGGAAGAAATCATGTTCATGGATGAGATTATTAACGTTACTGTATGAAGCAGAGCAGGACTAAGTGTTGTGGGAGCTGAACGAGGCCGCTGGAGCAATTGCGCAACACAAGCCTCAAACTTTTATTATGCCGCAGCGGCGCTGCTTCCGCTTTTCCAGTCATGAGTATGAGGTAACACAGCTCTATTTATCATATTAGATACATTTGACTTTGTTGAAAATGATGTTATAACGTTACTCTGTGCGTTCACTCTGTTGGTGGCTGCTGCGGGACACTGTTGCACACTGCAGTAAGCTAGATAAATTTTAGAATATCATATTAAATACAGGCAATTCCTCACACGTCCCAGAGCCTTGGTTAAAATTGCAATTTTCTCATGATTTACAAATAGTTGGAAACTTTATTGTAAGTACTCAAGTGAACAAAATATATAACACTGGCCTAGTGGTTTTTTGATATTTTACTACAATAATCTTACATATTGCACCTTTAAAATAAACCTACCATAAAAATTATAGACCTCTCATTTCTTTTTGAACAAACTAACAAAATCAGCAGGGGATCAAAGAATTATTTAATGAATGCAAGCAAAAATTGAATTTAACCCAAGAAAAGTTTAAAATAGTGCATTTAACAAAATATGTTTTCTTTATATGTAGTAAAACTCCTACCAGGGTGAAGATTTTTAGAAACTCCATTTACAGTGTTGTTGTGTAGATGGTGAAACCAGAGATTTTGGTTTGTGACGTTGGAACTGGTAATAACCTTTTTTTCCAGACTTCTGATTGGCCAACATGGCTTCATGGTTAGGGTTATATCGCCACCTGTTGGTTTGACAATGCTCTTGACAGCGCTTTATAGCATGTTTTTGTGTTTTCAATTTTTAAAATGGAGGAAAAACTCTGTTTAATATAAAAATACCAGTGTACGTGTGGACTGGGCCTTACTTACTTATTCACAATTTTTAGGAACATTTTTATTTTATATACCTGTCAAGGAGTATATGATGGTAATCAATGCCATTCCCTCAGAACTTATGAAATTGCTAGGAAATTATATAGATGAAAAACCGAACTTAGATCTTAGTCCTAAACTGGAAGGTATAAATTAAAAAGATAAAAAATGAAATAATAATCTCAAATTTCCACTGTTCCTTTAGCTATTGGATTTTGGAGATCACAATTTCAAGATGTCAGTTGAAAAGAAACCTTTAAAATCTCAAGAAATTTTGTATCCCTAATAAAATTAGTGAGGTATCATTTAAGATTGTCTTGTCGTTTATCTTGTATAACAGGCAATTGCAAAGTTTTGAAAAGATATGACTTGAAATGTGTTTTCTATAAAGAGGGAAATGAGAGTATTGTCCATTTATTTTATGATTGTATTTACACACAACTATTTAGTGTGATCTTGCTTTTTTGTTGTTATTAAAATAGTACTAACAATGAATTACAACACAAAGAAAAGAATGTCTTTTTTTTATGATAATACTGGCAACTTCAAAATTTGGTATATTGTGAATTTACTCATTATATATGGAAAATTCATTATCCACAAATGTAAATGAGAGTGAAAAAAATGGGACAAGAGTGAACTAAAATTGTACTCATTTTAAAATAGAAATAAGTGACTACTTGTACATGCTAAAAGAAACAAGGAATAACAAAGTGAAAAAAAAATGTAAATTATATTTTGATGAAGCCTAAAATCTATTTTTTGAATAATATATAACTCTTTGTACTTGTTTATAGACGTATTTTGTACTTGTTTAAACATAAATTGCTTACTGCTTCCTCTTCTTTTATAATTTATTATGGGCCTATTTGTTTATCATTTGATTTGATGTAGCTAATTGATATGTTATTGGCCTTGTATGTTCATTGTTCAAAAGATTGCAAAACAAAACAAACAAAAAACAATGTGATCATGCAATATGGAGATACTATGAAACAAGATCATTATTAATTCGAAGTGGGTGGCTTTTAGTAAAGTGGTGCTTTAGAGTAGGCTAATCATCTGACTCCTGAAGCTGATTCCATTTTTACATTCTCATTTCATTTGTAGCAAACTTCATTTTCCTTAACACACAAATCCTTTTCAAAAACGTTTCACAAACTCTAAATACGTGAAAACTTTACACTTGAGTCTGACAACAGCAAAAATCCCCTTTCACTCACGACCAAAAGACTAAATAAAGCTCACGACTTTTAGAACTTTGATAAAACAGCAATACCCAGGAGTCTCTTACTTTATCGGAAATGACGTTTCACAAACCCGCCCCTCGTCGCCTTCCAAAATAATCGCGCTTTGTCTATCCAACATGTCGGCGCCCGCAGAGATAGTTCTGTCCACAGATTCAGCGGGACAGCTGTTTAACTGTGCTGTTTTCGACCCTCATTCCGGGGCAGAGTTCTTGTCCTATCGTGGGGGTAACACCTCCTCCAGGTCTTTAACAGTCTTGAACGGAGAATACATATTAGGAGCTCAACTCTGCAAGAACTTCATAAACGTGTGGGAGATCCAGAGAAAGGTGGGTAGAGCTGCAGCATGTTACTGAAAATAAACATTGAACACTGGTATTATACTCAACAAATAAGTAATGAAAGCAGAATTGTCCATAACAAGTCTTCAGTGTAATTTTAAAAAGAGCTTTATGTATTAATGGACAGCTGACATGTCAAGCCGTGACAGCGGTGACTCGAGTCGAGTGTGATACATGGTTGTCAGGTCTGGCATTTATGTATTTATGTATTTAAAAAACAAAAAACGTTTTATTTTATTTTTTGTATAATTATCATACATGTGATGCAGTGAAGTTCAGGCAGACATTAAGCTAATGATTATGTCAGAAACCAAAATTTAAAAAAAGGAATAACAAATTTATTAAGTGAAAATGTAAAATTATAAAGACGTGAGTACAACACATCCTGGAGAATACTACATATGAATATCAATCAAACAGAATAAAAGATAACGAGTAACAATAATGAATAAATAGTAATAAATAATATCTGATGGAGGTTAATATATGAAATATCTGAATACATGAATTTAAAGATAACATTAAGGAACAAATCATAAATTAATAATATGGATAGGAAAAATTTGAATTAAGAAAATCATCAAAAACATTGACCGTTTTGATAAACCAACATGCATTTTCTGAGTATTTTTTTTAGTGCTGCAACAACGAATCGATAAAATCGATAAAATTCGATTATTAAAAGAGTTGTCAAAGAATTTCATTATCGATTTGTTGTGTCGCACGACTATTACGCCTCTCAATAAGACGCGGAGATGTTTGAGTATAAAAAAAAGCGCGGTTTAGCGCGAAGCAGAGCGGAGCAAAAATAAATAAATAAACAGCAGAGCGGAGGTAGAGGAAAGACCATCGAAGAGTAAGCAAGTTTGTGAATATTTTTAATAAACAAGGAAAAACAAAATAATATCGATCCATCTGTCATTCAGTGTTATTGTGGCTACGTTCAGCGCTCTTGACACGCAAGACGCGTCGCTATGGAAACATTAAAGGCAAACGTTCTAAAATAATGGTCGCCTTAAAACTCACTCTGGGGGGACAGTTATTAGAATATTTTAAACTCACGCTCAAAAGGGTTCATATTAATCAAACAACAAAAGACAGAGAAAATCACTCACTGCTCTTTAGCTTTAATAAGGATTTATTATATATTATATTTAATCCATAAGGAATGTTGTATGCAAGTTGTTATAAAGAATGCATATATCATTCAATGAAAAGAAGATATTGTGTCCTTCTTTAGGAGGAGTGGTTTTATTTAATTATAAGATAATATTTTTTTTTATGTCACAGCAGTTAAATCTATGTCTGTATTGCATGTTCAAATTTTAATATTATTCATATTAATAGGTTAATACAGTAGATGTTTTCTGCAGGAGTATATAATGGGTTTGGAAATTTTAGAGAAATTCTTAATGCATTACAATTTAACTAAACCCGTTAGATTTAGCCAACTAAAATCTTGTGATATTTAGTCAACTACTAAAACAATTCAAATGACTAAAACAAGATTAAAACTGAATGGCATTTTAGTTAAAAGACTATGACTAAAACTAAATAAAAATTTGCTGTCAAAATTAACACTGATCTGTATTTATTCTGTGCTTTGTCCCATTTCGGTTATTGTTGACAAATATATTTGGGAGAGAGTGAGTGAGTGAGTGTAGTGTAGTGTAGAGAAGAAGTTCTACCGTTCAAAAAAATCCTGTTAAGTTTTCTGATTTTTCTTTATTAAAAAAAAAGATGTATTGTTCTGACAGCTCAGGTCCCTTTAAACAAAAATATACATCTTTTTGTGCACTTTATTTTAAAAAAAAAAACTATATATTTGGCAGATGTAAAGCATACATGTGTATGTTTTTTTGTATTAGTTCATTTGTTTTTTGTTTTTTATTACTTCAACAGCTCAGGGATGTTAAAAGAGCAACCTGTTTTTGCACGTTCTGAGGATTTTTTGCACTGTGAATTTGCACTGTCAGTTCTGTTTTTTAATAAAAGGTTGGAAACGAATGCCCCCCCGATTAATCGATTAATCGTAAAAATAATCGACAGATTAATCGATTATTGAAATAATCGTTAGTTGCATCCCTATTTTTTTTTCTGTATTTTTGATCAAATGTGCATGTTATGGACTGGGGGAATGCACAGTGCATGCAGGGGGTGTGGCCTCAAAAGCCCTGCAGTAAGTAGTGTGCTATGTGAATGTCAGGGTAAAAATTCAACTGAAATTGCATTAAATCTGGTTGTTTTAACCAAAATTATGCTGCAAGATGTTTTTTTAACTACATTTAAAGGTGCCCTAGAATTAAAAATTGAATTTTCCTCGGCATAGTTAAATAACAAGAGTTCAGTACATGGAAATGACATACAGCGAGTCTCAAACTCCATTGTTTCCTCCTTCTTATATAAATCTCATTTGTTTAAAAGACCTCAGAAGAACAGGCGAATCTCAACATAACACCAACTGTTACGTAACAGTCGGGGTGTACGCCCCCAATATTTGCATATGCCAGCCCATGTTCAAAGCATTAGACAAGGGCAGGACGTCTGGATGTGCACAGCAGAATCATCAGACTAGGTAAGCAAGCAAGGACAACAGTGAAAAATGGTAGATGGAGCAATAATAACTGACATGATCCATGATTACTTGATATTTTTAGTGATATTTGTAAATTGTCTTTCTAAATGTTTGGTTTTCATGTTGCTAATGTACTGTTAAATGTGGTTAAAGTTACCATCGTTTCTTACTGTATTCACAGAGACAAGAGCTGTCGCTACTTTCATTTTTAAACACTTGCAGTCTGTATAATTCATAAGCACATCTTCATTCTTTATAAATCTCTCCAACAGTGTGTAATGTTAGCTTTAGCCTGTTAGCTGCAGCCTAGCTACTATCAAACTCATTCAGAATCAAATGTAAACATCCAAATAAATACTATACTCACAGGTATCGATGTATGTGTGCAGCATGCATGACGAACATCTTGTAAAGATCCATTTGAGGCTTATATTACCTGTGTGAACTTTGTAAATGCACTGTATTATAGTCGACAGCTCAGAGGGGGAAGGGAGCATGCAATTTAAAGGGGCCGCAGCATGAATCGTTGCATAAAATAGGCAGTTAAACAAAATAATAAAAAAAAATCTGTGGGCTATTTTGAGATGAAACTTCACAGACACATTCAAGGGGACACCTTAGACTTATATTACATCTTGTAAAAAAACGTTCGATGGCACCTTTAAGTACCCTGTTATAGGCTAACCTGCAATTTTGCAAATTCCCTGTTTATTCCCATTAATTCCTGTTAATTCACATATATTCCCATTAATTACCATTTATTACTGTTAATTCCCATGGAAAGTTTCTAGCTTTGAAAATTTCCAGAATTTTGCAAGCCTAATAGTCATTGCTTGTTAATTTCTTATTGAACATATTGCAACAGCTGTTCTAAATGCCCCAAACAAAGCTTTTCTGCTCTGAATAACTTTGATTCTGCACATCATTACCTTTCAGGACCAGCTCCAGCAGAAGATTGTGTGTCCTGGGATAGTTACGTGTCTCTGTGCATCTCCTAATGGTCTCTATGTACTGGCCGGCATTGCTGAAGCTATATACCTGTGGGAGGTAAGGAGATTTGTTTTGGTTATCAAAGAATATAACACCATTTTACATGATTTTATTAAAAAATGCATTGAAAATTCATGTTTATTGCTTAAAATTCACAAAATATTTTTGGGGGCATGAATGAACAAATCAGTCAGGGTGGTGCAACTGTCCTGATATCATAATAAAAGAAAGAATAACTGTGATTATGTGTCAAGGTCACTTGGTCTTTTAAAATATCAAATATTTCAAGACAGAAATATTTCAAGTTTAGGTTGTAAAGTGTCATATGGTGCGACTCCCCAAAACGTAATAATATTTATAATTTTTTATAACAATATTTGTGAAAAAACAAAAAACATTTACCTTGAAAATATATTTAAAAACCTCTTGTGTGCATGCACATATATTTAAGGCCTAAGGAAAATATGGACTTTTTACTTGATGGTTGGTTAAGCCACATGACATGTGTAATAAAGGTGATTAAATTAAAATTTCTGTTAAAAATGGCATAATTTTTTTGCAAAGAGACAGAGTACATTTTAAACATGGTCTTTTAAACTAGATTTTTCCTAGTCTTCATTGTTGACACACTTTTTTGTCATTAACTCTTATGACAACTGACTTACCGTTGTCTCTGCATATTAAGCTGGGACCGGACTCATATTTTATAATCAACTTTACCATTTAATACTTTCTAATAGGTGTCAACAGGATATTTGCTGGCTATTTTGAGTCGACACTATCAGGACCTGAGCTGCATCCGTTTCACTGATGACAGCAGTCATTTTGTGTCAGGAGGGAAAGACAATCTGGCTCTCATATGGAATCTCTCCAGGTGCGTTAAAAGCTTCACTAATTCTACATTATTTTAGAATTTACAACATAAATTGTGGGTATGAGTGAAGTCTTGACCTCAGTAAGTGACACCAAATCTACAGAGGTTTCCTCAGTTTTTCAGTTACACATGCAGGGTAGTTACACATGCAGCGTGTCTCATCATTTCTGTTAATAGAGAAAAGTTGCTCTGTTTCCAGCAGACCAATAATATCAGTAATATCATATTCAGCCCCAGACACTGAATCTTTGTCAGAAGATATGTCTTCTCTCAGCCTGAGAGTTGAGTGAGAAAGCCAGGGAAGAACAGAAGCAGGAGACGAAGTGATGATAATGAAAAGAGTTTATTGAATAATCTTAGTTGTGTATGTCTCAAAGCTATTAATCAGTGTTACTACTCAATACTCTGGCTTCGTCTGGATGTCTCAATGCTCTGACTTCGTCTGACCATTACAATTCAATTCAATATAATAACAATGTAAAGTAATGTGTTATGTTACTTTTGCATTATTTTTTCTCATCTGGGATCAACAAAAGAACAAAACAAAAGTTCTATTACAACAAAAATAACAAAAGAAATAACAAATACCTCATAGAAGAAGTGCTTTTGGGCAGTCAGTATTTTCTTATAGAGCAGTACATACTTGGAATACTATACCCATAGAACTAAGAAATATTACATATCTTTCTTCTTTCTCTAAAAGGATAAAAGGGTGGTTATTGGATAATCAAATATGTATTCATAAATAGTGGTTCTTTGTTTGTTTTTTGGTCTTGTATGTATTTTTTTGCTTTTGTGTGTGTGTTTACCATCAACCTGCCAGGGACTGCAGATGAAAATTAGCCAGAATGGCTAAATCTGGCACATTTACATAAGAGACTTGTTTCTTGTGTTAATTAATGTGCATTGTCCTCTTTTAAAAATAAATAAATAAATAAAAAAAAAATAAAATAAACAAAAAAAGTTATATTTTTGGCAAATGTAGAGGCCCTTTCTTGGCAAAAGTTAAATTAATAAGCCTCAGGCTGAAGGAACTGTAAATTCACATCTGTACAGTAGAGGGCGTAGTTCAAACAAGCAAACCTTTCAGCTGTGCTGCCATTCTGGAATACAGAATAGGATGCAGGAAAAGTAGTAAATGAGTAAATATATGCTCACAATTAGTCCAGAGCTATTTTAGAATAACCATCATGTTTACACAGCACGCACAACTGCACCTACTACTGATTTCTTTCAACATTGGACAGGAGAGCTGTCAGTCAATAAATGGAAAAACAAAGTTAACTTATAAATTGACAATGAAGTGATACATAAAAGATAATTGCAATTTTTTTTTTTTTAATCTGTAGCCTTTACAAATTATATTAAACACTATGATAATGGGTGTTCACATTATTTTCTTCACACAGCTTATAAATCACAATGTTTTTGTAAAATTTAAAAATGCAGAAAGTTTTAGGGTTAGGGGATAGAATGCAGATTGTATACAGTAAAATATACAGTATATAGTAAAATATACAGTTAAAAAAAGTTTATGGAGTGTCCCTATAAAACATATATGTGTGTGATTTGAATGTAATTCAGTTAGTAAGTCGGGTCAGGTTAGTCTGTAAAATTTAATGGAATACCACTGTTAGTACATGAGCCATGTCTTCCCATTCACTACTGTTAATCAGATAATTAGTGAGATGAATGAGAAGATGAATGATTTCAGCTAAGCTGTTTTTACCCTGCTGGTTTATTTTAATGGCTTCTAGTCATACTTTAAATTTCACTTTTTAAATGAATTCTGTCCTGCAGTGTGACATGCTTTATTCCATCTTTAATATTTAGAAAATAAAAAACTAATTATTTTGTAATTATGCATGCAGTTTTCATGACCTCATATTCTTTTAGATAATTGATATTTTTACTTAAAAAAATGGTCATACTGCAGGAGCAATTAAAATGAATTAGTGAAGTTGAAAACTGGTTGTTATAATGGTTGTATGTTTTACTATTGTTTACAATATTGACTTTAATACAGTAATGAAAATCAGACACATTCCTGTCCAGACAATGATTTAAAAAAAAAAAATAAATAAATAAATAAATAAATATATATATATATTATATTAATGATTTACATTTCTATTTCATAAATATTAATAACTTGACTTAAAGACAGTACAACAAATTTGTTGGTAACACTTAACAATAAGGTTCATTAGTTAACATGAACTAATAATGAACTGCACTTATTCAGCATTTATTAATCTTTGTTAATGTTAATATCAGCATTTACTAGTACATTATCAAAATCATGAGTTGTATTTGTTAACATTAGTTAATGCACTGTGAACTAACATGAACAAACAATGAACTGCTGTATTTTTATTAACTAATGTTAACAAAAATGAGCAAAATGAACAAATGAACCTTTTTGTAAAGCGTTACCAATTCGTCTTACCAAAACACAAATATTTTTGAAATATAACCTTTACATGTTCAGTTTTTCTTTACCCGGATATATCCTCAGTATCTCAGGGTTACTTCCACTTTATGGCCAGTAGATGGCACCGTGAGTGTTTTCAATGTATTACAACAGGTGCAGATGGTGATAGAAATCTAGATAAACAACCATACATCTCCACTTTGTTTCAAAATGGCTTTAAGAACATCTCAACCAGAGTAATTATGATACAAAACATGTGAAAAATGACTTTCAAACAGACAAAACCTGCAACTCTCCGTCCCATAACCTCAGGTGTTTATTTTCACTTCTGCCAGATATGTTGTGGCAGTTCATCTTCCAAGCTGTTTATGTTCAGCGGATCTGTCCGTCTCTATTATGCTGTGCTGTTATTGTTATCGATCTGAAAAAAACCCCCATACTTTTGAAGCCGTAGAGGTGAGATTGATAAGCAAAGACATTCACTTCAAAGCTCTCTGAGCATTATCAATTACGAGGGATTCCCAAGCTTGTGATATTTTTGAAGACTTGCATCTTTAGGCTTTCTGCTGTTTTTTTTTACTGGCGTAACAGCTGGTTTTGAACTGAAGGTTGAAGGAGAAGACCAGCAATTTCTCTCAGTGAGAGACATAGGAATCCTAAATGGAAGTCCAGAGCCAACATGTTTGTTTGATGGCATTAGCTAAGGTAAACCAGGCCCACGGGCTGCAATATATGAAAGAAGGCAGGAGAGACCTGCACAGCCATCAAACCAGGATGAATAATTCAGCGTCTGTCTCCAAGTTTTGAAAGGAGATGACGTGCATCTATTATTCTGTATCGCTCGACAGAATAACCTCTCAGCCATCACAATAATCAACATTCCCTGACCCTCACATGCTGCTGAGAGTTCTCGACTTTAAAAAATCACATACAGACGTGTGAGTTCACCGCGCTTTGTTTCATCTAGTGAGCTGCCTATCTAGATGGAATTTTAGTGCCCACAAATGCTTAATGTTTTTGAACAATGACTAAATACTTATTTTTTCCAACATGCAGTAAATATGCAATCCATACACACATTGACCTGAATATACAATTTCTATGATGAGCATGTTTTCAATCAAAATTCACTTTTGAATCCATTTTAAAGGGGTTTAAACTCCTAAAAATCTACTAACTACATATTTAAAATAGTTTGTGACTACAGTGGTTCAACCTTAAAGGGATAGTTCACCCAAACTGCGTTCAGCATTCGCTTAGTGAGATCTGATCGCGCTCTGACAATGCCAGTGATGTCTAGCACTCATTGAAAAATGAGACAGAAATACAAAAAAACCCCAAATGACTAATAAAAATGACAAAAGCATATAACAAAAAAACAAACTAAAATTAGACTGAAAACTGAAAATATAAAAATAAAAGCTTATCCAAAATGGTAATAAATATAATAATACTAAAATTAATACTGGACTATGCAAAAAATGTAATGATAATTTTGAATCTTTAAAAAATAATGATTAAGATGTGGTGTTATTACTTTTTAACTTGGTTACACCACATGACATTACATTTAAAACATTGAAAATGCAATAAATCTTTATCAAATTATGAATACGAATATGAACAAATATGAATAGGACACTTAAAAGAACCTGGGACACGTGTTTTCTTTTTCTTTATTTGTGGACAATCACACTCTTAAAGGTGGGGTAAGCGATATTCCAAAAACGCTGTTTGAAAGTTAGTTGGACTGACACAACAACAAACGTGTAGCCAATCAGCATTAGGGTCGTATGATGGTCGAGAAGACAGAATGAGCAAGAGGGCGATTTGAAGATAGACTGAGACACAATACAAAAGGAATATCACTGGAATGAAGGGTTATGAGTCTAAGGCCGCGCACACACTTAATGATTGTAAGGCTGATTATAAATGTAAATTGATACTTATGACTGATTACGCTCAATTGCGTCCAGTCAGAGCCAGTTGCTGTGATTACAGTCAGCGTTCAGATTCCATTTGTAAGTATTTAACCCTCAGGGGTCTGAGGATTTTTGGGGCCCTGGAGAAGGTTTGACATGCCCTGACATTTTTTTTGCTTTTTTCAGTTGTTCATAAACATAATAATGGAAAAAGTGTCATTACACTGTATTCAGCACAAACTAGGCTACAATAATATGTGAGGAACATGTATGTACATGTTTGTATTTTTGAAGGAATAACGTTTATGCGTGGTTATTGAAAAAACAAAAAAACTTAAGTCACTGAAATAAAGCCAAAATATATATATATATATATTGAATCTGTTTTCACAAGACTTCTGGTTATTGGAGGTTGTAGACTAGAGTTTTTTTCTTAAAAATTACGTAAAAATTATGCTGCCTGCTTGTTCATATAAAACAATAGAGAGATTTAAAGTTTCTAAAACATCTTTGGTCAAGAAACACCGTATGCGTGGAGGCGTGAATCATCATGAATAATGAGTGATTCTCACCTGAGAAGACAAAAGAATCGCATAAAGAGCTCTAATGACCTGCATAAATAATGAGCTCTTTCAGTCAGTTAGGCTGTGAAAAAACCCTCTGTGGATCATGTCTCAAGCTCATCAATGGTGTAAATCAAACATACAGAAAAAACAGCAATGCTGTGAAATATTATTACAATTTAAAATAATGGTATTCTATTATATTCTTTAAAATATAATGCATTTCTGTGATGCAAAGTGTCTGAACAGTCATGTTACCTCTATGGCATTTCATATAGCCTTTTAGCTTAAAAGCATGCACATTTGGAGAAATACTGATGGATTCTCATATGTTTGTCAATTTTCTATACAGAGGAGTAATATTTATTCAATATTTATTGTCATTACTATGAGCACTGGATACTGTGTTTTCAATTCATACTTGCAGCCGGAGGGTGCTCTGTGCACCTTTAGTCAACAAATTCATCTAAAGAAGAACAGGAACCAGGAACTAACTGCATATCTTCTAGAGGTCGCTAACCATGGCTTTAACATCCAGATAAACACTTTTCAAGACAATAAATACACGATTGAGACGATGTATGCATGCATTGCCTCAGTATTTGCCTCTGAATAGCGCTGGCTCCGCGGGCGTGGCCGCATTAGCGGATAATGAGCTGAATCACGGACTTCTGACATGGCTCTCTTTTTATACAGATTAAATAAGCACAGAATATTTGTTTTCAATTTGACTTAAACGATTTAAAACCTGACATTTCAAGGTTTTTTTAGACAGAAGTCTCATTTTTTTGTGATTAGTATTCACTAAGTTACAGTTCATTTCCTGAGAGCTATCAGATTGCACTTCGTTCAGAGGGAGACGAGAGATCACACTTCAGGGTTTCTTTATTTTGCAAAAAGCACAACATTTTGGTTTTACTCTGAGTGTACACAAATAAAAGAAGATATTCCACAGATTAAAATGGTGTATAGCTCTTAATTGTATGTGCAACATTGACAGAGTATTTTGAGTGTCTTTCACACTGGTTAGAAAAAAAACGCGGTGGTCTCGCTGGCGTGACCGCCGACCTGAGGGAGTTAAATCTGCTTCAGTCGCAGGAAATCGCTATGTGTTGAGCACATTCTTAGAATGGTTTAGCTATGTATGCCCGGCTTAAGACTGGGCAAGTCTTAGACTGTGTTCTAACGAGGTGTTTGTTGAAATTTGAAATCAACATAAACAATGTCCAACAGCGTTTTTGAAAATAGCTTACTCCACCTTTAAGTATCATTGACCCTTTTACCTGGAAAGCGCTTCTCCCACTCAATGGCAGTTGTTCAGCTGGCGCATGCATCTTTGGATCTACATGACTTCATTTGGATCACGTTTTGTTGTTTGCTGGAGGCATTCATGTTTTTTCTTAGCAACACTGGTCAAGGCTCTTATTGATTCCTTAAGACTGTGTTGTCACCAGCTTAATTGTGTTTGCCCGTAAACGTCGCCCCTGTTCTGCACTCAGGTTTCTGCTGTAAGTTGAATCGTGCCGTTTGTGTTGTCTGTGACCTTGCTGCTGATTGAACAACGGCAAGTGCAGCGCAGCATGAAGAATGAAGCGCTGTGAAGAACGAGGGGAATCTAAAGTGTGATGGGGCACACGGGCTCACCGACAGATGTGAGAGAGCTTAAAGTGATTGGAGTTTTCAAACCTTCTTCCTGTTTTTTCAGTTTTTACAAGTTATGTCGACCCAAAGTCACATAGCATCTTACATCTTTGTTTTCATTATCATGTTTTTGCTTATTTTGCCCATGTACAATATATGCTATACACTGCGTTCCAAATTATTATGCAAGAGACAAATCAGTAAAATTTCTGTACAATAAACATTCAGATTTTAGTTTTTCTAAGAAAATGTTTGTTTGTTTATTTATCCATGTCTTTTTAGATAACTGGTATCAGTCTCAGACAAAATAATTTGCCAGATCTATGGAAACCCTACTTAGAGGTTGTTCCACATTATTAAGCAAGTCACAGTTCTCATGCAATATGGGGAGGAAGAAAGATCTTTCTGAAGATGAAAAGCATGAAATGGTGCAATGTTGTGCAAAAGGCATGAAAACAACTAATATTGTGTGAAACTGATTGGAGATTATCGAATTATCATAAGATTTGTGAGTGATTTAGAGCACAGCAGAACTCGGTCATATAAAGACTTATTGAGGAAAGTTCCTGTCAAAAAAATTAATTGTATTTTTAAAGGCAGCTATAAAAAAGCCAGTGTTGAGCAGCAAACAGGTATTTGAAGCTGCTGGTGTCTTGAGTCTTGAGAACCTCACCATGCAGGCTGGCAGTTGTGCGTAAAGATGCATTTTAGACACCACTAACCAAACCTCACAAAGAGAAACATTTACAGTGGGTGTAGAAATAAATGAAGACTCATTTTTAAATAGCTTTATTCATTGACTAATGCCGTACTACAATGGATGGTCTAAACGGATGGATTTCTGCATGGTTGGTGAATGGCCACCACGTTCCAAAAAGACTGCGACGTCAGCAAGGAGCTGGTGGGTGATGATTTGGGCTGGAATACTGGGAAGTGAGATGGAGGGTATTAAAATGACTTTTGCAAGATATGTGGAGTTCATAACTGGCCATTTTCAGCTATGGTATAAAAAGGAGGATAGTGCATAGTATAATGCACTATTGTACAATGCATTATGCACTATCCCATGCAGCAAAAAAACACCACAGCAGCAAAACTGTTTGAAAATGTATTTCTACACCCACTGTAAATGTTTCTCATTGTGAGGTTTGGTTAGTGGTGTCTAAAATGCATCTTTATGCACAACAGCCAGCCTGCATGGAGCCTTTATCTGACCGAGTTCTGCTGTAGTCTAAATCACTCACAAATCTTAAGATAATTTGATCTCCATTCGGTTTCATACAATATTAGTTGTTTTCATGCCTTTTGCACAACATTGGACCATTTCAACCTTTTCATCTTCAGAAAGATCTTTCTTCCTCCCCATATTGCATGAGAACTGTGACTTGCTTAATAATGTGGAACAACCTCTAAGTAGGGTTTCCATAGATCTGGCAAATTATTTTGTCTGAGATTGATACCAGTTATTTAAAAAGACATGGATAAATAAACAAACAAACATTTTCTTAGAAAAACTAAAATCTGAATGTTTATTGTACTGAAATCTTACTGATATGTCAATTGCATAATAATTTGGAACGCAGTGTACAGAGCATATAGGCTATGTAATTATATCATGATTTTCTTAAAAAAAGTTAATGATAACTATATCTTCTACACAAAATATCACAGTATACATATTTTTTTATAGAAAACGTTCAGTTTAGAAAGTTGATTCAGTAACTGAACTGATTCAGTGAGATCATTTAGCAAAGGGATTCAAGTTTGAGTCTTTATGAACTCTTACTTTATAATAAAAATATAGTTACATTATAGATACAATTTCTAGCTTGTTGCAAATTTTTGAAGAAAAAAAAATAGAGCTGTCAAAATAACGTGTTAATTTCGATTAATTAATGAATTAATTAATCGAAAATAATCTGAGAAAAAACGTGTTAAAAAAATAACGCAGATTAATCCATTCCGTATTGACCTTTGAACCTGGAGCCGTTCTCGTGCGCGTGAGCTCTCCAGGTTCAAAGTGAGTGTCTTCAAAGTAAGCACCGTCTTTGCACTCTGTCTACCTCACACATAATAATCTAAATCAACTGACACAATGCTAAAAGTTCGTAAGACCGAATCCATGTTTCACGAGGCGCATTCGGAGAGTGTTTTTCCTGAATAACCGCTGGGTGTGAATAGTGCTCAAAAGAACATCACCTCATGTTCTCTGACAGGCGCCCTGCACATGCAGCTGACATAAACCACACTTTCAGTAAACAAAAAGAAAATCCTATCCAGTGGTGAAGTGTTTTCTGTGTTGACAAATCTTTTGCGATGTCCTGATAACAGTCGTGATTCGCACACAACGCGTCAACGTCAGCTAATGTCCAATTCGCGACCTAATGACTCATTTGAACAAATTCATTTTAATGAATCATGACAACAACTGATCGGTCCACACGGTCTATAATGAATCATTTACTTGAACAACTCTGAAATGAGAACATAAGTGTGCTTAATCCATTTAGCAAGATTGGTTAGTAAAATTAGCCTTAATAATCCACAGTATTTTCAGGTTATTTAAATGTCAGTGTGTAGTAAATTAGGCCTACCTATAAAATCGGTTAGTTTAGACTGGAGTGAGGTGAAACCAGAACAAAGCAAGTTGTTGTTAGCTAGGTGCATTCAATCGTATATGGTAGAAAATTATATTATTAGTTAATATAACTTCTAAATGCTACTTTTTAATACTTTTCAGGTTTAGCAAAAAAGCATCTTCTCTTACAAAGCTATAAAATCACTTTTTTTTTTTTTTTTTTTTTTGCAAAGAGGGCAAGAAAGAATTACATTGAGAGTGACTTTATTGTCAGTATCGGGCTTGCAGATCACGTAGGGCACTTTTTACTGTTCGTGTGGATGATCATGTCTGTCACCACCAAAGACCATTTTTGACCCAGGAAAAACCCTGCATTGATTCATTTGAACTGAAATATTTAATACTTTCACAGCAAAAATTATGTATGCGATTAATTTAGATTAATTAATCACAGAGTATGTAATTAATTAATCAATTGACAGCCCTAAAAAAATTAAAATGCATGTATTTCTAACAAATATAAAAATGCATTATAAAAACTGATCATTACTGTACCATCTCACAAGGTTCTTTATGGTGTCATAATGTCCATTATGATGATATAATGGCCTTCATGGTGGCATATCGTCCTTCATTGTGACATATTATCCTTTATAAAACGGTTAGTTCATGTCCTTGATTTTGATTAGTCAATAGCTGTGTTTTATTCCCGATAAAACAAGGCTATGACCGCTTCACCCAACAGTTCTGTGTATCTCTACACAACACCCTTAGCAACCACTCTTAGGAACGTAAATTGTATGTTCTCAATTGATATTGTTCATTGAAGCTTACTGTATTATGTTGAAAAGTATTGCAAGAAAGAGATAGAGTGAGCGATTTTATTACCTGCATTCAGATTTAGCATTTTCTTTCAGGTCAGTCCTATGTTCATAATAAAAAATGAATAAATGTCCAATGTATTATCTTGTCCTTTTAACAGTTAAGGGGTTTTCCTGTGACTGACAGCACTAGTCAAAGCATTTGTCAGTTGTGTCTTGTTCCATGTTCACAACAATTCAGTCTTTTCAGTGGAAAAGTGTTTGCTACTGACTGACACACTCATAAAAAGTCTTTGCTGCCATCTAATGGCATAATAATGTAACTTCAGTTGCTGTTTACAGTCAGGGACTATTTTTTTTCGGCGGAAGGAAGGCTTTTATTGAAATTTTACTTCATGAAAGTTGCATTGATACATATTTTTGGCTTTAATATTTTTATTGTTTGGTAGCCATTTTATAAAAGCAATAAGGTACTCGAGGCTAGTGCTGTATTGCTTGCTTAAAGCTGCTGTCCGCAATTTTTCCTCTTTGTCGCCATCTCAGTTTGAAACATGCGATTGCAATCATATGCGGAACAGATATCTGTACGTGATCTGTTCGTCAGCGCGGATGAATCTAATGTTTGCTGTCAGTCACCGCACCGGTGTGGATACCGAACTTCAGAATCACAGATTCTAAGTCTTGAAAGTATGACCAATATAAGATTTTCACTGGAAAATATCATCTGAACAAGTAACATGTCTGCCACTTTTGTTCTGACCAACTGAGTTAAAAAGCATTAGGCCTACAATAAATTGCGATTCCAATGATGATTAAATCTAACGATCGTTTAGCTTGGATCATGCCAAACCGTGCAAATTATTATTACTGTTATATTGTTCTCAAATTGTTATTGTTAACAACATCAGCATTGTGTGACTGTGTATTTAGTGTGCTTTAGTGTTACCTATAGATTTCAATGTCTGTAGCCACTCCACAGTCCAAAGTCTTTTGCTTTTTGACTAGGAGTGAATCTCCAGCTGTCATTGATGATTGTCATTTGAATCTTTCTGGATTACAATCCGCCATAAAAATGATAAGTTTAATTATATCAGCTGCTGTGAGAACAGGCTATAAATGTGCCGCTACCGGCAGCGTCCTCACGTGATAAAACCAATTAGCCTGAACTCCTTCCTTTGTTTACGGATGTGATGTAATGACGCACAGAGGAACTGCTGCATGCTCAAATTTCCCGCGGAAATCCGCCACGTCACTCTTATTATAAAACATTATTACAAGCTTACCGTTGTGAATCGAGACAAGATAATTAGATAGTTTTGAGTTTTGAAAGTTGATTTTGGATCATTTTTAACCAAAAAAGTTGTGGACTGCAGCTTTAAGTCACAGTGGCCATTATGATTTATATATAGATTTTTTTCCCTAGGGCTATTATGCCCCTTTTTACAAGATGTAATATAAGTCTCAGGTGTCCCCAGAATGTGTCTGAGGTTTCAGCTCAAAATACCCCACAGATCATTTATTATACCATGTTGTAAATGGCCATTTTTGAGTGGAAGGAAATCTCAATGTGTTTTAAAGCCATATCAGTCTAAACTTTTGACATATGGTTTCTGAGTGCACACATCTGAAGTGCATGCACAGAAAGCTGGCTTTTAGCACGTCCTGTGAGTATTAAAGGTGCCCTAGAATCAAAAATTGAATTTACCTTGGCATAGTTAAATAACAAGAGTTCAGTACATGGAAATGACATACAGTTAGTCTCAAACACCATTGTTTCCTCCTTGTTGTGTAAATCTCATTTGTTTAAAAGACCTCAGAAGAACAGGCGAATCTCAAAATAACACCGACTGTTATGGAACAGTCTGGATCATTAATATCTATGACCCCAATATTTGCATATGCCAGCCCATGTTCAAGCCATTACACAAGGGCAGGCAGTATTAACATCTGGATCTGTGCACAGCTGAATCATCAGACCAGGTAAGCAAGCAAGAACAATAGCAAAAAATGGCAGATGGAGTGATTAATAACTGACATGATAAATGTTTCGTTAGCATGTTGCTAATACTGTTAAATGTGGTTAAAGTTACCATCCTTTCTTACTGTATTCACAGAGACAAGAATACAGTTCTCTTTCACATCTTATTGCTTTAAACTGTCAAATACACACAAAGTTCACATAAACACAATTGGTTATGTCTGTGAATGCAAACAGCAAGTAAATAAATCGCATGTGTATATTAGATATGTGTATTAAAGTGAAACCAATAATATACAATACCCACTGCTATATAAGCTTTTAATATGAATCAAACAACAAAATAAAAACACAAAATCACTCACTGCTCTTGACTGAATAACTTCACAGCTTTAATAAGAATTAATTTCTTACTTGAATTCTGCTGTTAAGTGCTTTGGTGAGGAGATAAACTTGGCGGACTGTGTACAGCTCACTCAGGGCGGGGTCTATGCTAAGGGCAGAGTCTGTCAGCAGTCATGGGCGGGGCCTAGCATTTGTGATGTCACACTGCCAAGACACATTTATGTTCAAACACCATGTAAAAGTGAATTTTGCATAATAGGTCGCCTTTAATAAAAAGATTTAAATTTGGATCCATTTAGATTTAATGAGGTTAGATGTTTTTAATATAATAAAATCATTTTAGGTCATGCTGTGACCTCCTTGGAACCCGGTTGAGAAACATTGCTTTAAGGGCCTGGGATACTTCATTTTCCGCATTCCGCTCCATCTCGTGTACAGTTGTCCACACACTTTCGCACATAAAAACTCAGATGAGTATCACAGATGTTGTTCAAGACAGGTCGGCCCCTGAGTTTACCCAGCGGTGCTGCGTCATGCAGTGGTGCTGACAGAATGGGGTTCAATTCTGTCTCATATCACTTTATCTGTTCTTGTGTTTCCATCTGGAACTCATTCTCTTCTCTCCATTTCTCTTATTCAATCAGTCATCTTTTTCTTTAAGCTAATCATTTGACCGATAGAAGCTAAAATCAGTAATGAAAAAAACAACACCACCACAGGCTCATTGGAGAAGCGTAGCTTTACCTACTCAAAATATGTACATATAAGTCACTGCAGTTTACAGCTGAAATGAACACTAGAGGCAGTAAAAACAGCAACAACTTTCTTTTTCTTTTTTTACGCAAAGTTATGATTACATGATTACATATGATTACATTTTTAACAAAATAAAAACACAAAATCACTCACTGCTCTTGACTGAATAACTTCACAGCTTTAATAAGAATGAATTTCTTACTTGAATGCTGCTGTTAAGTGCTCTGGTGAGGAGATAAACTTGGCGGACTGTGTACAGCTCACTCAGGGCGGGGTCTATGCTAAGGCCTAGCATTTGTGATGTCACACTGCCAAGACACATTTATGTTCAAACACAATGTAAAAGTGAATTTTGCATAATAGGTCCCCTTTAATAAAAAGATTTAAATTTGGATCCATTTAGATTTAATGAGGTTAGATGTTTTTAATATAATAAAATCAGCTGTAAACTGCAGTGACTTATATGTACATATTTTGAGTAGGTAAAGCTACGCTTCTCCAATGAGCCTGTGGTGGTGTTGTTTTTTTCATTACTGATTTTAGTGAACACTAGAGGCAGTAAAAACAGCAACAACTTTCTTTTTCTTTTTTTACGCAAAGTTATGATTACATGGGCAGATTATTAATTAACCCCTTAAATCCTGAGGGTATTTACAAAGGTTTTTTTTTCTGAGTGACACACAAAAAAGTAAAGACTCGTAACTCCAAAACTATAGTAGAGTCAAAAGGCTGGTATCGTTTGAAAGGAAACTTTTTAAATTAAAATAAATAAATAAATTTGGACAATCTCATGCTGAGAAACTGCAAATAAACAGCAAAAAGCAGAAAATAGAAAAAATATACATATCTTTCTAATTTAAAATGGAATATCTCATGAAGGAAATAAGGTAGTGTGTTCATTCGTTTTTGGTTATGTTCCTCTATATGTGAACTGTGTCTGGATCAAATTTTATGGTGATTTGCATGAAGAATTCAAAAGTTACAGCATTTTGAACAAAGTTAGACATTTTAAAAAAAAAAATTGTTGAGTGACATGAACACAAATAATGACTAATAACTTCAAATCTCTAGCAAGGAGTCAAAAGGTTGGTATCGTTTGAAAGAGAATTTTTTACATTTTTAAATAAATTAAATTTGGACATTCTCATGCTGAGAAACTGCTGATAAAGACAAAAAAGTTTGCTCAAGGGACATTTTACATATATTTCATATTTGACATGCAATAACTCAGAGAGGAAATAAGGTAGGAGGACAATTCTTTTTTTGGTGATGTTCATCTATATGTGCGCTGTATCTTGATCTTGTGGTGATCCCATAAAGAAATCAAAAGTAACTGCATTTGGAACCAATATAGCCTTTTTGTTTATCCATTGGTGCCCCCTGATGGGCATTTTTAAAATCGTTCTTTCACGTGGAGTAACTCATGATCGGCTTATTG
This sequence comes from Chanodichthys erythropterus, assembly GCF_024489055.1. Classification (NCBI taxonomy): domain Eukaryota; kingdom Metazoa; phylum Chordata; class Actinopteri; order Cypriniformes; family Xenocyprididae; genus Chanodichthys; species Chanodichthys erythropterus. The sequence continues at coordinate 21,773,268 of NC_090226.1, forward strand.
GATTTTGTTGATCTTGGAATTATTTCAATCGGAGAGTGCACTGCAAGTAATGATGTGCCATTTCCTACAATCTATGCATGTTTCATGAAGTTATAAGTGGAAATGCCAAGTGATAGCTACATTTTAGTTTTAGTTAGCATCTGTGCGCCTGTGGGGCTTTATGTGTCGTAATTGCGTGAGCAATAACTCGTGATCGGCTTATTGGATTATGCTGATGTTGGACTCATTTTACTTACTTTAGTTAGTGTATAATGTTGCTGTTAGAGCATAAACAACATCTGCAAAGTTACTATACTCAAAGTTAAATGCAAAGGGAGATATTTTCTTCTAAAGAATTTGCAGTTTAAGGACTACAACAAACGACTGGTAGGGACAGCAACAAGCTTCTTTCTGGGTTAGTGGCTTCACTAACCCTAAAATTTACATAAACCCTGCCCCCGAGAGCACACAACAAAGGGGGCGAGGCCATGTTGGGCTGCTATACAGAAGAGGAAGACTTGATATAGTAGAGCGTTGTTACCATGTTACCACAACCTGTAAGTTTGTTTAAACTTTGATGTGTTTTCCATTAATATTTTCTATAGTTATTTTTATGTTGTAAGGACATAAACAAGCAATGTTTGGCTCCACTAGCCAGTTACCTAATTGCTAATTCAAACTTATCCTACAAATACCTACAGACTTCTTTTAATCCCACCAGCTAACTTCGAATGTTGGTGTTTGTTGTCGTTTATTTGATCATTGTAAACTATTTTTTGATTAGAGATTTTATGTAGTGTTTACCCACGTTCATTTGACTACATGCACATTAAACATGGTTCTTTACTGTAGTAAAGCCATGATTAGTCTTTGTAATGGGCTCATAGTTCTGGTGACAGATATATGGCTACACTCGTTCTATAAAGGCAAAACTAACAGTGCTATATAGTCAGTAGGGATCACTGTAGATCCGCAGTCTGTAATCATTTGTTAGAATGATTATATGAAATGCATGGATTTTTTTTTTTTTTTCATGTATGAAGCTTTGTTTCTGTGGTCTTCTGATTTAATATCCAGTAATTCAGTTTGTTTATTTATTTTTATAAAAATAGTGCGTGAGTACACAATTTGTTAATAGACAAAAACTTATTCAAATGATTATTATACAAAAGTGCTACAACGCAATCATGTATTATGCTCTACTACAGCTTTATTATTAATACTAAAGCTTTAATATAGGGTATAAAACCCTATATCAAAAAGCTAACATAAAGAGCAGTAGTATTTACAAATAACAGCGTATCTAAAAAGCATGAGACAACTACAAACAAAAAACAGACCATTTTGAGACCTTCTGTAAGAGCCGTGCTTGCATAGGTTCTGATTCGGGCTTATATTGATAAGGCAATATTGACACCATTGTTTACAATACACTGGAGCACAAGCAACTACCTGTAATGGTAAGGGGTGTGAAGTTTCCGGACAACGTGCACTAGGCGGTTAGCGAATCGCAACACACTGGGCCAGCTAACCAATCTGAGAGGAGGGGCTTCATAGAACCAGGAACTCAACAGAGCGTTTTAAGAAGAAGGAAAACAGCGGTATAGAATAAAGTTAAAATATAAGAAAAAATAATTAATTTTTTTTAAAACAAAGCATGAACACATTACAGCGCACCCCATAAACACAATCAAGCCTTCGAAAATAGCTGATCAACCACCCCTTTAATTAACATTGCTGACTGTTTTTTTTTTTTATATATATAAATTGTATTGTATTTTTAATTAAAACATGAAATCTATAAATCTTAAAATGTTATTTATATATGCTAATTAATTTCCCCAGTTTTTTAATTTCCCCATGTGAATCTTTTTATAACAATCCTCTACGGACAGACTGAAGCTCTAGTCGCCATTTTACGACTTTTTACATGGAATGCAAGAACAATGGAGAAAAAAAAGGGTATATATATATATATATATATATATATATATATATATATATATATATATATATATATATATATATATATATATATATATACACCCTTTTTTTCTCCATTGTTCTTGTATATAATATAATATAATATAATATAATATAATATATAATATAATATAATGTATAATGTATGTATATATATATATATATATATATGTGGGTGTGTGTGTGTGTGTGTGTGTGTGTGTCTCTCTATATATATATATATATATATATATATATATATAAATAAAATATATGTATATATGTGTATATATAATATATATAATATATGTGTGTATGTATGTATGTATGTATGTATGTATTTATGTATGTATATATGTATATATATATATATATATATATATATGTATATATATGTATATATATGTATATATATGTATATATGTATCATTAAAATATAAAATATAACTTTCAAACATTATTAAAGACAAGTAAACAGTCTGTGATTAAATAAGAACAAATAATCAAACTACATGCAGTCGCAAAAATAATCACAATAGAACAAAGATACAAATGAAATGTGCATTTCATGTTTTTCAGGTAGATCTAACAGTAATTAGATAAAGATTAGGTACATAAATTAAATAAAGTAATCAAATGTAAAATACTGCATAGTCTTCACTGTGTAAATTAAATATAGATGAATCCTTATTAAAGGTGCCCTAGAACTTTTTTTAATAAGATGTATTATAAGTCTAAGGTGTCCCCTGAATATGTCTGTGAAGTTTCAGCTCAATTTTTTTTTAATTAATTTTTTTAACTGCCTATTTTGGGGCATCATTATAAATGAGCCGATTCAGGGCTTCTGCCCCTTTAATTCTCGTGCTCCACGCCCACAGAGCTTGCACTTGCCTTGAACAGTGCATAAACAAAGTTTACACAGCTAATATAACCATCAAATGGATCTTTACAAAGTGTTTGTCATGCATGCAGCATGCATGCGTAGGATTATGTGAGTATTGTATACTGTTATATTGTTTACATCTGATTCTGAATGAATTTGAGGCTGTGTTCCATGGCTAACGTCTAATGCTACACTGTTGGAGAGATTTATAAAGAATGAAGTTGTGTTTATGAATTATACAGACTGCAAGTGTTTAATAATGGAAATAGTGACGGCTCTTGTCTCCGTGAATAGAGTAAGAAACGATTTTAACTTTAACCACATTTAACAGTACATTAGCAACATGCTAACGAAACATTTAGAAAGACAATTTACAAATATCACTAAAAATATCATGATATCATGGATCATGTCAGTTATTATCGCTTCATCTGCCATCTTTTGCTATTGTTCTTGCTTGCTTACCTAGTCTGATGATTCACCTGTGCAGATCCAGACTTTACTGGCTGCCCTTGTCTAATGCCTTTCATAATGTTGGGAACATGGGCTGGCATATGCAAATATTGGGGCGTACATCCCGACTGTTACGTAACAGTCGGTGTTATGTTGAGATTTGCCTGTTCTTCGGAGGTCTTTTAAACAAATGAGATTTATATAAGAAGGAGGAAACAATGGAGTTTGAGACTAACTGTATGTTATTTCCATGTACTGAACTCTTATTATTTGACTATGCCAAGATAAATTTAATTTTTCATTTGAGGGCACCTTTAAAGATACAAAAGTTGTTCAGTCAAGAGAAGTGAGTGATTTTTTGTGACAACTTTTGTTGTTTGATTAACATTAAAAACGGACAGCAGAAATATATTAGGCTGCTGTGACATAATGCATGGATCCAATATACTGATACCGTTCACACACATGCGTTGTCTTTCTCCTCTTGTTTACTAGGATACACATTTTGAGACAATTTTCTGTGAATTTGTCCACTCAAACTTTCGACTTGAATGAGAACTCAATTCAGTATTCGTGTGCAGTCAGACATGGCTTTCTGGGCGAGTACCAAATTAAGTTAAAGGGGCTCTATGTAAGATTTTTACTTTAATAAAGCATAAAAATACCCTTATATGTTTGCAGATATTTAGGAAACATGCTAAGTTCACCTATTTGTTTCTCAGAAAAACAATGCTACAGCCAGATATTCTACTTTGAAAATGTGCGTTCCGTGTCGGAATGTCTGTTTTTGTTTTGGTCTGTACGAAACCTCGTGCTGCAGTTTATCCAATAGTATTTCGACATCACAGGTTGCCAGTTGGCGGAAAACACAGCGTATTGCAGCCATGGAGACCGGCAAACAAACTGGGTCAGAGAATCAGGCAATAATGTCAGCTGCGCGTTCCTGCTCTCTTCTCTGTCACGGTGAAGTGACACACCCGCGCGGGCGCCTCTTCTCTCTCCCTTGTCTCGGTTAAGTAGTGTTTGTGTTTGTATTGCGCATTGATTTTAGTCATTCCCGCAGGTCTCACGCTCACACCGAAAGCGTGCGCACTACTGATCTATATGAGTGGAACGAACGCTCAGTCTCAAACAGAGACAGAAATCAAACAGTCACAAGTACCAAAATAAGCACCTGCCTGCGCTTAAACTGTCAAATACATACAAAAGTATGTCAAAACCAGCGGCACAGGCAATCTTGGTGAGTATACAGATAAACATAGTCAGTTTTGAATCGTTAAATAGCTAAGAAAGTGAACCCATGTCGTGTGTAACAGTATTGGGTCCGTTGAACACCGTTCATAAACTCTTAAAGGGACAGCAGTCCAATATTCCTGCTGCTAATCAAAGAACAAAAGAAACAAAATCACTTTCTGCTCTTGACTGAATACGTTTTATAACTTTAATGGTAAGAATTATTTGCAATAAAGACTACAGAAATTTAGGTAACCAATGCAAAATAACACAATGTGTTATTTTACATTTGATTACTTTAATTTCTCTAGTATTTCTTACCTGAATAAAAACCCAGTTAACCCAAAAAACTTAGTTTCATAGCTCTCTTTATTCTATTGCATTTATTTGAACGGTTTATATTTTATTACTGACTTTTACTTTTTTTAATGAAAATAAAACTCTGCATTGAAGAAAAGTAGATTTTTGTCTGTATATGTTGTCATTTATAGTTCTTAGAAAGATCGGAATCTGCAAAAAATATGTATCGGCCGATCACACTAACAAAAAATCGGAAATCGTAATCGGCCAAGAAAATTGCAATCAGTGCATCTCTACTAAAAAGCCTCTGAATCCATCTAAGTATCTTTATGAACAACAGCATATCAAAACAGATAAATCAACTCATCAGCTTACAGTGTGCAAGTCTCCTCAGCTTTCATTGTCAATTGCGCTCCCTATTGTTGCTGGCAAACATATGCTGTAAAAGCTGGCAACCCGCGTCTTTGAACGAGGGGGCGGGCCAAACAATATTTTGAAATTGGACTGCAGTACCTATTTTGAACACTGGGTGTCATTCCTACAGAGAGCCCCTTTAAAGTTAAATTAAGCACTTGAATGTTTAAATTGGTAAGGCTTAAAAACACATGCAAATGATAAACTTTCATGTAGATGCAGCACTGGCCTGGTCTGGACAGTGGCAGTTCCATCAACTCTTATTGTCCTTATTGTTGAGCCCTGTATTTAGATCTAGCGTGTCAGTTCTCGTTACATGGCATGTGTAAGCCTATCTCTAAAGCGACAGAGGGTGCTCTCAGCCAAATGACTGCAAAGCTCAGTAGGCAATGAAATTACATGTGCTCTAAACGTATTTTCTGCCTCTTACTCAATCACAGGCGAGTGAAATCGTACAATTTACTAGCCATTGGTTAATTAAACATTTTTGTCGCCTAGCGTGAAATTTAGTTACATATGTGAGTGATTTACTTGCATTGTAGAGAGTTGTTATAAACAAGTACTTGCAAGGTCACACCACAAGATTGTGAGGTCATTGATGTGTTTGAATATCAATCTTATTAGTACACTTACACCCAGTATATCATATTTTAATATTTCACATTTATCAATTTTTAATTAACTCCTCACACACATAATTTGTGATAGGATTGATGACACTCACAATTAATTATTGTTGTCCTGAGCGTGTCATTTATAATAAAGACTTCATAATGGCGAGTTAATGAAAGATTGTGTATTATGTTTCAGTGTTGTTCAGCTGGATTCGTCCCGCACACCAGAACCTCGTCACATTCTTTCCCGCCACTCCCTCCCCATCACTGACATACACTGTGGCCTGATGGGACCACAAGCCCGCGTTGCCACCGCATCCCTGGACCAAACCATTAAGGTGAGTTTTGTTCGCTCGGGCTGTTCACACAGAATGCGTTTTTCTATTCCAATGCGCTACTTTTCCATTGTTTTTCTATGTAAACACGCACTAGATGGACGTGCATGAACGTTATGCTCACGTCTTGCGTCTTTTGCAGTGCTTCGCGCATGAGCGCTGTGTTTTTAAGATCCCGTGTCAAGTTAAAAGAATTTAAACTTTTACACGCAGCGCCGCTCTTTAATGTCAGTACCAAAACAGTGGAACAATCAGATGAACTTGGAGGCGGGGCAAGCGTTGCTAGCTTCTGTTTACAGTAGCGAGTTGGCGTGGCAACTGTTTCATTTGTTCATTATTGCCATTATTGCATCACGTCTCAAAAGCGCATCTTGCGACCCTTGCATTCTGTGCTGTGCCTTTTTAAAAAACATTCCTGAGTGCTGCGTTTTTAGACGCAAAGATGTGTTCTGTGTGAACAAGCCCTAAAGGATGTAAATTGCATACATCGTGATATCTGAAATTAATGCTTATATTATAATAATTGTAATCCTATAACATGGACCCTGGTGTCCTAAATTCAGTTTTATAAAATTTAAGATCACATAATGTCTTAAATATCTTAAATGCAGACGTATAAAAAGTACTTGAAAATTATACTTAAGTGAAATTATGGATACTGAGTTTTTAAAATTTTACTCAATTAAATTAAATTAAATATAAGTACATGTAAAAAAGTACAGCTTTATATTGTAATTAAGTATTTAAAAAATAGAAGTAACCTAGCATAAAAATGAGAGAGGAGTTTCTTGTTGAAGCACTTAAGCGTTTTCTCAGTGCAAAGTAAAATGTAACATTTTATAAATGCTAATTTTTTTTTGATTTATAACACATAATAAACATTCAATAGTGGCCATCAAAATATGACTTTTTAAATATCAAAACTTGCTGAATTTGTTGTCATTCACAATGTAGTGGACATACTACTGACCAATTAATTTTGATGTTAAAAAAAGCTTAAAACACCACTTCAAAAATGTAAAGTACTTTACAGGTCAAAATAAAATTCTGGAAATGTAATTAAGTAGAAGTACAAGTATTCAGATTAAATTGACCTCGAGTAATGGTTCAAAATAATATGTAAGTATATTAATCAAGTAAAATTACTTAAACTCAAATATTTTACACCCCTGCTTAAATGGCATGTCACAAGTCTTAGTTTTCATTTGAGAGGTCTTAAATTTGGGGAAATATATAAATGCAGCCTTAAATATCAAAAGCAATGATTTAAATAAATGCGAGCACTGCATGTTCAAAGTCAAAACTCTTCATGATGTTTATATTTTGTTTTAGATTAGTTGTAAGAATGCATATTTTATCACTCTCATTTTTTTTTTTTTACATTTTTTTTTGTAAAACCTGTTAAAATAAAATATAACAGAACATAATATATTGTAATATATTAAGAGTATTGTGTGTCAACTCAACCAGAAGTTTTATTTTTTTGGTGAAAGAAATACATAAATGAAGTATTGGGTGTCTGGGGTTGTGGGATGGCTTTACAATGATGACAGCATCATTATTTTATTTTTGCACAGATATTGTTATGGTTTTTAGTAAAATCTGATGACTTTAGCAATCCTTGTTGCATTATATGCCAATAGTGACAGTTCAAAAATGGGACAACGTTCGCATGCCTGACTCTTAGGGATTTCTCAGTATCCTTTTTAATTGTGGTTCTAAAACCACAAGATTTGATTGTGGTTCTAAACCAGAGATATGGGGATCTCAATGTAGCTCCATTTACAAATGGTTGAATTTTACCCATTTTCAAAGTTTGAAAACTGAAAGTTTCTGAAATTTGGTTGTTTTGACACAAAATGACCAAATAAGAAAAATAATGTACAGATATTTCCTTTTCCTGTGTTAAATTAGGGACTTTGTCAAAGAAACAGTGATTGATGGTGCGGGCTGTTGAAACAAATGATTTTTTCTTGCCGGGAAAGCCTTAATTTAATTGCGTAGCAAAGTTTTCCTAAATTTAATTCATTGTTTTTTTGTTTTTTGGTACTGTATAAATCATTCATAGATCAATCAATAAATAAAATAAATGCAACACTGTGTATCTTAACATAGTTGTGACAGATACATCTGTCTGTGTCTATTTGTTGTTACAAATAACATTTACTGTAAATGTCAGACCACTTTTTAAAATGCATCTCCACATCCTTATAGTGTGCGTGTGCCACTCACTCTTCTTTGTTTTTCTAATGCCATCTCCCAACATTGTTTTTGTATGGAAAGCCCATTATATCTTGTGTAGAAGACTAATTTAATATGCTGATGTCTTAGTCGGTTCTATTCAGATTTTGAAAAATCACTTGAAAAGCATAAATATTTATGAATTCATATTTTTCTGTCATACGCACCTAAAGCGGTCTCACTTGTAATCCAGTTTGTAGCTTATTTAACTTGCTAAACTGTCATAATGACATCAAGAAATCGGGTCATGAATGGGGTACTTGGCTTGATGATATCCTGTCTTTTCTTCCTTGTTTTTTGCGGGAAGATGGTCTTAAATGAATGTTTGCTGTGATGAGACCTTGGATTGTCATTCAGGGGAAGTTTGCATCCCATTTGTTCTTGTTCTCTGTTGATGCACACTTTTTATAGACCTTGTTAGCATTTACAAGCATCCTGTCTTCCAGCTGAAACACTTAAAAGGTGTAATTTTGTTTTAAACGCACAATAATGCATGCTTCACCTTCCTCAAGTTCGAAATTTTGCTGAAATTTGATTTTCCTGCTAATGAATATGACATAGGGTCAGTAAGTGTCTGGCCAAGAAGCAAACTGCATAAGCAGCAAGTAGCAGTCCCTGTTCTGCTGTTCACTGCTCAGGGCTGTTTCTCCTGGATGGCTTCAGGCGACATGGTTGATTTGACTGAGAAGACTATCAATGGTAGAGAGAGAATGATGTCCCTGAGGGAGGGCTGGAGCCCAGTGTGATGGACAGTATGGACAAGATCATACTATTCCACCTGCTCTATGAACAAAACTGTTGACATCAGAGATTCATACAATATTAGATGCATCTGATCGTTCCCACAAGTTTAAACTTATCCTTTGGTCGACTGATAAATATACAAATTAAGTCAATTCAAGATATTACATAATTGAGGCAGATGAGTAAATAATGATGAGTAAACAGACATTACAACAACTTTTTAAAATATATTTGTTCCATTTCATTAAACTTAATCACTGGGCTACAGTCAATGGTTATTCATTTTGCCATAGTGTCTAGGTTGACACAGGGACATTCTCATATTGTGTGTATATTAGGGCTGGACGATTCATCGAAAAGTAATCGAAACCGAAATTCAGAACCTCTAACCAACATAATTTTCCCATGTCTTTGTGGTGTATCGAGAGCTATGGTATCAGGGTAATGTCGGCATACCACCACATAGCACAAACCACATCCAACAGGGGTAACTGTTAATGTAAGAGGAAGCTGTCTAAAAGATGTCCGGGTACTAACCCGGGTTGTATCCAAAAAACATAAACTCGAAACTTCGATTCTCCACCAAAACTGTTTGTCGGGTGCTCCACAGAGTCAATATTCATGGTCGGGCTGTGGACAATGTGAAACATGTATTGTTCTCTGATAAGTCCATTTTCACTCTCTTTCTCTTATCTACGGGAGTTACGGTGTGGAGAAACCACAAAGAGGCTTAACACCCCAACTGTTGCTACCCAGAGTGAAGCACAGGAGTGGATCAGTGATGGTTTTGGCTGCAATATCATGGCATTCCCTACTGTGCTTGATGGGCACATCACTGCCAAGGACTACTGAACCATTCTGGAAGACCATGTGCACCTAATGGTTCAAACATTGTACCCTGAAGGAGGTGCCATGTTTCAGCATGATAATGCACCAATACACACAGCAAGACATGTGACAGAAAGATTTGATGAACTTGAAAGTGAAGTTGAACATCTCTCCTGGCCTGCACAGTGAACAAGATCTAATATTTTTTAGGTATTTTGAAGGAGCAAGTCAGAAAACCTTTTCCTCCACCAGCATCATGTAGTGACCTGACCACTGTTCTGGAAGAGGAATGGCACAAAATCCCTCTAGCCACTGTGCAGGACTTGTATCTGTCATTCCCAAGACAAAGTGATACTGTATTGGCCACAAAAGGAGGGTCTACACCATACCAATAAATTATTGTGGTCTAAAACCAGGTTTCAGTTTCATTGTTCAACCCCTGTGTGTGTGTGTGTGTGTGTGTGTGTGTGTGTGTGTGTGTGTGTGTGTGTGTGTGTGTGTGTGTATCAGAGGTCGCGTTAACTGAAATGATCCGTCATTGACAGAATTTTTATCAATGACAGAAAAATCTGAAGGCTGTCCATCACATTGACAGATTACACTGAGGGTGATCTATTATAAATTGTAACCATAATTCTGACCAGTTGGTGGCGAGTGAGCTCCAATGTAGCAGCAGAGCACTGGATCCAGAACAAAAATTAAACTAACGCACAGGCAAGTGCCCAGAAGCTAACGATCTACCACGCCACATTAAAGAGCACCAAAACGGTATTTATTGCTTTAATTTCTTAATGAAATGGACAGAATTTGGACTTTGTTCCATATCAAAAGCAACACAAATCTTTAAGCCTATTGTGATTTATTGGATGGGAGGCACACTATGTAGCCTACTGTTTATTCATTAACTGAAAACAGCATATAGCCAAAAGATAGAATGGGATTTACAGATCGATATTGGTCTTATGAATGTGACTAAAACAGCAAGGAGACATTTTAATTGTTTATTAATAAAGTAATGTTTTCTGAATCAGTATCAGCTGCAAAGATGAAGTTGACATTGACTCTCATTATCTCCTCATAGTGGTCTAGAGAGAGAATGCACATTTCATTCAGATTAGGCTACATAATCGGAGTAGCCTATTTCTTTTCATTTTGAATTATTTCATTAAAGTAGATATTTCAGGCTTTCTATAGATATATTTGTCATGTCTCTGAGGCAAGTAGCTGCTGAGTTTCGGTTCATTTAGCCTGTAAGATGTGCTAGAGTTAACACGCCAGTAATCGCACCCACGCCTCTATGTCATGATTATATGTTCTGCTATATTTGAGGGGGGCGGCTCTGGAGGAGGGCGAAGGGCGGAGGAACAAAAACAAAAGTCCACAACAATGACAAAAATAGTCCAAGGGGGAGTGGAGGGTGGGAGAAGCCAAGGGGAAACCTGGAGCAGGAGGAGCCAGATGTTGGTCCAGAGACCAACCATGATGAGGCCCCAGGGTGGAGTCAAGAACGGGAGATGCCATAGTGGAGAGTGGAGAGTTGAGAGGTGCCACCCTGGGGATGGCCGATGGAGACGCCACTGACAATGGAGAATCCAGGTGGAGCTGGGAGAGCCCAACCGACACTGCTTGATCTGGAGACCGAGATGGAGCTGGGACGACGAGCATCCGAGGTGGAGTCCGGAAACCTGATGACTGGGACAGAGGCGGTGCAACAGAGGATGGAGGAGGAGACGGGAGGAAGGAGGAGCCATGTGAAACCGAAGGTGCCAGCTGGATGACGACTGACCAAGTCGGAGCCTGTGGGATGAGGGAGCCCGGGTGGAGTTTTGAGGCTGAGGGTTTCCGGAGGAGCCATAGCGGAGGCAACGTGTCGACAGGCCACGTGGAGTGTTGTGTTCAAAGGCTGGAGGCGGAGCCAGGAGATCCTCTGGCCTAGGTGGCGCTGGTGGCCTGAAGCTTTGAATCGGGTCCATACACTTGGGAGGGAACATAGGAGACACAGGGCTGCACGGAACCAGCAGGGAGACTGGCAGTTCAGGGTTGGACGGAACCAGCGGGGAAAGGAGACATAGGGAATTAACTAGGGCTGCACAGTTAATCGAATTTCTAATCGCGATTACGATTAAGGATGCCACAATTTCGTAATCGTTCAAAGGCGCGATTGCAAGGAAAAATATCCACTTACATTATTTTGCGTATTTTGAGCATGTTACGTTGTGAGAGGCGAATCACGACTACTTCAGTATGTAAAAGGTCTAACCGAGTGTGTCTCAAACGTCCTGAAAAGTGAATCTGCGGGCTTGTTGATCGCCCCCTGGTGACTGGCTGCAGTACAGGTTATAAACCCCGCCCGCTCAATGCAGTCGAATGAGACTTCAGTGAAAACTTAAAAAATAAATTCTGCTTCAAATAAAACTTTCTGAAAGAGGGTTTTGGTCATTTAAAGTAGTTGTTATCACGCTGATATATATTCAATTGTTCATTTTTGTGATAATTTAGATTTTAGCTAGCAATTTGATGCTATAAAAATGGGGCGTGTCGTCGTGATTCACAGTTGATTGACAGCTTGTCTGAGGACTGTCAGAGCTTCGAAGGGAGATTGAAGATGTATAACTAACTATTAATTTTCGATTTCTTTCAGTTGTCTGGGCGGAAGTTTGATACCGCGACTCCGCCTCCGGGCTCCATTGACGATTCCTTCTGCACATGCCCAGGCTCCAAACTTTTTTTTTTTGACGTATTGCGTAACGTGTTGCCGCCCATTCGTTGGCCCATTTTGGCTTCAGTTCGTTACAATGGAAGGAAGCGGCGTTGCATCGTCCATCTTTTTTTTACAGTCTATGGGTCTAACCCAGCATAAAAGAAGCTACCAGTGACGTAGGTGTATGCTGATGGGAAACATCAGGACCCGCCATTTTTAAAAAGCTGTGTACACAGCCTAGTGTTGTCAAAAATATTGATATTTCGAAATGTATCGATACTGAAATATCTGAAACGATACCAATACTCCTTTCTTCAGTATCGATACACCGATACCAGCTGCGCATGCTTGCTCTCCTCTCTGACAGCGAGTGATGTAATGGTAACTGATCGTTTATTTATGAGAAAAGCTTAAAAGCTTTATCATATAAAGTGATCTCTTCAGAAGAAATTGACTAATAATAAATAAAAAATATCTATATGACAGTATATACATTGTTTTTTATTATATCGAAGTTAGAAATTCCAGTATTGTGACAACACCAGCCTATATATTTACTCCACAAACTAACTCTACAAACATGGAAAAGAGTGATAGATTGACCTCTCAATGAGGAGTAATAATAGATATTCAAGATTATATATATATATATATATATATATATATATATATATATCTTGAATATATCTTGAATTTTGAGGGCAAATAACTGCATGCATATCTACATCACGAGTAAGCAGGGGCGTAAATCGCGGGGGGGACAGGGGGGTCAGGACCCCCCATCTGAGTGCTGTCGCCCCCCAAAAAATATAATTAAAAACTATGCTAAGTATTGTAAGTAAATTATTTAAACGTAAAATAATTATATAAGTAGTAAAGCAGTACAAACGCAAACAGGCGTTTTAAGTTTAGAAACATTTTGAGTCACCCCTTCGATGCCTCATAGTGGTTTGGTCCAACGTGCACGTGTGTAGATTCCCAAGGTCTATGGTAGATTCTGTAGAAGTCCGGCGGCACCGGCGGGAGAGAATAGTTCTACAGACAGATGTTGAGATGAGTTCCAGTAAGTCGGCTGTCAAGGCTATTTTATTCAAAAACATCGGATGAAGTGATTATTTTCTCTTTAATGCTGACGGTGCTGAGTAATAACAACAATAAAAAAGATGATAACTGATGATTTTTTTCTGTGAGTCCACTATTTTAGCGATTATAATGTTACATAGCTTGTTTGGTATCTTATTTACCATAGCTTGTTGGATACTAAGTCACCCCCACCAACAACAGTTAACCTTGTGATAAGAATATGTGAACTGTAATATGGCTAATAGATTTACTGTTGTGTGTTGGGTTGTATTCATCGTATTTTGGTGACTTGTTTGTAAACAACTTCAAAAAAAAAAATTGAAGAATAATATTTTGGCCAATTTAGTCAGTTTTTTTCATTGAACCAAAGAGAAACAATGAGCATAATTGCTCCATGCTACACTAATAATAGTTGGTTTTCTTCTGTGTAAAATTACATATATTCTTTATAAGTAAAATTTTGGCTGTATTATTTGTGTCCCCTTCAAAAATTGCTCTTAAGAAATGTTATGTTTATTGTCCCCCCCTTCTGTCAGATGAAATTTACGGCCCGTGAGTAAGACGAATAAAGAAAATTCGGTACTTAAAATAATCACCCTTTATTTAAATATGTGAACACAGAAAATCGCTGTTAACAGGTTAATATAACATTTCCCATTCCATAAATAGTAAAATAATCGCAACTTACTCTGTAAAATGGAGTAATCTGCAGGGTGATGGACACGGAGGTGGGTAAAAAGGTTGGTGGTGTTGCCACCCTTCGCACTGACTGTAGCTAGGCCAATCCTGTGGATTGGGCTGTCTAAGGAGCTGAAAAACTCCCATACTGTCAAGCTTATTTACTTTTTTCGGGTGTGTGAACAGAGCCTCTCACTCTCCTGCTCAGAATAGCTGCACACTGCGTCGTCGTCTTGTTTGAGAGACGTCAGCGTTAAGGTGCAATACTGCCACCTGAGAGCTCAACCAGGTACTGTTGCTGGAGTATTTACATGTCATGATATCATAAGCGTCCTATTCATTTTAAATATCGTGGTTATCGCCAATACCGGTATAATCGTCACACCCTAAATTAACACGATATCGATATTTCATGCTTTGAATATCACTGTTCACTCATCGTCAATACCGGTATATTGCGACACCCCTTATAAATATAAATATACATATATATGTATAACAGTAAAAACACTAATATTGTGAAATATTATTACAATTTAAAATAACTGTTTTCTATTTGAATATACAGTGCCCTCCACAATTATTGGCACCCTTAGTAAATATGAGCAAAGGTGGATGTGAAAATAAATCTGTATTGTTTATCCTTTTGATCTTTCATTCAAAAAATTCAGAAAATTCTAACCTTTCATTGAAGGAAAACAGTTGAAAGTGGGGGGAAACTCGCATTATGAAATAAATGTTTTTCTCCAATACATGTTGGCCACAATTACTGGCACCCCTAGAAATTCATATGAGTAAAATATCTCGGAAGTACATTCCCATTCATATTTACATTTTTTTTAGCACACCAGGGTGACTAGGAGCATGAAATTGTCCAGGCATGACTTCCTGTTCCACAGGAATATAAAAATGAGGAAACACAAATGCCAAATTCCTGTAATCATTCATCACAGTGAGTAAAACCAAAGAATATAGTTCTGATGTGCAGCAAAAGATTGTTGGGCTTCAAAAAATAGAAAGTGGCTGTAAGAAAATACCTAAAACATTGAAAATCCCCATTTCCACTATCAGGGCAATAATTAAGAAGTTCCAATCAACTAAACATGTTACAAATCTGCCTGGAAGAGGACATGTGTCTAAATCATCCTAATGTGAAGTGAGGAGGAACGTTTGAGTGGACAAAGACTCTTCAAGGATCACAGCTGGAGAATTGCAGAGATTAGTTGAGTCTTGAGTCTCAGAAAGCCTAAAATAAATGATCCAACAACAACTACATACCCACAAGGTGTTCGGGAGGGTTTCAAGAAAAATCCTCTGCTCTCATCCAGATACAATCTCCAGCATATTCAGTTGTCAGACAACACTGGAACTTCAAACGGGACCGGCTTCTATGGTCAGATGAAACTAAAAAAAGAGCTTTTTGTCAGCAAACCCACCAGATGGGTTTGGTGCACACATGGATAAAAAGTACCCCATGCCCACGGTTAAATATACTGCTGGATCTTTAATGTTGTGGGCCTATTTTTCTTCTGGAGGTCCTGGACATCTTGTTCAGATACATGGTATCATGGATTCTATCAAATACCAACAGATAAACAATCAAAACCTGACCACTTCTGCTAGAAATCCAATAATGGGCTGTGGTTGGATCTTCCATCAGGACAATGATCCAAAAGAAACATCAATACCAACACAAAAATGTGTCACTGAGCACAAAATGAAGCTTCTGCCATGGCCATCTCAGTACTCTGACCTGAACCCTAAAGAAAATGAGTGGAGTGAACTGAAGAGAAGCAGCACCAGCATGGAGCTGGAATCTGAAGGATCTGGAGAGATTCTGCATGAAGGAATGGTCTCTGATCTCTTGTCAGGTGTTGTCCAAACTCATCAGGCATTATAGTTGAAGACTCAGAGCTGTTATCTTGGCAAAAGGAGGTTGCAAAAAGTTTTGAATAAAAGGGTGCCAATAATTGTCGCCAACGTGTTTTGGAGAAAAACATTTCATAATGTAAGTTTCCCCCCACTTTCAATTATTTTCCTTAAATGAAAGGTTATAATTTTGTGAATTTTTTTAATGAAAGATCAAAAGGATGAACAATGCAGATTTATTTTCACAGCTGCTTTTGCTCATAATTACTAAGGGTGTCAATAATTGTGGAGGGCACTGTATTTTACAAAGTAATTTATTCCTGTGATGCAAAGCTGAATTTTCAGCATCATTACTCCAGTCTTCAGTGTCACATCCTTCAGAAATCATTCTAATATGCCGATTTGCTACTCAAGAAACAATGTTGAAAACAGTTGTGTACATTTTTTCAGGGTTCCTTGATGAATAGAAAGTTCAAAAGAACAGCATTTATCTGAAATACAAAGCTTTTGTAACATTATACACTACCGTTCACAAGTTTGGTGTCAGTAAGAATTTTTATTTGTATTTTTTTTTTTAAGAAATGAAAGAAATTAATACTTTTATTCAGCAAGGATGCATTAAATTGATCAAAAGTGACAGTAAAGACATTTATAATGTTACAAAAGATTATATTTAAAAAAAAAAAATGCTGTTCCTTTGAACTTACTATTCACCAAAGAATCTTGAAAGAAATTGATTTTGATTACATAATAATGGCAATGTATACAAGTCAAAGTCAGACCTGCCCCTTTGCCAGCTGTGATGCCTGGTTAATGGTTTAAACTTGGCCCAGGTTTGTAAAAGATTTTTGGGTCAGCACACCTTAATAGTGTCACCAATTGATTGCCAATTAAGTTTAGAGTGCAATGAACCTATATTAGAACCCAGTTTAGGTCAGATAGCTGCTAATGGTGGATGATTAATCAAAAAATGTAATTTTTTCTATGTATAAACTGTTTATGTAATAAAAACGTAGTTTGTGTTGTCCCTTATCAGTGCAAAATTATCACAAATTAAAAAGGATTCATGTCAATATTGTCCAAAACCCCACTTTTCTAGGGCGTTGAATTTTTGGAGGGCAGTAAATATAATATAAAATAAATGTAGATATTTAAATATTTATTTTATTTAATATGCACAGTATGTACTCAATCAACCAATTAATCGCTCTAACTTATAAAATAATCATACATGGATTATGGAACCCTCACAGAAAGTGATTAAATCCAGAATATAAACTGCACTTTTAGATAAAACTCAAAGATGAGAAACTCCATACCTCAAGCCTCAAAATATCAAAGGATGTAGCAACAACAGCATCCCTCCAAGGTCAGCCAGAGATCGCCCTGTGGACTCGCTTTGAGTGTTTCCTGTGTGATCATTGAACCTCAGCGATGAATAATTTCCAGTCCTTTATATTGATAAACTGTGAAGAAGTGGAGGAGTTATTTGATCTTTCATGCTTTAAGCCTGAGTAACACTTCAGCTCTCAAAGCTGGTCTATTTTTCACATCTAATGATATTCCGGTACGATTTTGGTTGTCATTGACATTGCTTTGACAGGATTACGCCAATAATCAAGCCCATTATAAAGAACCCACAGGCATGACTGATCTACAGACTACATGCTTTGAGGATCTGTCATGAACGACTGGCTGCTTAGTCTTTGTTTAAGCTGGAGGTGTGCCCGTGGCACCGTGGTACACCGGGGTTCAGTGTTACACTGAGTGCACTCTCTCATTACCTACAATCCCCCATGGGGCTTTTGCAGGACCGGTTGCTGTCATTGCAGAGCTCTAGTGAGGAGATATGGGAGAACGAGGTGTGGGTGGCTGTGGTAATAAAGTGGAGTTTACTTCAGGGTGACTCACCCCTCTCTTTCTCTGGACCGTGACTGCCACGCCATCATGGCTGCAGAATGTGGAACTTTCCACGAACGCCTCGAGATGGTTGTAGGAATGAATGTCCTGACAAAAGATGCTCATGGCTCCCGTATAATCAGCCTCGTCTCACGCTGTTGAAAGCCATTTGAACGCTGTGGCTCCTGTCAGGGTCTCAGGACCTATCTATATCAAAATCAATCAACCCCCATACCTATGGAGTCAGCGATTTTAAAAATTTGTTTGTGGTGTCCGTGGGCATGTGGCTCACACTGTTTAATTGGGCCGAGGCTGTGACACATTCTGCTCTCGGCTGTTTGAATGATGGTTTAAGGCTTATCCTTATTGACTCACAGACGGCTCTGCTGCCACATGCCTCCAATCACTTGTGGCAGACAGCAGGGGGTTCATTCGACGGTATTTTGACATTGATGCATATTCGCCAGCCGCTGTCTTATTTTAGACAGCTGGATGTGTGCACATCCAGAAATGAGTGTAATACCCCCAACATCTAAATAATAAATCACAATAAACATTTCTTCTGCCAAGTAATGTAGTTCATTAGTCTAATTGTGAACTGTCAGCACTTACCCAACAACTTGAAAGAATTCATCTGCTATGTGGTCACAGGTTCAAGGTCCAAAATTAAATAATATATATTAATATATAAAAAACAGATCCTTTTTATCTGATTATTAAGATGTTTTCCTCTAATTTTAGTTTTGATGCAAAGAATATTCCAAACATTTGGAGTTTTTAAAAATCATATCAACCAATATTGCATATTTTATTGTTTTTAAGAAGACTTAATCCCTAGCACTAATTTAAAGAGATGACAATAGATTATGGCAACAATTTAAGCCTTAAATTGTTACCATAACATTATATATATAATATACAGTACTGTGCAAAAGTCTTAGGCATGTTAGTGT
Source organism: Chanodichthys erythropterus (assembly GCF_024489055.1). Lineage (NCBI taxonomy): Eukaryota > Metazoa > Chordata > Actinopteri > Cypriniformes > Xenocyprididae > Chanodichthys > Chanodichthys erythropterus. Next base: position 21,792,437 of record NC_090226.1, read on the forward strand.
TTTCACACACACACACACACACACACACACACACACACACACACACACACACACACACACACACACACACACACACACACACACACACACACACACACACACACACACACACACACACACACACACACACACACACACACACACACACACACACACACACACACATAAAAAATTAAGCCAGTTATATATTTTGCTGTAGTGTGTCAGTAGGAAGTGTCAGTTTACATTTCCAAACATTACTTTTGCCTTCAATTGTAATAATCTAGCAAGATTTCTGTATGCACAAGGAGTCTGACCAAGGAGTCTGTCCATTCAGCTGAAATCAGTTCAGTGTTGAATCAGTGTATGAGTGTGTGAGATGATCTGGGTGAGTCCACACCAGGCCTCTGAGAGTTGATGAACATTGCAAATACAACACAAGTCTGCAGGGTGCTGAGAGGACTCCAAACTTTAACTTTATCATATCTGCACATAATCCTGTCTGTATGCTTCCCCATCCAGCACTTAACTGGATGACATGAAAACCTTTCTGTTAACTGAACCAAAGAGCTCTGAAGATCCCTTTTAAATTAGATTGAAATGCAGCCAAAATCTCCCTGGAAAGTGTTCAAATCCAGTAGTCCTTCATTTGATTTTGGGATAGTTTCATTTGCACTTGAAGTGGTCTTGCACCAACTTGGCTTTCATTATTGTCATTGCTTAGATGCTGTATGAAACTGCTTACACTATATACATATGCCTATATGTCCATCAAATGTTTTTATGGTTAATATAAAATAATTATTTATAAAATAAAAACTGAAAGTAGTTGGCCGAATGCTCTTTTTCAAGACAAAGGTAAAATTAAAAGTATTTTTACTTAAATTTAAATTGAAAACAAAATTAGAAAATGGTGCTATTAGAAAATTAACTAGTGGATTTTTCAAAGCTATAACAACTATAATTTCTGTGTCTCTTTCTGCAGTTCTTGTTTGTACAACAACCAGAAATCACTAGCCTACATTTCGGTCTGCTGTAAGAAAGAGATGGGGTGAAGTTTGTTGATCAGGTTCAATGTCAAAATCGTTTTGCTTTCAAGTCAAATGTCTGAATCCTGCCTTGGCTTCCTTCGCCGTTTATGAATTTTATATAGGTTTATATGAGGTCAGAAACTGATTTCAGTCAGCTCTTCAAGCTACAGATCTGCTGGCCTTGAATGGACTTCATCTTCATTATAATGGATAGTGGATTGAGTGAGTCAGTGCAGTATATTGCATTTTATATAGAAATAAATGCTACCTAAAGGTATGTGAAATGAATAAACTATATGAAAAGTTTAGGAAATAGCACTGAAAATGCAGTCATGACAGAATTTAAAGGAAATTTCTTTTAATGTTTCAACTAGTAAGTGGGCTTTTTGTTTCTTTATGGGAGTACCTTCAAGTATGGGCACTTTTTAATTGAACCCAATTCAGTGGAAAGTGGTGCTTTTCAAGAGTGGAGATGCACAGATGTCACTTATCAATGACAAAATATATACACAAAAAAAAATACATAAATAAATAAAATAATAATTTGGCCAAGCCAGAAAATGCTACATATTTATGGTCTTTTATTTGTCTTAACCATTTTAACCACAAATCAATGGTCAGGAAATTAGCAAGAATTGCACAAATACTATTGATTAAGTAACTTGGAAGAGCATTCCCCTTTGTTTTCTTAAAATGTTTATGCTGTGTGTGTAAACTTGCAGACAGCTTTTTAAAGGAAGAAGAGTCAGTGTTGTTCCACTCAATGTTGATGGCTTCAAGCATTTATAAGTAGTTGAGAAATGTCTCCCAGTTCGTTTGACTTGAAGAGTTCATTTGCAAAAACCGATAAACGCCATTTTTTAAAAAAAAATGAACTAAGTGCTGTGCATTATTCTCCATATATAGCACGTTCTGTACCCTAAATCCATTTTGTCAGAAGAGCCGGTTTTGCCCACTTTCAGGCATGCAAGTTCACGTTTTACAGCAGAAGCCGACAAGCGCCCTTGTTTGTGTACAGACAGAAACCGATAAGTCCGTTTTAGCGAATCAGCACGCAGTATTCAGGTCAGGTGACAAGGCTTCTAGTCACTTCAAAAAGACGCGCTAGCTGAGGGAAGTTTTATCAAAGCTCACTAAAAGTGATCGAGGATTTATGATTTCGACTCCTGTAAGTCCTTGTACACCATACACGACTTACATGCTGAAAAATTGGTTGTCCTTTTGCTTGTGTGTGTGTGTGTGTGTGCGCGCGCGCGCACGTGCGTGTGTGGATGAGTGCGTGTGTGTGTACTTGTGTGCCGATCTGTGTGTGTGTGTTTGATTGAGAGAGAGAGAGAGAGAGAGCGTGTGTGTGTGTGTGTGTGTGTGTGTGTGTGCCGATCTGTTTGTGTGTGTGTGTGTGTGTGTGTGTGCGCGTGGGTGGGTGGGTGTGTGTGTGCGTTTGTGTGCACATGTGTGTTTGAGAGTGTTTTAAATGCAATTACTTGGGTTTTGTTTAACTATGAAACATGAAATGTGGAGTTATCTGCTTTTGCCAAAAAACGACTGTTGGAGTTATCTGCTTTTGCTAAAAAACAAACTTTTAATATATATATAAAACATACTTTCAATGAATTTTAATTTTTTAATTTACATGTATTTTTTAGAGTTATCATTACTTAATCAAAACAGCCCAACTGCAGTTTGATTGTTATTACTTGGAATGCACAATAAAAAAAACATGATTTGTGAGAATTCATAAAAATGGAGTTATCTGTTTTTGCAAATAAACTCTTCAAATATTTACTATAGGACTCAAATCTGTATTCTGACCAGGCCAAACCATCAGCCTGATGGACTTGTTCTCAAACCACTTCTTAGTTGTTTTTGCAATTTGGGCATTGTCTTGTAGAAAAATAACATCTGATCATTCCTCTTTAGATAACAACTTTTCAATTGAGGGAAGCAAGCCGTTTTTCAAATATTTTGCTAATTTTCTGACCAATAATTTGTGGTTAAGACTGGGGGTGCTAACGATTAATTGACGATCATTTAAATATAATAATTTAATCGATAAAACTTACAGATGGTCGATTAAGCAAGATCATCATTAGAGTGATTAGTTTTGAGGTGTGTGCGGCTCATGCGCAAAACGCATACATCAGTCACACAAGGAAAAATGAAGTGAGCACACCATAGTTACGAATTCAGCGCCTTCCAGTGCCCTGCATAAGCCACCAAATCCCTCTGCACCTGCTGAGGCAGATGAAGGAAAGGGCTTAGACAGAGAAGTGTCTAGCACTGCTGCTCCATACAATGAGACATTCTGGATAACACTGGGAAAGTGTACTCCCGAAAGGGATGTTACGGAAACCACATCCTGCATGTATCATGTGAAAATTACACACATGGACTGTGCAGTTAGGGCAGTACTACATATGGAAAGGTCTCGGTGGTAGCTTAGTTAGGGTGAATCTATACCAGGCAGAGTTGGCAGAGCAGCTCTGCCAGGGGAAGACACAGGTTTGCAGTGAGGGAAGCCTTACCGTAGAAGAATACAACACATCTGCAACTAGCCTAACACAGGGGTTGACTTTGGGCATACTCACAAGTGCTGGGCCTGGAAGACACAGGCTCTACACGGAGATTGTAAAATCTCACAAACATGTTAGGTGTCGCCCAGCCTGCAGCTCCACAGATGTCTTCTAAGGAAGCAACGTGAGCCAACGTCCAGGAGGATGCTACACTCCTCGTAGAGTGAGCCCTCACTCCCAGAGGGCACGGCTGCCCTTGAGCTTGGTAAGTCAAAATAATTGCATCCACTATCCAGTGGGAGAGCCTTTGTTTTGAGCCTTCCCCTTCTGCTGTCCACAATAGCAGTTAAAGAGCTTGTCTAAGGTGTTAATGTTTGAATGGTTCTGCCTGTGAGGCCATGAGGACCAAAGAGAGATCCCAAGAGGGTACGAGATGAGGGCGAGGAGGATTTAATCTTCTCACACCCCTAAGGTACCAGATAATCAAGTCATGCTTCCCCAGCGACTTACCGTCTACTGCATTGTGATGTGCGGCAATAGCGGCAACATACACTTTTAGGGTGGAGGGAGACAGCCTTAGTTCTGACCCTTCCTGCAGAAAAGAAAGCATGACTCTGATCCGGCATCTCCAGGGGTCTTCTTGGAGAGAAGAACACCACTCAACGAACAGGTTCCACTTCAAAGCAAAGGCGCACATTGAAGAGGGCACTCTCGCTGAAGTGATGGTGTCTACCACCAGTGGAAGTACATCTCCTAAGACCTCCTCGTCCTGCAGAGGCCACACCCACGTGTTCCAGAGGTTCCAGAGGTCTGGAGGCAGGTACCAAAGGGTGCCTTGTCTCTGAGAAAGCAGATCCTTCCTCAAAGGGAAAAAAATCCTCTGCACGGGAGAGTTTGTTCTTTTCTCAGTTGACCCGAAGCCCCAGAGGGCTGAGGTGCTGAAGTGCCAGGTCCCTGTGTTCGCACAACTGAGCATGCAACTGAGCCAGCCTGTGTCAAGGTAGAATCGAGATATGAAAGTACACGTCCTTCAGGTCGATCACTGCAAACCAACCATGAGGACGAATACATATAATAAAGGCCTTCTGAAGTGAAGCGATGCGTTTGTGTAAGGAAAAATATCCATATATAGTTATAAAGTAAAATATCTGCCAACTTATGAAGAAAGTGTAATGCATCTTGCAGTTCACCACTCCCTTCCAAATGTCTGCATTCAAGTTCAAACAATTCAGTTCAATATGGACATTTTTCTTACCCAAATGAATAAGAAAACTGTGTCTCCATGTCTGCTATGAGAGCAACTGATTGCTTGTAAGCTGCTACCAATTGTTACCTTTGGTTTCTCAGAATGTTCTGGATAACTGCAGTTAAAACTGCTGTGCAATGCATTGAAATGGCCTTACCACCTCCATCTGCATGCATAACAAACACACTGGCTTTGTTTTGTGGTGGTCAGGAAAATAAAATGGAATTGTTCAGTCCATTCACATTTGAATCGTTTGTTTTCCGTGTCCACTTTTCTTTTCTTCATACTCGCCGTGTTTTCATTGTCAGAGCGATGCATATCCACTGGCATGGAGAGTAAAGCAGAGCAAACATTTTCATTTCTGTCTTATGCAAGTTGAGCTTCACGTTCATGCGCGAGCGTGAAGCTCAACTTTCATAGGAATGATCTGAGAATGGTCGTTTTGCTCCACGCACCAGCGATGTTCTTATGCTGACGTTACCTTGACAACACTCTTTCAGCACGGGCCAAAAATTTTTTCTCTCCGGCCTATGGGCTGCCTTTTAAGGAACCCTGCTCTACATACTCTATTGGTCCCATTCATTGCCAATATAAAGCTTGGATGTGTCAGGATATTTATTAATAAAACTCTGATTGTGTTCATCAGAAAGAAGAAAGGCATATAGACCTAGAATGGCTTAAGGGTGAGTAAAGCTTTCAATTTTAAAGTGAACTAATCCTTTAAGACAGGGGTACTCAAGTTCAGAGGCCAAGAGGGCCGCATTTTAACCAAATGAAACGCGAAGGGCCACAAATTATAACTTGGATCGTAAGACTTTTATTTAGGCCTACTTAAGACAATATTTGTAGTTTTACTGTTTATTTACTAAAAGTGCAGTTTATTATCTAGCTAAGTCTTAATAGTATGGTGTCCTTTTTAAAGTGTCACTTAACATGATAAGTGGCATTTAAAAAAAATGATTAATAGCTTGTCTTACTGTATTCTTAATGTACAAATGCATAAAGAAAAACAAGAACTGATGAAAAGAAATCCTTATTCATTTGAAATGTCTGCATTGTTTTCACAAGAAATTTAAGGTCTGGCTGTTGTTCACTGGCTGATAAGAGTTTGTCCGTAAGACGAAAACATTGCACTTTTTTTATAGCACCTATTTATACTCCGTGAATAAACGTTTTATTATTTGTATTATTATTACCTACCTTTTAATTTGGTAAGAATCCAAAAACTTTTTTTATGTTCAATTACAATCTCATGAATTATCTAACTATAACCAAAGTTGTAAACATGATAAATAAGATATTCTCCGTGAGCTCAATGATGTGATGACAGATCTGTAATGGGAGCGCTGCTTGCTTTCTGTTTATAATACATTGACATTAAGAATAAAAGGTTTGTTTTTCATGATGCTCGGCAACTTACACACTGCAAAGTTTGAGGAATGTCAACTGCATTTCATCATGGAAAAATAAGGTTACTTTGTTTTTTACTTGCGCGCACACAGTCTCGAGCCTTTGATGGCGTTCACGAACACAAGTGCTCGACACATGCGCACTAGAGAGATTCATGCTTGTCTAGTCTTTTTTTTGCTCAAATAGTTACAATAAAATGTCTTTGTACTTGTTTAAAATTAGAGTTGCTGTTATCTTTTAATCCCCTCAAATGAGCGCTCTTCAACACGGTCGGCTATTGTGTTTGTTGTTACTCTTGTTCTGTCTTAAGCCGAGTTCAGACTGCACGATTTTAGCCCCGATTTTGGCTCGCCGACAGGTTTTGAGAAATCGCCGACAAATGCCCGAAATCAAAGGCAAATCGGTGTTCGTTCACGCGAGTGACAATCACGCAGTGAGAATGAGCAAAGACGCGATATGAGAGAATCGCCGACGAGTCGCCGACACCCGTGAGATATTTGGCATGCTAAATATCTGGACCTGTCGGCGATTCAAAATCCTGCAGTGTGAAAAGTGTTCTGACTGAAAACTACATCGGCGATGACCGACAGCCAATGAGAGAGAAAGATACAGAGCAGCGGGGAGTTATAGATCACAATATCAGCAAGCATGGCTTTGTTTCAGATAAACATTACAATTATATCAAACCGAAACAAAGCACAAACATTTGCTTGACCATCCGCAACAGCAGCACATTGAAAAGTTATGTATTTTCCTCTAACTCTCGTTGCAGGACACACAATCTACAGTCTCCCCAACCATTTCCTCCTCCATATTCTTCTTTTATTTTTCTTGTTTTCGCTGCAAATCAGCGCACAGGCAATTCGTATTGCAGGCTTCTTGCGGGGTACCGTTTTTAATAATAATAATAATAATAACTCCGGTCTTGCACGCGTGATTTGCGTTGTTTCCTTGTCACATCTCGCGTGTGTTTGGTTGTGAAACGTAGTTTGTGTGCCAGACAGAGTTGTCGGCGATTCTTCCTTTTGTAAAGTCATGCAGTGTGAAACCTTCTGTCGCCGATCCATCGTGCAGTATGAACACAGCAGCGACTGAATGCTGGCCAACATAGTCATGCAGTGTGAAAAGAACAGTGACCCGACTACTTTGAAAATCGTGCAGTCTGAACTCGGCTTTATCCGTTTCTTTTCAGACTGAAACAACAGCCCGTTTCAGTGCTGACACCATGTGGACAAACTAAATTAGTGCAAAAACTATGTGCCTTCAGTTTATATTGTTCTTTGCGGTTAGAAAAACTTTGCTGCGCGTGTACACTATACGCGTTCTCTGCTGATGATTACAGTGTCACGAGCACTGTACGCCTACCCTAGTGTACGTCTAAAAAAACAAAGTAATTTTCACGCTAATTTTGGACGCAAATTATAATAAAAACACATTTATATGTAGCATGATGCGGGCCACAAATTTAATGCTGAGGGGCCAGATGCGGCCCGTGGGCCGCCTGTTGAGAACCCCTGCTTAAGACAATAAAAAGCTTACTGTTTAGACATTTTGGGCTTGGCCCCTTTTTTTGCCCAGGAGTGTACCATAATGCTGCTTCTTAAGTTTTTTTTATTTCTGAACTCTAATCATGATATTTGTTGGTTCCAGTCACTCCCTCCCATTTGTGTTCTGTCCCCTTTAGACAAAGTGGTCGCTATCAGATTGCCATCAGTCATGTTGATCATTTTGATGTTTAATCCGTCCCACTGTTGTTCATTAGTCATCTGAGCTCAATAGCTTGAGCTACAGTGGATTACAGCCTGTCAGTCATCTTAGATGAATTATTCTGTCTGTCATTGCCGTGAGGGGATTTTGGGAGGTCATGTCGCACAAAGAGCTGGGCTTGTTAGCACAAGAGGGATGGAGAGGTGTCTCTGTGTCAAACTGCAGACCGATCACTTTTGGGTGTTTAATGATGTGGTTAAAAATGTCTGACGTCTGCATGGTTTGACAAACTAGAACAGAGTTCAGGCAGGAACTGCCCACCGCATGACCTTTGACCAGAACATTGGACAACCTGATTTATTATGGGCAGTTAATTTAGTTGAACATTACATGACCTTTGCTCTACAAGTTTAGAAGTAATCTTTTATGCCTATGGTTTCTCATAAGGGCTCATTCAGTTTTCAAAATTTGAATTATTATGTTAATATATATAATCTTTTTAATTTAATTGTCAGTTAATTGTGTAAACTTAGCATTCATTTAAATTAAATTTAAATAGCTATTTTTACATTCTATAATTATAAATAAGTATACATCTATAATTTTAATCATATTTATTAAATTATAATTAATATAATACAATTATTTTAACTGTAATATTACATTTAAAAAGTTTTTTTTTTTTTTAGAATTATTAAAATTATTGTAATTATAGATTTATACTTATACTGTTCCACATCTCTTTTCTCAGTCAGTAAAAGTGACTATCCGATAATGGGCAGTTTCCTTTCGCTCTTGACATTTTATGACAGGGTCATGGGCATTGGTCCTTTTCAGCCAAAATTATTTTACGGTCAGTTTGTCTTCTTTATGATGGGACATCAATCAAGCTGGACTAGTGCAGGAAAGGGTGTCAGAGCTCCTCTGTTAAATTCTTATTGCACAAGCTTACACACAGTATGTTTTTGCTCACTAAGTAGAAAACTTCCACTTACATTTTATATTTCCATTGATTGAAGATCCTTTAAAAAGTAGCTGTAAATTAGTGAATAATGGTTGTTCTCTAGCTCTGCAAGAATAGACCTTTCACTTGAACTAAAAGTTTGTGTTGTTGGCTCAGCAAACTCACTGCAGAGAACTTGAGCTTTCCAGTTCTGAGCTGTCTAATGTCCACTTCAGCACTTTCTCTGAGACGATAACACTGCATTACCCCTGAACCAATAAGAGACCATCAGACTTTTTGGCAAAAGTGTTGCCATTTATGCTGGAAGTTGGAACAGAAAGGTGTAGATGTTGGAGAGATGGAGATCTTTTGTGGATTATATCATCCTGAGGGAAGCACAATCCTGACATTCACAGAGTGATGGTTAAGTCTTTGTCTTGTATTCACTCTTATCTGTGTCTCTTTATTCTTTTCTCTGTCTGCCTCTCTCATGATTCGTTTCTAGAATGATCAATGCAAAAATAAAAAATTAATGATTTAAGTTTTTTTTATCCATCTGAATCACATTGGAAGATCTGATGCAAAAAAATATTTCGTTCACAAATCAGATATCACAATTTCTCTCATGAACTCTCACAAAGATCAAGATTTTAATTACATTCTTAAATGTCGTGCCTCACAGGAACACTGTTACATGTATAAATACACACAACCTGTATAAAAAAGAGGTAATCTAACTAAACATACAAGCATATACATTTATTTTCTAACAACACGTAGTGCAGACTCTACAAAAGAAAAATTGAGTGCAAACAGAAACCGTGCAAAAGGACATAGGGACATTAGCATTCATACTTAGTAAACTTAAAAATATGATCGAGACATTACAAAAAACACATTATAAAAAATACAAGCAGATGTGACATAAGTGCTTCAAACAAATGTGATGTATGTTCATGTAAACATATGTGTTTTCCAGGTGAGTCTGGATGGCATTGAGGTTTTTAAAGTGTCCAGTGCATATACACTGAGAGAGAGTATTGGTATACCAAAGATCTTTGCACTATAATATGCACTGTCCACTGTAGAGTACTGTGGCGCTGCAGTCTTCATACCAGCTGGTCAACAGTCTCTCAAGGGTTTCCCCTTTAGAGTGTGGTGAGGATGGATGGAGGGCGACTTGCTCCTTTCAGCCTATGGAGCAAGTGGAGGCACTGCTTGGAGAATGATGTAGTGTGTGTTCTAGGTTGTCAACAGAGGTGGTCAAGGTGTGCACCTCCAGGGATTTAGTGATGCTGAGGGGTGGATGCCCACCAAGTTCAGGTTATTGATGAGCTGTTGTGGAGTGAGGAGGATATTACATTGTCCATAGAATGGTTTGGACAGTAAGTAACCTGGAGCAGGTAGAGTTTGTTAGGGAGACTGGACTTGATTTGATGCATGACTAACCTCTCAAAGTACTTCATGATCCGGTTCAGTGTTATGGGAAAGTAGTCATGGATGACTTCTGTGGTACTGGTGGTGGTGATGAGACATGTGAGGATGACAGCCTGGCTCAGTGAGGTGTTGAAGATGTCTGTAAGAACATCTGTCAGCTGTTCGGCACAGTCTCTTAGTACATGTCCAGGTATGTTGTCAGGACTCCCAGCTTTGCATGGGTTAATCCTAGATAGGGTATTCCTTACATTAAATGAAGACAAATAGATCACCTGTTCATTAGGAAGTGATGGTCTTTTCTGTGCAACTATGTAATTCTGCATTTCAAACCGTGCATAGAATTGGTTGAGTGCATTTAGGAGGGATGTTTCATCATCACAGGCCTGTGGCAGGGGCTTGTAGTCAGTAATGGTCTGAATGATTAATTAATTTTTTTTACATTTTTTTTTTGCATACAACTGTTTCGCCTTGTTGGTGCCATGGGGCAGATTGTCTCTTGAGGGATGCTTTATCTCCTGGTCTCAATACAAAAATACAAAATAAATCTCAGGTCCTCAGCATCCCACCAGACCTCTGCTGTCAGCCATGGCTTCTGGTTGGCACGTGCGGTTGATGGTCTTGGTGACTGTCACATCATTAGTGCACTTCTTAATGTAGGCAATGACTGTTCCAGTGTATCTTTGCAGGTTTGTGTGACTGTTGTTGGTTAGTCCCTTTTTGAATGTTTCATTCTGTGTCCTGAAAGCAGTCCTGGGGCATTGAGGTAGCATACTCTGGCCATACTGTGATCTGTTTTTGAACCGGTTTGGCAAATTTCAAAATGGTCTCTATGCTTTAATTAGCATAACAGATATGTGATTTGAGTACTCAATGTGGGGGCATGCTACAACCCTGTATACAGTTTTCCAGTTGTGTAAAACCAGGGCCAATGTGGTGTTAACATGTTGTTAACAAGTTAACATGTGGGTAGAACTTTAGCAAAACAGTGTTGACGTTTACATGATTGAAGTTACCAGATACAGTGAAAAGCAGTCACGATTGTTGGTTTGTTGCTCACTGATAGAGCTGTACGGTTCGCAAAGTGTATCCCTAGCATTGGCTTTCAGGGAAATATCCCTCATCTCATGTTGTGTGACTTGATAGAGTTGAATAAAGGCCTCTTTTCATATGAAACTTTTATGGTTCTTTTGTACCCTTTCTGAAGCTTGAAAGCCTCACAATGGAAAAGAATGACCAGTATCATATCATAAATTGTGACATTTTTATAGTAAGCTTCATATAAAAAGCAATATTTAGGATTTTAAAAATTGTTATTTATAAAATGTCTTTTTAGCATAAAATGTAAAAAAAAAAAAAAAAAAAAATATATATATATATAGACTATGATTTATACACTAACGTAATCAAGGTGTATTTTAAGAAGTCTAAAAGGATAAAAGGAACATTAAAAAAATTCTTCGAAATTGCCTCGTGTTTCAAAAAAGACTGTAGTTTTAATCTTGGACATCCTTATTTTTATTGACTTCATGTCTTTCTCTCTCCTCATGTCATAGGTTTGGGAAATTTCCTCTGGGGAGATGCTCCTATCCGTCCTCTTTGACGTTGGCATCATGTCAGTGACCTTTGACCCCTGCGAGTATTTCCTTTTCTGTGGAGGCAGTGACGGCAATATTTTTCAGGTGTCTCTCTGCAGCACGGTAAGCACTTTGAACGCCAGCATTTCTTGATCTTTGGCATTTATTCTGAATTCATGTCCAACAAGACCTTTGTAATAGAGTTTTTGACACCGTTGTGAAGTTGTTTATGAGACATTTAATTGGCCCATAGCACATGGACGAGCAGCCTGTTGTGGTTTCATAAGCAATAATGCACCCTGTCTTATCTTCACTGCATTAGATGGAGAAGATTACAGTTATTTTAACTGGACTCCTGCTTGGCAGCGATTAGATATAAATAGTGTTGAGTCATTTTCCATCAAATCTCCTTTTCTTTTCTTTTACATAGTCCTCAGAGTAAACTTAGTCAATTTGATTTCTGGTGTGAAACATTTATATGCTGATATTTGTGATCCTCTGTCCTGATCCTTCAAATGTCTCCTCAGCATTGCTGGGAACTAAAGTGAGTGATTTTTAAGTGTTATTTATTTTTCTGTTGAGCTGTCCGTTTCGGTCCAGGTCAGGGCATCTTAGAGAAAGCACTTGGTGCTGGAAGGTAAAAATGGATGTGAAACGAATGTATTTCCTCACATTCTCACCTCACTTCACCTTTACACCAGAGGACTCATTTTAAAGGGAATTTCAGATGAAACGTATGCAGGTGTCATGGCCATTGTCAGTTTCACTTAAAGCCCATGTAGTTTTTGTTGGATTGTTGGAAGTAGGTTATTCCCAGCAGGTGCTTTTGGCTTTGAGAGGATATGAGGACCTGGATGAGTTCAACCAGCAGAAAAACATGCTTACAGAGAACATTGGTATTGAGAATTTTGTGGTTTGTAGAAATTACTGTTTTTGAAAGGGATAGTTCGAAAAATTGTCATTTTCTCACCATCATGTTGTTCCAACCTGTATGACTTTCTTCTGTGGAACATAAATGGAGTTTAGCAGAATGTTCATGCAGCTGTTTTCCATGTAATGTAAGTAAATGGTGACCAGGGGCTGTCAACCATCAAAAGTGACAAAAAGCACCATAAAAGTTGTACATATGCACTATATTATAAATCTTATGAAGTCATATGATAGTTTTGTGTGAAGAAACATACAGAAATGTATTTTTAAAATTTACTAATAAAGTCTCCTCTCCTTTGCTGCAGCTCTATATATATACACATATACATCATATATACACTGTGGCTTCTCATTAATTGTTTTTGAGGATCTATCAATATTAAAATTCCAGTATTGGCCAATATCAGTAAGCCATTATTTTCTTTTTTATGGCCAATAGCTGATAAATAGCTCACATTTAAATTATTTTGTAGGGCTGCAACGATTAATCACGATTAATCGTTTGCAAAATAAAAGTCTGCGTTTACGTAATATATATGTGTGTGTTCTGTGTATAATAATTATGTATATATAAATACACACACATTCATGTATATATTTAAGAAAAATGTTATATTTATATATAAAATATTTATGTTTATATGTAATATAAAATATATATAAATATATATATTTATAATACATGCATATATTTCTAAACTTTATACCTATATGTGTGTGTATTTATATATACATAATTATTATACACAGAACACACACATATATATTACGTAAACGCAGACTTTTATTTTGCAAACGATTAATCGTGATTAATCGTTGCAGCCCTATTATTTTGTCTAAAAAAATGAAAAATTTGAAAAAAATTTAATTAAATGCTGAATTAAATGCTCATTAAATGATGAATTTAGGTATCACAACAGTATAATGTACTAAATGAGAAATTTATATTTTTTTTAGAATGCTGTAAACTACATTTAACAGAAATGAGCATGCACAATTAATATCCCATATTGGCCGATACTGACAAATAAAAATAAATAAATAAATAATACTAGCCAAGAACCAGTATGGTACCAATATAATATTTTGTTCATCCTTTGATTTTTACCTTGTGAAAATCAATAGTTGAAAAACTCTCTTAGATGATAAGAGTAGAAGGAAGAAAAAAAACATTTGGAGGAACCAACACTTGGCAATGTGATCCCATCCTTTCCTAGTCAGCTCTAATGAAAAGATTTATTTTATAGCACTCGCCATATGATAAAGTATTCCTGAGCTCAGATTGAAAAGCCACAAATCTAAAAGGAAATGCTTGAAGCAGAATGTTTATGAATAAACATGTTTCTTCTTGAGGCAGTATTTAAGTTTTTTTTTTTTTGCTCTATATGCATGTCTTAAGCCAATGTATGTGTGAAAGAAAGCATGCGTTTCTGCATGTGTTTCTAAACATCTTTAAACTGAGGTGAATCTGTGTGCGATTCATTCCCAATCTGATACATTCGTCATCATTCTTTAACTTTAATCAAGACATTAATGAGCTGGTAATGACATGCTTTTTCAGCCTCTCGGTTTTTCATTTTGTTCCTCGCATCTGGAGTCCCAGCCAGCCTTAGAAGTCTACAGGGTTTCCTGATTTATTTATTTTTTCATGTCTCTAAAACCTTTCAAGATTTTCAAAGGCTATTTATTGATAGACTCATCTCTTTGACTTCTAACGCTGGTTTTTACATTCTTAATAATTTTGGTCTACTGTCTTAAAGTTGATTTCACAGTGCGATTAATTGGTGGGATATAAAAAGTTTTAGGAGTCTTGGAAGTCTGACTTCATTCCAAAATACCAGCCTCAATCTTCTCGTTCTGATTGGGTTAGATGGTTTCCTTTAACAAAGTAAAATTTGTGGAAAACAAAAAGTGCTAGAAGATGTGCCTTATGGTTTTATGGTGTATTAGATTTCATGTCAAAAATGATTATTTATTATGCAGTTGTGACCTTATACAGTTCTGTTAACCTTCTCTTCTCAGTCCAGCAGTTTTATTGACCTCTTCACCCCACTATAAGGGTTAAAAGTGCTTACTCAGCTCAGTTTTCTTTCCCCTTGTTCCTCAGATTGTCTTTTAGTGTTGAACAAGATTTGAATTTGTCATATTTAGATGGAAAAAGGCTTTCTGACAAGAAAGCGTAGAATTCCCTACCTGCTTGAAGACGAAAGACACAGAGGGAAAATAAAGAGATGCGAAGAGAAAAATAAAGAGAGAGAAAGTGTTACTGCTCAAGGTTTTTAAAATCTAATCCTGTCAAGGCTTGCTGCATCAGAAAAACATCTGTTTAACTTAAACTCATGCTCTGAACAGCCCTGCTGTATAAAAACGCTTGATTGTAGTGGCTATACTTGCTTTTAGAATGTATTTTCCACTTCAACGTTAGATTAAAGGAACATTTCAAAATGAAAATCCTATCATCATTTACTCACCCCTATGTTGTTGCAAACTCAAATGGCTTTCTTTCTTTTGTGGAACACCAAATTAAAAAATTTGAATAAAATTAATTTGAAGCAGAAGTGTCATATACACTGCCCGGCCAAAATAAATAAATAAATAAAATATATATATATAATATATAATATATATAATATATATATATATATAATATATAATATATATAATATATATATATATATGAATGGATCATTATTACAGTGATTATTATGTTTCTAGCATGTTATATGTTTGGCAACGGTTCTTATAATCCTTAAAGATGGTGTGTGTAGCTTTTCATTTTTTTTTTTTTTTAAAAACATATATGAAGACACATCATGGCCATATTCCAGGATGACAATGTTAAGATTCACCAGGGTTAAAATTGTGAAAGAAGAGAGCATGAAGAATTTTCACACATGAAACTGGCACTTCTGTGTCCACACTTTAATTTCATTGAAGGTTTTTGGGATGTGCTGGTGTAGACTTTACAGATTGCTCACCTCTTGCATTGTCAATACAAGATCTTGAGCAAAAATTGATGCACCTCTTGATGGAAATAACATCACAACATTTATTTCCATCAAGAGGTGCATAATTTTTTGGTCAAGATCTTGAGCTTGAGCACTCTGTAAAGTCTCCTCCAGCACATCCTAAAAACTTACACTGAGGTTAAGGTCAGTGCCAATTCATGTGTGAAAATGATTCTTCATGCTCCCTCCCAACAATTCTTGCAATTTACAATACATGTTTAAGAAATGAAAAGCTACACACTCCATCTTTTAGGGTTAAATGAACCGTTGCCTAACATATGACATACTAGAAAAATAATAATCACTAATAATGATCCATCCATAGACTCTTAAGTATTTGCCTAACAGTGACTTTTTTTTGCCCGAGCAGTGTATATAAAAGGAACTGGATATTATGTTTTAGTTAAATCATAAATGTAGTTAATCAGTATAACATGGCTACGATTGAACTAAAACTATGAATTAATTAGGCATGGGAACATTTTATTATTTCATGTCCATTATAGCTATATTATTTTTTTCCGTACATATAACACTTTATTTTGTTGTTACACATTACATATAGTCAATAATAATAATTATTCACCTACTAATTAACAACTTTTTTCCTATAGCCAGTGACGCTTTAAACAAATTATGGGAATAACTTCTTTTAAACTGTGAACAATCAGCGAATGCTTTGCTTTATGAATGCAATAATAAGCATTTTAAAAAACTGGGTACAATGAGGTGACATTATTTTACTCGCCCTTAAACAAAGACATTTTTACTTTTAAAAGGAAATTTAAACGTGCAAAAGCATTAACAAATTACTACAACAGACCATGAATAACACCAAAAGCTTTATTCTTTATGCAGCAAGTTAACAGATGTATTAAACATCACTGTAGTAAGATATGTCTGTATTATGTAACATAAGTTGCCTTAATCAAAAATGTTCATCAACTGGAACACTGAGTCCACTGAGTATTTCAAAGTGATTTCCGTCATTTTGACAGCCAATAAATATTTTATTTACCTGCTTTAGAAACATTCCAGTAAACACAACCTGGAAAGAGACGTGAGGATTTGGGGAGAAAAACGAGAGATTCTTTGTGCATTCCAGTGATTTATTCATGGGATGTATCGTAAATTAAATCAGGAGTGCAGAACACAAATGTGCAGTATATGTTGTCTTTTTTTAATACTGTTATTGCAGAATACAAAGGGGGGGAAAAAAATAGTCAGGAGGAAAAAATGCAGTGACTGAAAAGAGCTCTTGTCATAGATATTCTTGTTGTACCATGACACATTAAAATACCAAGCATTATATTATTCTCCTGATAACAAATAACCCTAAACCCTAACCCCATTGTAGTTTTTTTTTTTAATTTTTTATGTTTCATTGCATACAGTGGTCTCAAATATATTTTAGTACAACGTTTAAGGTATAGTGTTTTTTTAATTGACTTTGTTGAACACATTGTGTAAGTCTCTTCAAGTAATTTTAACCACAGACCTCCTTTTAATCATAAATCAAAAACTGCTATTCTAAAAACCCATTAGATATTCCAGAGGGAATTCATGGCTTGAAATTGCCAATTCTCTTCTGGGTTTCAGAACTACAAATTGAACAGCTCTATTATTTGAATTATAACAAAGTCTCTCAAAACTATTTCCTCCTCCTAATCACATGGATTTTATTTCTGTTCCAGTGCGATGTCTGTCTGTATTAATGTGCAAAACTGAATATGAAAGACATGCGTTTCCTTCTAGAACGGCCAGAGATCTCCTCTTGGCTTTAACTCTTCCTGTCATGTATTATTGATGCTCCTTATTGCCAGTCTTTAAAGAGGTGATGTAATGATTTGAGTCAGCAATGGTCTAGTCCAGGCCACCATACTTCTCCTACAGCCTCTTCCTTAATTAATGCCATTAAGTTAATCGATCAGATCATTCAGGAGACAGTCGGGGCTGTTATCTAATGGAGGCTGCAGGATGGAGCGTGATTGTGTATGTACCAGAAATGTAAGCTAATTGACTCTGGTGGAATAAATTCTTAGCAAGTGCTCAACATTAAGGTTTTTTTCTATTCAGCTACCCCAGTTGGCATGAAAACATGTACATGATCAACGAGTTTAAAATGAAGCGAGACCTGTAACTCTATCACTGACCCCAAGCCAGCAGGCTGTCGTTATTATTGACCCATGTTAGCACATGGATTGTTTTCTCCACATTGAACATTAATGTTATTTCTTCCCCTCTTTTTCTCTCTTTCTGTCCTGCTTGGCAGAGTTTAAGCCGGGATAAAACCTTCCAGTCGGACAGTGACGGCAATCAGGTGTTCAAAGGACACGGGTGAGGTTTTCTGTCCTTTGGTGTGCCCATGTGTCTGTCCTCAGTCATTATTTCAGGAAAAGTCTTGTTTTTTTGTGCTGTAGCACAAAGTTCAGTCAGTGAAAGGAAGAAAGGTGAAAGTTTCTGGCTTCTACTCTGGAGCCGTCTCATTTTGGATTAAATTCCTTCTTTCTGTCCTTTGTGTGAAGCTCTGCCTGTAAGATGGTGCAGGCAGGAGGTATAATCACAGCCTCCATTTGCTGTGCGGTTTTCAGGTTACGCACAGCAAGAATTGCAGAATTGGCAGCTGCTGGTGGCAGAAAGGGTGTCATTTGGCATTGTACTTTGTATCTTTAACAAACACATGTTAATTTATTTTTTATATATTTATATTTTGTGGGTTTATTTATTTTTTAATAAGAAGATATATAGACTACTGTTCATAAGTTTTGTATAATTATCACATGATCCTAAAGAAATCATTCTAATATGTTAATTTGGTGCTCAAGAAACATTTCTTTTTATTAGCAATGTTGAAAACCATTTTTGGGGGGGGCGGGGGGGGTTTAAAAACAGTAATTAATACTTTTAGTCAGCAAGGATGCATTAAATTGATCGAAAGTGACAGTAAAGACATTTATAATGTTTTCTATTTCAAATAAATGCTGTTTGTTTGAACTTGCTGAAGTTTCCTGAAAAAAAAAAAAAATGTCACCGTTTCCACAGAGATTTTAACAGTTTCAGTTTTCAACATTGATAATAATAACCATTATTAATAGTTGAGTACCAATATTAATTGATGACAATTGAGTACCAAATCAGCATATTAAAATGATTTCTGAAGGATCATGTGACACTGAAAACCGGAGGAATAAGCTGTTTAAGTATTTTACAATATTACAGTTTTTAATCTGTTTTTGATCAAATAAATGCAGCCTCGGTGAACATAAGGGTCTCTGTTCAAAAAAATCTTACGGACACTAAACTTTTGATTGAATGGTTTTATATGTACATTTTGTGTGTGTATGCCTGTGTTGGATTGGAACCTGCTTCTAGGCAGATTTGTAGAGCACATAAAACCTGTATGAATCTGCACCTAGTCTTCACTATAACAGTCTTTTTCCTCCTGGATAGAAATCTGGTGACATGTCTGTCTGTGTCCATGGATGGCACACTCCTCGTGTCTGGCTCCAATGACGAGACTGTCAGGATGTGGGACGTTCAGAGCAAGCAGTGCATATGGTCCATCAACCACAAGGGTAAGCAACAAGCTCTCTTTCTCTCTCTTTCTCTCAGCTTGATTTCCTTGTCTACAGGTAATATCTGCTGCTATGTACAATCACCCTTCAACCATCCCAGCATCCTTCAGTGTTCAGCCAGGCTTGCTGACTCTTCCGTTCTCCCTGGCAGCTTGACCAGTCTGCTTCTAGCTCACTCCAAGCTGACGTGCCATTAGACACCTGCATCTTCTTCAGTTTAGGTGTCTGATCTCTCGTGCTTTGGCCGTGACTGGCTGGCAGTAGCGCAGGAATGATGAGATTCTGCAGTGATAGTGACACAGCGTGCTCTGTTGTGGTTCTGATCCGTGAATACGTTCTGTCAGCTCCGCTCTGGTTTGACAGTAGTTCACCCTGCACGGAACATAAAATAACCTCATTTTCCTGTTTGGGTTCCCTGGGTTAGATTTTTCTCTCTCTTCTTTCTGTCAATTATGGAAACAAAAATGGAAGAATTGCAGGACATTTAGGCAATTTTAAATTCAACATGATTTTTCAATTTGAGTCTGTTGCAGGGATAGTTCACCCAATAATTACAATTTTGTAATCATTTACTCATCCTCAAGTTGTTACAAACCTGTATTAATTTATTTCTTCTGCTGAACACAAAAGAAGATATTTTGAAGAATGTGGGTAACAAAACAGTCGATGGGCCCCATTGAGTATTTTTTCCCCCCATACTATGGAAATCAATGGGGCCCATCAACTGTTTGGTTACCAACATTCTTTTGTGTTCAGCAGAAGAAAGAAACTCATACAGATTTGGAACAATTTTAGGGTGAGTAAATAATGAAAGAATTTTCGGGTGAACTATCCCTTTAAAAAAATTTTTAAGGCATATTCCTGGTCTTACTGTGAAGTTTTTTTTTTTTTTTTCATTGATATCTGGACAGTTAGACACCATGACACAATGATTTTTTGAATTTTGACTTTATGCCTCCAAAACATAATTTATGACAATATATTCATCATAGAACAGATGTATTCATTGTATGTGTGAATTGCCTTATTAATATATTTTTGTATAAATTAACAAATATGGACAAATAATTGCATAATTTCACTTGTTCACGCTCATGTTATATTCAATATTTTAAGACCCCATAACTTGGGCACTGGCTAAACAGATGCTATAATTTAATGTACATGCTAAAAAAAGTACAGTTGTTTTATTACTTTTTACTTTAATAATTGAATAAATGTGTGAATCTGTATTCCTGGTACTGTATCAATAACAACCCTTCAGTACTCCAAATATCCTTCAGCCTTTGAATGAGTCAGTGTGAAGACCTTGGCAGTTCTGATGGACTACTGAATTCTCTCTCATTTTTCTCCCGTGAGGTGAAATCACTAATTAGCTTGCTTCACTCTTTCAACATACAGATGAGCTTTGGTCGTCCTGGGTTACGGGCAGGAGGATGAAAGAATTTTTCCATTAATTTCATTCGGGCTGACTCCCGAGAAACTTACATTGCCAGATTGCTTTGCATGTCCACCAGTCCTCAACACGTTGTGTTATTTCCAGTAGTGATGCACCTGTCATGATTTTTTATGGCTGATTCCAATTCCATTTGTTTTTACAAGCAAATCCCCCGATTCTGATAACAGTTTTTTTTTTTTTTTTTTTTTGTTTAAACAAATGTATTTGTTGTTTATTTGCTCTACAACAGGCAAACTGGCCTTAAACAAAAAATATCTGTTGCCATTTGACATTAGAGGCAACCACTACATTTGAATCAGGAGCCAACAAAGATGCTACACACATGTAGCATGTAGTAGTTATTTTTGACTTGAATTAGATAGTATAATTTTAAGATTTAAAATAAAAAAAGAATGGTCTGACTTTAAATTTATAAAATTATTTTATATAAGACACCTGCACAAAACAAACAGCAGACGGACTGAATGAAAATGCAAATTCACTCTCTGACAGTAGGTGGTGCTCATAGAGCACCAGCGGTTTCTTTGGATACCGCTGTACACAAAGCAGCGCTGTGCTTATAAACACTACTTTATACAGAGCTAAGATGAAAAGAAAATGCCATCAAAACTTTTCTGAAGACAGTCAGTTTCCTTCAGAGATGCATTTATAACCCCCAATTTAATATTTACACTATTCTTCCTATATTTTGAGTATCGCAAAAATTTAGCTTGCTGGCGCAGTATTTGCTCCGTTGGCATCTGTGTTCTCTTCTTTGCATCCGTCTTCACTGTGTCCCATCTCTGGCCTGTGCTAGCACCTGTTTACAGACTTTGTAATATTTCAACACAAATGACATGTTGCAGTTTGTGTGCAGACCCAGAAAAAGATTTCCCCAAAAAAACTAAAAAATTGGTTCCAATTTATGGCCAGTCGAGCAATGCATCTCTAATTTCCACTTTTGTTATTGAGCTGTTTTTGGACACAATTGCTTCATGCTCTATGATTTTCTTCCCTTGATACTACTGGAAAACTCTAAGGTAATTTGTCAAATGTAGTGGCGAAGGACAAGCGTTATTGCAATGAGAAAAATCAAGCTGATGAATTAGTTTTCATTCTAGCCATTGTGGCCCTGGTGTTCAATGAGGGCTAAAAGACCACATATGTCAGATCCCTTTGAGCAAGCTAGAGCATTTTAAAGGCCATTGAGTTCTCTTGAATTGAACAAATTAACACCAAATTATTGTGATAACCTTTAGCCTCTAGTTCATTATCTGTATTCTCAACTCAGAGAAAAATAGAGAGTGAGTGAGTGAGGCTGTGGGGTTGCAGCAGATTTTGTTCATATATTCTCAGATTGATGCAGGCTAAATTACCCCGTTGACTTTGAGGGCCTTTGATCAAATACCTGCTGTAATTAAACAGCTCTGAGAGGTTTAAAGGTTTTAGCTAATAACCAATGCTCTATGTGTCAGACTGACTCTCCAATTCTGAG
Source organism: Chanodichthys erythropterus (assembly GCF_024489055.1). Lineage (NCBI taxonomy): Eukaryota > Metazoa > Chordata > Actinopteri > Cypriniformes > Xenocyprididae > Chanodichthys > Chanodichthys erythropterus. Next base: position 21,814,723 of record NC_090226.1, read on the forward strand.
AATTCTGTGTTGTTAAAAATGCTTTTTCTGAGAAATGGACGACCTCATGGTGGTTCAAGGGTTTTGTACATTTTGTTATAAATCTACCCAAATCCTTGGGCCATGATGGCCTGTTAATTGAGTAGTTGTCCAATCTAGTAGTAATCCAGTCTAGCATGTCCCGCTGGGATAAAGTGAACTGTTAAACCAGATTAAGAACGTTATTTATATATATATATATATATATATATATATATTAGGGGTGTAACGGTACACGTATTTGTACCGAACCGTTTCGTTACAGGGCTTTCGGTACGGTGCACTTGTGTACCGAAGCATTACATTGCAACCAATATTCACCACCAATAACCGCAATAAGCTCTGCGTTTTGTTACTTTCGATAAGAAACAAAGTGTCATCCTTCAAATTCTGTCCACGAAATCATGAAGTTTAAACAGAAAATGCCATTTTGACGTGCTTTGATGTGGGGTGACAGATCACTGTACAGGCGCCTCAGTTCAACCGGCAGCGCGAGCGCGGAGCGCAAGTGAATGTGTTCATCTCTTCCTCCTTAATACTAGTTACAGAATAAACATGAAAGAACATCTGAAGGTATGTTTCAAGATTCAGTACAACTTACTGAAACGGTCATATCACATGTAATCGCTCATTCAGTGTTTCAACGGTGGAAAGACATCAATGAAAGCTTCCGTATTCAACAATATGTCATGATGCATTTACCTCAGAAAAGCCATTCAGTGTTCACAGCTTGTTAGTTCACTAGAGAAATGAACTCTTTCGCTTAATATATGCACTGTATTAGCCAATATATTCATTATTTTACTTAATCTTTTAGTGATATCCTGATTAGGCTATTTAATGTATGTTTAAATAAATCTGATGTTAAAATAACAGCCACTGTGTAGAAATGATTATTTCAACAACGAATTGGAGTAAAAACATTTAGAAGTTAATGCAAAAACTGCCTAAGGTGCAGCTTACAGGTTTGCATACAATTTGTTATTTGAGTGTTGATTATTTTATCTAAAAATAAAAAGCAATTGAATTTAGGCTAATAGTTTGGGCTTCTTTCAAGTTAGGGCTCCCTACATAGTTTATAGCATTAGCAGAGATCCTTTTTTTTATCCTTAAGAAACATTTAGTTTTAATTTAATTTAATATATTATATTTAATATAGACAAAAACACAATTTGTTCAGTAAATCTCTGTTTAATAATAATAAAAAGCAATTTTATGTTTAGTTTTCTTTCCACCTGCTGTACCGAAAACTGTACCGAACCGTGACTTCAAAACCGAGGTACGTACCGAACAGTGAGTTTTGTGTACCGTTACACCCCTAATATATATATATAAAATCAGGGTTTTTCCTGGGTCAAAAATGGTCTTCGCTGGTGGGTGTCAGACATGGTCATCCACACGAACAGTAAAAAGTACCCTACCCACATGATCTGCGAGCCCAATACTGACAATAAAGTCAGTAAGAAAAAAATATGATTTCATAGCTTTGTAAGAGAAAATGGTCTACCAAAGATGCTTCTTTGTTAGACCTGAAAATTATTTTGCTATATATAATTCTAATAAGTATTAATCAGTATTAAAAAGTTGCATTAAAAAGTTAACTTAACTAATAATCTTATATTCTACCATATACAATTGAATGCACCTAGCTTTGTTCTGGTTTCACCTCACCTCACTCCAGTCTAAACTAACCTATTTTATAGGTAGGCCTAATTTACTACACATTCCCCTGGTTTCACAGACAAGGCTTAAGCTAGTCCTAGACTAAAATGCATGTTTGAGCTGTTTTAACTGAAAACAACTTGCACTAACATATCTTAAAATATGCCAGTGCCATTGTTTTGTCTCAATATGAACACCAGTAATGTTTTTTTTTTTTTTCTCTCTAGTGTACATTTATAAAAGCTACTTAAATATCTTAATTGAACTAAGGCCTAATCCTGGCTTGGTCTAAGCCCTGTCTGTGAAACTGGGCCATTGTCATAGAAATAACCTGAAAATACTGTGGATAATTAAGGCTAAATCTTACTAACCACTCTTGGGGTAAGCACACTTACGTTCCGTTCTCATTTCAGAGTTGTTCTGAGTAAATGATTTGTTATACTTGTACACCGATTCAGACAGTGACGTCTAGTCTCGTGGGTTCAGTGTTGCACAGATCAGTTGTTTTCATGATTCATTAAAATTAATCGGTTCAAATCAGTTATGTCGCGAAGCGGACATTAACGGTCGTGGACGCGTTGTGTATAAATCGCAGCTGTTATTATGACATACATAATAAAAATGTACATTTTTTGCACAGATGAAGGACAAAATATATTTCCAATTACATAATAACAAGGTCATAGTACAGGATATTTAATAAAGAGTAACACAAAAAATCCAGCTTGTATTGTTGTTACTTTTGACCCACCTGTTTTAGTACAATTTATTGGTAACCTAATATTTAAGAACCAACCTAAAATGTAAGTGTAAATACTGATAACAGATTGTGCTGAAAAATGTTAATATAAGTAACAAATATTCGACAAACCGAGTATCGTCTGCCTCTACTGTGTACAAATTTAATACATACTATTAGATGGCATGATTAATAGGCAAACTTAACATTTAAGAACCGTTATCAATTACAAGAAATAGTTGTATTATAGATTTAAAAGATGCCACAATTCAGTGAATAAGTACAGAGTAAAAAATGAGACGTGTTAATATCAGTAAAAAATGTAGGTCAGACCATTTATTGGTTTATTTCTAGTAATTCATAGGAATTTGAAACACTGATTCTGTTGCTTTTGACCATAAATTTAATGTATTTTAGTCTTACATTTAATGACTCTTTATTTGAGTTTGTGACAGAAATCCAATCTCCTGGGTCTGTTAGCGTCCAAGACAGGGTGCAAGCATGTCGCAAGGAGATGTGTCTCAAAGTGGGTGCTGTGTACTCGCAGTAGCTGGACGAGGGGCAACGAATCTCTCCTCAAGGCTCTTGATCATGGAGGCAATTAAACCCAGTTTCACGCCTCATCCCCAGACGCAGCTGATACCCCACTCCTCCTTTTATCTGTCTTCATTAAAGCCAGCAGGCGGCCTGTCAAATAACAGAATGAAAAGAGAGCGACCCAAACAAACGCCTTAGCCAAAACTGCTAGAACTGAAGTGTCATTTACAGACATTTCATGTTCATAGGGCTAAAGGGCATAGTTGTTCAGTTTCCTTTATCCTTTATCCTTTCCAGAGCAAAATGGACAAGATACAGTTTGTAACATGCAGGAATGTTTTATTTTTTATTTAGACTTTATTCTTAACCTTACTTTTGTGAATGGCGGGTGTTGTAGTGGTTAAGGTGCAGGAGGTAATTGAAAGCTGCTGGTTCGATACCTGCAAGGAGGCTCACTGTTGTGCTCTTGAGCATGGCACTTATCTCAGGTTGCTCCATGGGGCTTTTCCCTGTAATAAGTTATGGGGAACGTTCTATTGTGAAAATTGCTTCATCAGATTCAATTGGCCCTGGTTGTTAGATTGTGAGACAGGTAGTTTTGGTTTGGCACCCAAAGTCTATTAACTGACTGTCTGATAAAGATTGCTGAATACACTCTGGCTAGACCATGATTGGCTGATTTTATGTAATTCCTGGGAGTAAGAGTGCACAGGGTTTTTTTCAGTCTTCCATGAAACAATGTTGTGTTTACAAGCTACCATGTCAAGTCAAATGATTACTGTATTTGCCAAGCTTTTGTCAGGTTACTGGCTTCAAGGAGTTTTGATTTCTTGAAGTATTTGAAGGCTTCAAGAAGTTGTGCTGTTTTGCATTATGGAAACACTCACATTACTTTGATTTTCTATCACTTACAGATGAGAATATTACAGCAAAATGTAGTGTCTTGCTGATAAATTGCTCTCAACCTCATTAAAGAGCACTAGCAATCTGTCAAACAACTTGACATGGCAATCGTATAAACCATGAAACTATTTGCTTATTACTTAATTTGAAGTATTTAGTGCTCTTATGCATTGAACAACTTGGGTACTCACTATCTGCTGTTAAAAAAAATGCTGCTTTTTATTTCTTAAAGAATCCTGGGGAAAAAAATGTATGGTTTTCACAAAAATATTAAGGAGAAATGTTACTTGAGCAGCAAATCAGCATATTAGAATGATTTCTGAAGTATCATGTGATTGAAGATTGGACTAATGGCTGCTGATGGCAAATTTAGGTTGGCAGTATAAATTTACAATAAATTAAAATAGAAAACAGTTATTTTAAATTGCAGTAATATTTCCACAATATTTCTGTTCTGATCAAATAAATGCCTCCTTGGTGAACATAAGAGACTTCTTTCAAAAACATAAATCTTCAACCCCAAATTTTTAAACAGTAGTCCAAGTAATTAGTTTTACTATAATAAAATGACAAGAAAACAGTAGGTTTAAACTGGATTAAAATGCTATGAATCACTGCAGTCTTCTGAGAGAGAGGACAGTTTTGGAGAATGCATTTGATTAGTTTGCTCAACTGTAAAGCTGGAAAGTTACATACAAACACCATGTGAATTTAAAAACCATGTGAATTTAGTGTTTCGTCTACATGAAATGTCACACGAAATCTAAGTTTTAGTGAGTTATTTCCCAGGCATCGATTGATTAGTTCAAAAGTCGTCGTGTCATGCAGAAGAGGTCAGGTTTTTTGACCCTGTGTTAATTACACAGCACTGGCAATTAACTACTACTCATCTAATCTCTTAATCCCATCTGACCCAAAAGACAAGAGCACTCCAAAAGAAAAGACGGTTTAGAGAACACTCAGACAGCTAAAAACCAACTGGAGATGTCAGAACAGCTCCATTCCCATCCCTTCTCCTGTTCTTTGGCCGACTGGCACTAGATTATCAGATGGGATGTACTTTTCAGATTTTATTAGACATGGTCTCAAATTGTGTTCATGTTTCCTGACATGTATAAGTATCAGTGGCTAGTGGTGACTTTGTTAACCGGGTATGCTGGGTGTAGAGGTCTACAAAGAAGACCCGAGGACCCGGGACCCGACCCGGGACCCGTACAGGTTCGGGACTATATTTTAAATGGTCAGCCGGGTCCGGGTCGGGTCCTAATCTATTACTTCGGTTCCCGGGCGGAGTTAATGCAAGCGAACGGTGATCAAGTTTTACTATTCCTATCGTGTGCAACAGTAATGCAAACAAACTTCAAATCTCAAGAACTGCTTGTAGCCTTGCACATTCGCATTTAAATAACATAGCCTGTTTCAAATCATTAACAAAATATGAACTATCACACGAATGTCGAATCTGTGACGCTCAAAGCTATGTTTCAGGTTGCTCCAGCTAACACGCATGTCTCATGCGAGCGCACTTTCTTTCTCCCGTTTTTATAATAAAATTATGTCGTCTTGTTATATCTAAAGTTTTGGTCAGACTCGGCTCAGAAAGCACAGAAATGACTGCAAATAAGTAATGCTAACGTCATCGGCCATGTCACTGAACAAGCAATCGTTATTATAGTTCAAAAGGGCAAACAGTCAAAGTTATTTTATTATGTGAGTTGACTCGAGTCTCTAGATACAACGAAATAATGCAATTGTCATCTGCATTTGTCATCGTGACAGCAAGTGAACTTTTAAAGCTGGAATAATGAGTGGATTAAGCATTTCAACTGGCAAGAGAGGAATAACGGATGAACTTTCTTGGCAAGTGCATCACAGTCAGGTACAAGGGAGAAAGCTATAGCCTACTAATATTAGGTAAGACAACACGTTTTATTTTCGGCACTTGTTTATTGACTTATTAATAGCAATTTGCTGTGGAATAGACCTATGTGCCGATCGGGTCCAGACGGGTCCGGTCGGGTTCGGTCCAGCTTAGACGGGTCCGGGTAGTACATTTATGGCATTTCTCGGTTCTGCACGGGTTCGGGTCCAACTTTCAAAATAATAGTCAGGCCGGGTCGGTTCCGTGTAGCACATTTATGGGTCTCTTCGGGTTCGGGTATGAATTTTTGGACCCGTGAAGACCTCTAGCTGGGTGATGCGTCATGACGAAAAAAAAATTACTTGATAATCGACTATGTTTACTAGGATACTCACCAGTCATTGTGTGAATCTGTCCGTTCAAGCGCAAGACAACGTGAAAGAGAACTCAATTGAGTTCTCTCCAAATTGAGTTCTCTTGCATATTTTTGCGCTTGAATATTTAAATTGGCAAGGCTTAATCTTAAAACACATGCAAAAACTGTGACAATTCCGTAAACTGTCGCAAGCGTTATTCACACTGACCCCGGACCATCAGGCAGTCCTTATTGTCGAGCCCTGCAGTATATTTTTGTAAAAATTCATACGGTTCATCACTAGGCTTTTTGCTATTTCTTTGGTTCTATTTGCCTACATCTAACATGAACATCTGACAATTTATGAAATTTTTTACATAGATTTTCCATTGGAAAAGTTTGAACAGAAGTCGCGTGAAAGGGCTACTATAGTAATGCAGTTTGAAAAGTACCAATTAAATCAGGTTGGGTCCAAAGTAAGAGTAAAGAAAAAGCTCAAAGCCTTTGGAAGGAAGACCTTTTGGACATTTGGCAGAATTACGGCCACAAATTTTACATCCATTCCCCTTCAGTCCCTCTGGGGTGTTATCGTGCCAGGAGACTCTGCAGTGAGCTGGCAGAGCGTGCATGTTACCCACCTCCTTGCGCTTCTCCCTGTCACTCCCAACCGCCGTGTTATGTGACCCGGGAAGCCGGCACATAGGATTTATGACCTTGTGTCGGAGTAGCCTGCACCATTAGTGTAATTCTAGGAGTGGAGCCAGTATCCCGTGAATCAATTGCCATGATTGAGAGGGAGATAATTAGCCAGCCCAGATTGCCCAAAACAAAGAATAATACTTTCGCCTAAGTACGCAGCACATAAACTACATTTCATGACTCAGTGAAGTTTAATTTGGGAGTGTTTATTGCTCCAAAACTTAGTGAGCTGCCTTCTAAAGTAGCATTCTAACTGACAAAGAAATTAATTGACTGATTTGGAACAAATTATGCTCCTCAGACAAAACACATAAATTAATTCAGCAGAGTTAACATAGTGCTAAGCTGATAACATGATACTGATGCATAGTACACACATATTGGGTAAAATAGACTATTTTAAGTTAGATTTTATGGTAACATTTTGTAGTAAGGTAAGTTGTTAACATTAGTTGATGCATTATCTAACATGAAATAATGAACAGTATATTTTTTACAACATGTATTAATCCTTGTTAAAGCCACAATATATAAGATTTTTGGACTAAAATATCCAAAAAACACTAGAGCAGTGTTATATATTTTGGGTTAGGTGTAATGTAATGTGTAAGTACATTATCCTAGATGTTTCCAAGACTGTATAAATCCAGAGAAATAAACAATTTTAACCAGGACATGGAGTGTGTATGTGCGTTGTCTATCAATGACATCATACCTGCGTTACCCTCGATTTCCGGTTTTATTTTGTGGAAACACATTTAGTCATTGTTTAAATCTCATTTACTTGATTTTCCTACTGTATGTTTTCACCATGCCTCAGAAAAAAACACTATTTTGTCAAGTCGCTAACATAGCATAATCAGATGCAGCTTTATTTTTAGTAACAGTAATACAGCATTTTCTTCGTCATACAATGTTTTAAAATTAATTGCATGTCATTTATCAACACAAGCCATCCAGCATTAATTAATATGATATTCTAAAATCAATCTAACTTACTGCAATAAGTGTCTCATAGCAGCCACCGAGCAAACGCTTAGAGTGACGTTATAACATTATTTTCAACACACTCAATTGTATCCAATATGATAAAACAGCACTGCTTTACCCTTTACTCTTGACCTGAAGAAGCAGAAGTGGTGACTGTGGCATAATAAAAGTTCCACTGCTCTAGAGCCGTGTGGCACGCTCGTTTCTCATTAGCAATCACTCCAGCGGCCTCATTGCATTTCCACAATACTGCTTCATACTACAGTAACATTATTAATCTCATCCATAAACATGATTTCTTCCCGAGTCCCATCCTGATTCTGTTCCACCGGCTGTGAGGTGAAGACGTCAAGATTCCGCGCTCAAAAACCTACATAGCTTTCTGCGTGCGAAAACCTACATAGTGTGCCTTTAATATTTGATAAAAGAAAAATCTAGTTGTTAATTGTTTGTTCATGTTTGTTCATAGTGCTTTTACTAATGTTAACACAAACCTTTTAATAAACTGTGTAAACTGTAAGCTTTGAGTAAACTGTAAAATATTATACCCAAAAATGTGTGGACTAGCAGTAAAATTGATAAAAATTTGGACCCAAAAATTATTCAGACACTTTGACCTGACCATGTTTTGCTTAAGTGCTATCTGACATAATTAAGATAATTTTTTTTCTGACATAGTTTAACTCTGACATCTTGTCATATTTTATTACCATTTTTTTAAACTGTAATGAACAAACTGTATTAATAAATGAAATGTTCAAGGTGTCTGAATACATTTTGGTTTGACGGTACGCTTCAATGTTCATAGTGCATTAACTACTGTGAACATATAATTTCTTCCAATTTATTTAATGAAATTTTAAGCAGATTGACTTTTCTGGTAAATAAACAAATGTGCTGTTCACACAAGCAATGCCATTCCGTCTTTGCAACAATAGGATACTATTCACGCACAAATACCAAAATACCGGTGATCTCTTTGATGCCAATCATCAGAAATTACCTTTAAAATCTATGCTGTTTTCTTCATCCCCCTGGATAAGAAGACCTTTAGTTTCACAATCTGTCCAATTTGACAGGCGTAAGGTGATGATCACACAGAACGTGTTTTTGCTTTTAATAGTTAATATAGTACTGCAATTACTATAGCACACAATAGGAACTGCAGAGCCACAGTGCTGATGAATGGAAAAGAAGGCAGGGTTTTGAGCACATTCTGACCTTGTACATGCTCATACCAATAATTTAATGCTTTGTTTACACATAGCATCATAACGTCTCAGGCACCATTGTAACCTCCATTCACTGATGGAGGGAACAAGATGAGGTGTCGATGACTGACAGTAGGGGCCATACTTGGGATCCCCAATCACAGCTTATACTTTGAGAAAAGGCCCATTTAAAATTGGCGAATGAAATTTGCATATGCCACTCCCCGGACATAGAGGTATAAAAGGAGCCGGCGTGCATCCACTCATTCATGTTTGAGACAGTGTTCTGGCCATTTAAGCGGGCAGTTCAGTGTTGTGGCAGGAGGCATATCACGTCTCTTTCCCTCCATCTACTGTCGATGTCTGACACTACCCCACTAACATGTGGAGAATACATCACATGGACTTACCCACCAGAAAGTACCACACATGGAAAGAAGTCTCTGTGGTAGGTCCTGCTTGAAGAGGGAGGAACTTCTACAAGCACAGTGGCAGCAGAGACAGAGCTCTGCCAAGTGCAAGAGACTGGTTTTCCGTCAGGGAAATCGTATCATGGAGGGTACCTCATATGGGATTACGGTCAGTGAATCACTACATATGGAATACTTAGCTCTAGTATGTGGGCTGACCCGAAGGGGCATGCATCACAAGTACTGGGCCTGACGTTGAATTCCATGCTGCAGGGTGCTGAAGAGTAAGACCCAATACCAATTCTATTTTATACCCCTTCGCCTACCCCTTCCCCCTTGAAACTGAGTGGAAAGGTGTGGGGGTAAAAATATTCCCCTGAGAAATGGGACACCACTACTACACCATTACACATGTCATCATACCTAGTTGCTTTTATTAGTGCCCTGTAATATTTAACCAGTATGAACAGCAATGAAGTGCTTATATCAACAGCAAGCTACGGAGAAACTGGCAGCCAGGTAACACAAGTGATTGATCCTGAGTGGAAATATCACTACCATGATCACTACATGCATTCTAGCAGCACGGTAGTCGGTGTATGCAGGGAAATTTCTCATACCACTTTGTTCGAAGTGTGGTCCTGAAAAATCTTCGTTTGAAGGGCAATCTGGCCCTTCCCCTTACCCCTACCACTCCAGCCAAAAGAGAATCGAGACACCCCTAGCCCTTCACGTGAATGCACAAAACAATGGGGTAGGGGAAAAGGGAAGGGGTAAGGTGTAGAAATGGGATTGGACTAAGATACATTCAGGGTTCACCAGTCCGGGGAAGGATCAATGGTCGAAACCTCCACAGGGCTAGCAATATTGCCAACAACTCAAGACAGTTGATGTGCTACTGCAGTCAAGGTCCTGTCCAGGAGCCCGACACAGTGTGCCTATTGCACACAGCACCCCAGCCAGTCTTGGATGCGTCTGTTGTGACAGCATGCCTGGACACTTGTTCTAGGGGAACCCCTGCCTGTAGAAGTGCAAGGTTTGTCCAAGGGCCGAATAAGTGATGACAAATCGGCTTGATGGCCATGCAATGTATACCGCTGTGTTGTGCCTATCTTGGGACTCGAGTATTTAGCCAATGCTGTAGCGATCTCATATGCATCAACCTGAGTGATATAACCACTGCTGATGATGGTTGGAAGATCGCCCTGAGGACTAGCAGCCACAGCCTTGTCCATTACAGATGGACCAGGATGAGGAGCAGCTAAAGAAACTCCTTTTACTAGAGAAGAGAGTTGCGATGACAAATTTGCCATGGTCATGTTCTCACAGTGAGAACATGATCCACCCACGAATGCTGTCTCAGCATTGGAATGACCCAAACATATGAGACAAAGATTGTGGCCGTCCGAGGACGAGAGAATATGACCATACCTAAAACGCACAAGCGGAATGGTGTCTTTAAAAAGATGCTTGAAACATTCTTTCTGTCTGTGCTTGCTATGGGGAAGCTCTTTCTGCACTTATCCATGTGAGGTGTGGAGAGAGACTGCACTGTAAAACCAGCAATCCTTCTTAAACGAGGCAAATAGAATGAGCTCGTATAGAAGATACTTCACTCAGCTCCAAAGAACAAATCTGAATGAGTGGATGCACACTGGCTCCTTTTATACCAGTATGTTCGGGGGAGTAGCATATGCAAATTCATCTTGCAATTTTTATTGGCCTTTTCTCAAAGACCCAGATGTGATTTGTGCTCCCAATTATGACCCCTAGTGTCAGTCATTGACACCAGATCCAAGTGACTGACAGATAGGTAACAGTAATTTACTGGTAATGTTACAATTTCTGTTGTAACTACTGTTACAACTGGAAAACTGTTATGAGATAAAAGGTCCTGTTCACACTTGATTTACCATTAAAAACTATGTGTGAAAGATGCTAATGTACCATATATCTTTTTTGTTTTGGTATTAGATGATATTTATAATCAGTATTTGTCCACCATCTTGGATTTTTTTGCATTATGTCTTTGTGAATTCTAAAGTAGATATAAATATTTATCTATAAAAATTATATTATATAATAATTATATAATCTATAAAAAATATTTAAAAACTGACTAAATTTGTGTTGTGTGCATTTATACTTATTTGAAACGGCTACTTTCTCTCTGAATTCATGATTATTCATTAGCTATTTGGTCTTCAAATACTATCTTTGGCTTAGCAGATTGCATTTATTAGCACAACAAAAACAACCTTTGTGCTAGACCGATCGAAGTATATTACGTAGATGTGCTTATTTTTCTTTTTTTCTTTCTCTCATCCCTCTCTTTTCTCTTTCTAGCACACTCAAACAAACAAAAAATTATTCTTGTTTTGCTTGAGATTCCTCCTGATTTGGATGCATTATTCAACTCCCTTGTCAAAACAAAAAAGAAAAAGAAAAAAGAAATTGGCACATTTATCTTGATTCTTCAGATCTAGCGTCCGTAAGCATTTTTGTGAGGTTGTGTACTTTTCACTGGTCGTCATTTGATGGGGTTTAAAATGTTATAAAAACATTCATGCTTTTGTAGCAGTGATATATTTCTCTCTTATTTTGCTAATGACAACCTTCGAAAGATTCTTTGAAATGTCACTTCCAGTCTGGTACTTTCACCGAGACATTACCGAGGCATTACTTACAAAGTTGCCTCGCCACGCTTTCTTCAGCCAACCTGCTTCCAGGTGTTTTTCTTAAAAGGCATTTCATGCTGTATTCGAGCAGATGAGACTGAACAGACTGCATGGCTGAATGGCTAGTAACATAATGCAATGCATTATTACAAGGCCATCAACAGATATTGCCATCATGTCTTCAGTGGTGTGTATAATTCACAAAATGCTTCATAAATGGGACTGAGGCTGTTCGCGTGTTCAGACCCCTGCTACGGTCGCTTCTCATTGTGCTGCTGCCTTGTTGTTGTTAAAGTAAAGCTGAAAATTCTGAAGGATTCGTCCACAAAACACTCAAACTCAATGGTTGATCCAGTAAATGGAGAAGCAAGGTTATCAGTTAATTTGGTATACATTATAATAACAGAGTCATATATTTATACCATATGACTTTGTTATCATATTATATTATACCATACGATTTATACCATTATACTACATTTATATATTTATACCATATTCACTGATAATCTTTTTCTCCATTGAGCAATGAACTGGATCAGTCACTGAGTTTGAGTGGTTTGTGGACAAATTATTAAAAATATCTTAATCACATAAGATACTTTTATGGAGTGTTTTGTGCATTTTTATTATTAGCGGAATATTGAATGAGAACACTTTATTAACTAAAATCTTTAATTTTAGTTTTGGATAAACATTACATTTTAAAATGTAAAAAAAGCCACTAGATACCAGTACATTTCTGTTAGTGATTAAACATTGGTATTTCTAAGATACCAAATAAATAAAACTAAAACTAAAAAGTAAATAAACTTAATTTAGAACACTCTGGGGAAAAAAATGACTATAATCAATTAAAATAAGAAAAATCAATTACCATAAACCTAGGCCTTTTTTAAAACGCCATATTCATTGTTCGGAAAAGTGCAACTAGTACTGCACATTCTTCAAAAAATTGTCATATTGGGCCTATTTACACCTGGTCACTTGATGCATTTTCTCTGATCAGATAGCTGTCAGATCATGAAAATACCAGGTGTAAAAGCCCTCCAATGCACTTTCGAGACCGATTTAAATCTGATCACTCAAACCACTTCAAAGCACTTAATTGAATTCACATGTAAATTTTACTCCTCCCAAAATGGTAAAAAATAAATAAACAAGTGAGAGCGTGTACCGGCTCCTGGTAGCCATATATTACAGCGCTCTTGCAAGATGCATCGCCACAGATATAGCCCGCCGCAGATGAGTAGCTGAGTATCTTTTGATCAAGCTGACGTGCAAACTGATGCAAAAAAAAAAAAAAAAAACCTGAAAGGTCAGCGTCCTGAAGCTTAACACGCAAACATCTTCATTAACAGTGCTGATGCTGCTCTCTTTCCTATTGCAGTCTTTGATCTTGAAATTAGATGATAATTAAAATGTAGCTCTTATCTGTTGCTTTTGTTGACATGATCTCTGTTGAATTTGCTGGAATTGGAGATCAGATTTATATTAGTTTTGTGGAGACACATTTGTGTGGCCAAGTGTAAATGGAAGTTTTAACAAATTGAGTATCTCTCCGATCGTTAAAAACAAATTAAGGTGTATACAGACCCATAGGTTTGGAACAACATGAGGGTGAGCAAATGATGACAGAATTTACTCATCCTCAGTACAGTTTAGCTGTGATTGCTTTGACATCTCTCTAGATGTGGTTTGGAATTGGTAAAATGTGCTTGGAAAAAAAAATATGATCAGAATATCGACTTGCCTAATAATTATGGCAGCAGCCACACATTGTATATGCGGCGGTCAAATATTTAGATTCTATTATAGATTCTGATGTTGATTTGAGTTTTGGCAAGGGAAAATATGATTGGGAGTTCCCTCACCGTTTCCATGTTTAAGTGCTGTAAATCCACCCGCAGGCATCCGTAATTTTACCACAGGAGGTCTTAAAACCTTCATTAACATTCATGTTATGCCTCCCGCATACTCTACCACAAAATAATGAAGTATCAGCCAGGCTCACCCTGTGTGTAGGACACTGCTTGGTTTGAAATGTCTTCTGCGTGTATGTTATCTTTTAGCCTTGATCCAGCAGAGTGATATTGAACATAATTCAGCGTGACACAAGATGTGGGATGCACCAAACAATCTTTTTCATCTCTAGTATTGTTATTTTAAAATATTAATCCAGTGTTAATTGAACCTGCCAGCAAAATCTCTAGCTGAAAATCGTTCATTTCACCTTTAGATCATCTCTCACACACATTTGATTGTATTCCTTCCTGTTCAATGCACTAATGTGCCAAACACACACATACTGTCATCTTTCTTTGATTGTGTATGTGTGATGAAATATGTGTTTGCATGTGTTACATTTGTCATAGCATTCAGTGATTTTTATTTATTTATTTATTTATTTATTTTTGCATTTGTTGTACAGTCACTCAGAAAAGCATTTTGGAGGTCATCATATTTCCCTCTTCTGATTACTCAAACACACAAGAGATGCAAAATAGGAAGCGGACTAAATATAAATAAAAGTCTCAAACAAATTAATAATTAAAATTTGAAGGGAATCAATCATTTCCCAAATCCCAACTGAACAAAACATTGTTGTATGTTCCTGAAAGTCTGAAAAACCAAATAATCATGGAGCTTCACTGTATTGCAGAGCATTCAAAATATGGCAGACATTCTCACAGTGGTCTTTCAAAGGGAATTTACTTGATTTTAAATGTTTGTCATTATTAAATTTGAGATGACTGCTGTTATTACATCAAACTCATTTTTTCACAGCATATTTTGTGCACCTTCTGTGGAATTTCTGTCAGCTAGTGAAATTCATTGCATTCATTTGTTATGTACTTAGCAGACTGACATGGAATCTGCACCCACAGATTTTCATTCAGTTTAAAGGGTTAGTTCACCCAAAAATGAAATTTCTGTCATTAATTACCTGCTCTCATGACGTTCCACACTAGTGGAACTTTCGTTCATCTTCAGAACACAAATTAAGATATTTTTTTCAGATATTCCAGAAAGGCAGTTGAAAACATGGTTAAAATAGTCAACGTGACTACAGTGGATATGTGGTCTTCACCTCGCAGCCGATTGGAAATAATCGGGATAGGACTCGGGAAGAAATCATGTTCATGGATGCGATTATTATTAACAGTACTATAGTATGAAGCAGAGCAGGACCAAGTGTTGTGGGAGCTGAACGAGGCCACTGGAGCGATTGCGCAACACACGCAGCGAGCAGCTGAACTTTTATTATGCCACAGTCGCTGGTGCCGCCTCGGTTTTTCCGGTCATGAGTATGAGGTAACACCGCTCTGTTTATCATATTGGATACATTTGAGTGTTGAAAATGTTATGCGTTCACTCGGTGGCTGCTGTGAGACACTGTTACACACTGCAGTAAGCTAGATCGATTTTAGAATATCATTAAATGCTCGATGGCTTGTGTTGATAAATGGCATGCAATTAATTTTAAAACGTATTGTTTCATGGAGAAAATTCTGTATAAAGCTGCATCTGATTATGCTATGTTAACTTCTTGACAAAATAGTGTTTTTCTCTGAGCCATGGTAAAGCATGGTACTCGCAAAAAATCAAGAAAATTAGATTTAAACAATAAGACTAAACGTGTTGAGCTATATAACAACAATTAGTTTTCTATCTGTAAATGTAACCAAACAGTTGTTCCATTGACTCCTCACACGTCCTGGAGCCTTGGTTAAAAATGCAATTTTCTCACGATTTGAAATAGTTGGAAACATTTGGGATATTGTAAGTACTCAAGTGAACTAAATATATAACACTGGCCTAGTGGCTTTTGGATATTTTACTTCAAAAACAAAACAAAAATAACGACTTTATTCAACAATTTAAACGTAGTGAACTCAATGCAGGCTTCCCTGTTTACGTCCGAATGCCGGCTCATTATTGGCATTATTTATCCTGTGTCAGCATCACATGTATGCGTCATGCTGCTCACGTGTTCAGCTTCGGCCAAAACTGAGTTGGCATTTGGACGTAAACAAGGAAGCCTTCACTCAGTTCACTACGTATTACAACGGTTCAAATTGTTGAATAAAGTCATTATTTTTGTTTAGTTTTTCTGCACAAAACCTATTCTCGTCACTTATTATCTCGTCATAATATTAAGGTTGAACCACCGTTGTCATGTTTTTAACCATGTTTGTCTATTTTAACCATGTTTTCAACTAACTTTCTGGATGTCAAAAGGTGTATATATATAATTTGTAATTTTTATACAACTTCTATATAGTAAAATATACAATTTCAGTGTAGCATGTACTCTGTTTAACACATTCTAGCTTAAGTAAATCCATTCTACACATAATACCCCAAAAAAGGGCAGAAAATGTGAAAGAAGACTGTAGATTTCATCTGGGCCTAGTTAGTGGACACATTAGTTACACAAGTAAGATGTTAGTAATGTAGGCCTAGAAGAGAGCTTGTATAAAATGTGGGCTCTGCATTCTCTCTGAACAATTCTGGTCCAGGTTGAATTGATGAAAAGAACCATATAATTTAATTGCATTTGGAGAGGAGCAGCTTGTTTCTCCCGCCAAATCCGCACTGCCGAGAGACCAGCGCGTCCTCCGGGCGTCTGCCGCTGCATCACTGCTTACCTGTTTTATCATAATTGTTTTGGCATCGTTCAGAAACGGGGATTAATGTACACACGGTTCACTGAGCCATTGCTCTGCAAAAAACCTATTTATCATCGTCTTTTTTTGCAGAAAGCAGAGGGTGAAAGCAGAGGGTGCCGATTGTGAAAAACCTTTGTGTTAATTTGACTGGCCTCAATAAATCAACAATTCTAAATTGAAAGGCTTGAGTGGAAATAGTGGAGACAAGTGACTTTTTAATAGCTTCAAAACAAAAATGAAGGCAAATAAACGCAGCCCAAAGTTGATCTCCATATCGGTTTTCATGCTTACAGCATGCAGAGCCCAGTTTTTAATTAGACCACATGGGCACACACTCATGCATTTTATTTCTTTAATTATTATCATTTTATTATCTTATTTTTATCTAATGAAGTCCTGCAACTTTTGCCAGGGGAAATGAAAACCCCTTAACAAACAATTCCAGTCTAGCAAGATACTTCCCATGTGGCCAGTTTTAACTTTTGATGTCATCAGCGTCTGGAATGTCTCAGACCGTGTGAGTGATGGAGCTCATTTTTTAATTTTTCTATAAAACGCCAACTCAGTTTATGAGTCTAATCTAATCTGCCAACTGACTCTTCTGTGTGATAGATCTCCTCACTCTGTCTCTTTCTGTGAAATTATGCAATGATTAATCTTTAGGGAATATCAGGGTGACAAGACAAAATTGTGCTGTTGAAAACAGTTACTACACAGCGTCTTTGAAGTGTGGATACTCACCTTAATTATGTTTGCTAGGGTTTCATCTGTTTTTGGTGGAAAATCACTGGCATTTTCTGGGCTGTTATGAAAATGTTTGAGCTGTTGTTGATGCATGTCTGATGTTACATGTTGCATGATCCGTTTTTTGATTCTTAATTTTAGACTGATAAATTGGTCCAAAATCTGTTGGCAATTTAAATACAGCATTTAAATAAAGCATGTTTGTACACATCCTATTTTCCCTATATTGGCTCCAAAAGGCCCTATAGGAAATCTGGGATACACAATGTAATGCAGACCTGCAAATTCTGGAAATATGTTTAGAGGTTTTGCTGTAAAATGCTTTTTATTGCTTCTATATTTTTGATTTTTTATATTTTATTTATTTCATATTATATATAATTGTTCAGTTCAACAACTCATTTTACTCAAAATTAATGTTATTACATGTTATATGTTTTACATTATATATATTACTGCATAATATGTAATACTATATAATAAAATATATGCCATTCAGACAAATTGGGGTTGGTAAGATATGTTTTCTTATGCTAACCAAGGATGTATTTACTTGACCAAAAACACAGTTAAAAAAATTGTATTGTGAGATATTATTATGATTTAAAATAACTTATTTTTATTTATAAAATGGTTAGTTCCTGTCTTTGATTCTGATTGGTCAAACACGGCTATGACCGCTTCACCTAACTGTTCTACACACTACACAACACCCTTAGCAACCACTCTTAGGAACGTAAACTGTTCTCAATTTATATTGTTCATTGAAGCTTACTGTATTATGTAGAAGAGTATTGTGAGAAAGAGATTGAGTGAGCGAGTGCATTCTGATTTAGCATTTTCCTTCATGTCAGTCCTATGTTCATAATAAATGTCGGATGTATTATCTTGTCCTTTTAACAGTTAAGGGGTTTTCCCGTGACTGACGGTGCTAGTCAAAGTATTTGTCAGTTGCGTCTTGTTCTGTGTTCACAACAATTCAGTCTTTTCAATGGAAAAGTCTTCGCTACTGACTGACACACTCATAAAGACAGCCTTTGCCGCCATCTAATGGCGTACTAATGTAACTTCTGTTGCTGTTCATGGTCAGGGACTATTTTTTCCGGCGGAAGGAAGGCTTTCAGTGAGTTTACTTCATGAAAGTTGCATTGATACATATTTTTGGCTTTAATATTTGTATTGTGTGGTAACTGTTTTATTAAAGCAATAAGGTACTCGAGGCTAGTACTGTATCATGAATAAGTTACGGCTGAAGGGGTTGCAGGCACTCCGCTTCGCGTCGTGTCTAACAGCGCCCTTCAGCTGTGACTTATTCATGATACAACTCAGCATCTCTTACATTATTGCTTACGTATATAAATTTTCAAAATGTAATTTATTCAAGCTGATTTTCAGCATCATTACTCCAGTCTTCAGTGTCACATGATCCCTCAGAAAATCATTTTGATATGCTGATTTGGTGCTAAATATTTCTTATCATTGTCAATGTTGAAAACAGCTTAGAGAAATTTCACATTTTTCATATTTATAAAATTTGAATTATCTTTACTGTCATTTTTTATCAATTTAGTTTGTGTGCATGCTGAATAAATTGATTTATATCCAGTGTATTTATATAACTCCAATCTTTTAAACAGTAGTGTATAATATATATATTTAAATTATATTTATTGTATTTAAATATGTGACATTTGCAATGTGAATTCATTTGTTCTTTACTTGTTCAGATGTTCTTACTTCCATTGAAGCACCAAATGTTATGTATATCATTCTCAAATCATGCTGGAGAACATGATCATCTGGTTTACCCAAGCTTTTGTTTGAATCCTTCAATCAAGTGATGTTTAGTACACAAGCCAATGTAGTTCAGTTGAGTCTGCCACAGTTCTCACTTGTGCACATGATTTGTGTCTAGCGCTTTTAAAGAGGACTGTAGACAGCAGATGCCGGAAGCTCAGTTGGACCTGGTTTTTGTTAATTAATCTCAAGTGAACTGCAGGAGCATTGTTTTATTCCTGAGAGTGTGTAGACAGTCTCAGCTCAATAAAAACAAACAAACTTTCTCCTGCCAGTGTGTTATGGTCAGTTTTAGTGATTTGTTGCTAGCATGTTCTACACTGACAGTAATGGGCAAATAAAAATGTCTAACACTGTAAGCTGGAGGTGAAGAGCTCTGTAGTGCTTTAGAGTGCTGTAGTTGTAAAAGATTATCTGCTGGTTTTATCTCCTCAGTTTCCAATCCATTTCCACTCAGTAGGGGAGAGAACTGAAGTGGAAAAATCATAAAGTTCATAACTTTGAGATTTTTTTGGATTTAGACGGATAGTTGACTAGTCGCCCAACAAACACACACATACTTTCCAAAACATTCTTACGAATCCCAAATTCAAAAGGTTTATATATATAAGATAATTATAGTTGAATTGCCAGCATCAAAAGATATCTATGTATAGATCACGCTGTTTGGCAAATACGCCATCATATGTTTGAACTACTTCCATCTGGTAGGCATTATAAGACATTATTTCACTGTTTTGTTCCAAGAGCCATTATTAATCTGAATCAAGCTACCTTTTTTTTTAAAGGTGTTGCAATTTTTTTAATGAGCTTTGTTTTGGACATTGATTTATTGTACTGTTTATGAAATTTCGTATATTTTATATATATATATAATGAATTTGGGGTTGGTAAGATTTTTTTTTTTTTGTGTTTTGGAAAGAAGTCTCTTATGCTCACCTTTGATCAAAAATACAGTAAAAACAGTATATTGTGAAATATAATTACAATTTAAAAATGTACTTTTTTTTTCTATTCCTTTAGAACTTAATTCTGAGGTGATTTGGTGCTCAAGAAACATTTCCTATTATTATTCTTATTATAATTGAAAACAGTTGTGCTGTTTAATTTTTTTGATGGAAACCATGATATATTTTTTGAGGATTTGAATAAGTCAGCAAAAACAATGTTTATTTGGAATAGAAATCTTGTGTAACATTATAACATTATTGTAAAATATATGCAATATTAAAAATAATATTACATTGAATGTTTGTACATATTTTATGCCATCAATCATCAATTTAGCCTTCTGTTAGAACCTCTGATTGTGTGAACACATGTAAGAGATGCAGAGTATTTGCAAAGAGATTTGTTAAGCTCTTTCACAACATAATATTGCATAGTCATTGTTTTCAGGGCTGACTGAGAAAGTGCTTTTGTTAAAATGGACCGTTTTTATTTGAGGATTTCAGTATTCACAAACCTTTACTAAACTGCTACATATTTTCAGAAAGAACTGAGATTTTTCCACCTTGTCTCCCCAACAGGTCCTGTGACCAATGCTGCTATCATACCAGCACCTGCCAACATGTTCCTTTCTGACAGTCGTCCAGCCATCCCACTGCCACGGTTCAGTCGCCACCTGAACCCCTCCGAGCAAGGTGACAGCACGGGCACCGGAGGCATGTGTCTGAGGCTGGGAGCCAACACACAGGTAACATCTGAAATATTGGTTCCAGTTTAATGGGGATATATAATAGAAAATAAGATTAGGCCCTCTGAGACTATTTATGAAATGCCAGAATAGCTCATTTAGAGCAATGATTTTACATTTACTTATAAATTCCTATTCAGTATGCAGCAACTTGGCCTAACCTGATAAATGCAGAAGGTCAAATGCAAAAATTTAGCCAAGACCAGAGGTCATTTACATATGAAAGTCTTAAAGATGTGCTAACAAAAACCATTCTTATTTCACAAAGCTCTACTTCTATAAATCTACATCTAGTGTATATAAAAAAAAAAAACTTTGATTTTTAAATTGGTAAATTATGTTTTTATGTTATATGTTTGGGAACAGTTCTTTTAACCCTAATTGATGGAGTGTGTAGCTCTTCATTTCTTAAACAACCATGTAGTAAGGTGTATCATGGCCTTATTCCAGGATGACAATGTCAAGATTCATCAGACTCCAATTGTGAATGAATGTTTGGGAGGGAGCATGAATTGGAACCTCTGAAAATCTTTGCGATGTGCTGGAGTAGACTTTAGAGAGTTTTTACCTCTTACGTTGCCAATATATGATCTTGACCAAAAAAAATGATGCACCTCTTGATGGAAATAAATGTTGTGATGTTATTTCCATGGAGAGGTGCATCAATTTTTGGTCAAGATCAGAGACGTCTATCTTAAATTTAGCATGAAATTAAAATTTGTCAAAAACTCAAAATTCTGGTGAAACTTGCCATAGTTATGCCAGACTTTTCCAATCATTTAATCCGCTTAAACCCTTCTCCTTTCATACATAAAATCAACTGCAAGCTTGCATTCAGATCTGACTCCATCCAATCAACAACTAATAAATCTAACCAAGTCCCCTTACAATATTTATTTCTTTTTGAGAGGGTTCAAAGTTAGCCCAATGAGCCACTCTTTAGAAGATCCACTTTAGCTAAATACATCTACTAAATGTCAACAAAAACATTGAATCTTTCATGTAAATTCGGTGTAATCAAGACCTACTATATACCATCCTCAAATGGGTAAATAGGTGGATGTTCTTTTTCATTGGTTCAGATGTTTTAGTTTGAAAGATACTCATATACTATAAGGTGTAACAGCTGCATGTGGTTACTATGATTGGGTCAAAGGTGTTTAATGCAAGTTGCACATATGGATCTCCTTACTACCATATGGATCTGTCTCCTCACTACCAGCAGTGTTCAAACATGATGAATGTTTACAGCTGTTAGCGCGTGACTGTAATTCCTCCCATGTCAAAATCAATTATAGACATATAAATGAAATGCTTATACAAAATCTTAAATTTGCCCACCACCTGCTCTGTGGGGCCAACCTTGCATTTATCTTTCCTTCTTTCTGCATATCTGCTGTTTTCCCTCTTCCTCCCCCTCCCCCTTCGCTTGTTTACGGAACGGCTAATCTTCCAGCCTCTGGGAGAGCATATCCTATCTGGAAAACATGCTTCTTTCACCTCTGCACAGCGAGAGGGATCCTAAAACAAATGTTTTGATAAGTGCATTAATACTTTTACCACGAACCAAAATAACACATTCCAACTGCGACCCAGAGGCTGCTCCCAACATCACACATTCGGCATGACTGGCGTGCCACACGGCGTGTAAATTAAAGCTGCTCTGAGAAAATTAATTTCTCTTTCGGAATTGTTTCTGTTATTCCCTTGGAAGGTGAAGCAACGACCCCGCTTGGTGGGGCACACTGCGAAACTCTGAGTTGAACCGTGTGTCTATTAACATCCTTGCTGACCAAATTCAGATGGAGGTCAGCAGTATGGTTTCATCAGATCTGTTGCCATCCTGGAGCAGCTCAGGTCTGCTCCGCTATGTGCTAATGGAATGAAGTTTAAGAATAGATGGGTTATGGCCCTTAACTTTGCATAAATATTGGTAAGCTATTATTTGGACCTGAATTAGGTAGCTCATGGTGGTGGACTAAAGGCTGTTGGAGGATCTGCAGAGGATGACTGCTTGGCTTTCATAGCAAATTTTTAGGCTTTTATTTTCTCTTGAACTCAGTTGTAATTCACTTCCTTTTATGTGATTTGGTGTTTCTTTAATGGACACTTTTGGCCACTGGACGTTTAGGAAAAACACTTGTCATATTGTTCATTTAATTTGTCCACTAACTATGTACCACCACGGTGACATTTCCACCTCATCTCAAATTATGTTTTGTGTTCAGTAGCATTCTGTGGTGGAAAGGGTGATAATGGAAATTACATTTTAAACATATTTGCAATAAAATAGTTTATCCTCATACACACAAATAAATAATATTTTTCACACTTTTACATGGTTTAATAAAATTACAGCTTTGTTGAAAATGATGCAGTGATATTAAACTTGATCTAAATTTCTTGATTTCTTTTGATTAACCTTTACTGACACTGTTTTAACCATGGACTGAACTACTTTTGATAAAACTTTATTAGGGGAATTTTTTTTTTTTTTTTTTTTTGGTGGTTGAAATTGTTACAATTTTGCGACCAAGTAATTTCCACACAATAAATATTGAAATGGTTTAGTTCACTCTTCAATTTGCATTTTAATTCATATTAAATAGCAAAAATAAATGTTGAAGGCATGGCAAGACAATTTTAATGTGATAGAGATACTTTTTGCTTTTTCCTACACTAATGTTCAAAAGTGTAAGATTTTTTATGTCTTTGAAAGTCTCTTATGCTCATACATTTATTTGATCAAAAATACAGTATGAAAAATACAGTAGGGTCATTCCATGTCAAATCAACCAAATTTCAGAAACTTCCCTTGCTCAAATTTTTGATTTTGTTCATATTTTTTCCGTAGAAAGACAAACATTAACAGTAATGAAAGCCAAAATATTAAATGTCATAGATGTATATTCACTATTTTGTCTCACCTTGGCTCTAAATCTCACCTGAAATTTGGAGCCAATTTACAGGAGTGTAAAAATGACTTTTTTTTGGCAGCATTGTTATTTTATTTTTACACAGAGATTGGTAGGTCTATTAGTAAAATCTGTTGACTTTAGCCATTTTTGTTTCATTATATTCCAACAGTGACAGTTCGAAAATGATAAAAAGCACTACTTGTGTTTTTTTTTTTTTTTTTTTTTTTGCCTCAAGTTTGCATGCCTGTAACTCAAGAAGTTTTAAAGATACATTTGTTTAAAGTAAGAATGAGAATCTAGAAGGATATTAAGATATCTTTAATACTTTTAGAGTTACAGGCATCACAACTTCAGAAAAATAATATTTATGGCACTCAGACAGGTATGTTCTATGCAATTGAGATGATGGAAAAATATGAGATACATTTCTAGATTTAACATTATTTGTTTTTTAGATATTCCACTTTAAAAGAAAAAAGTATCAGCTGTATACAAAGTGACCCACATTTGAATTTTGACCACTGAGAATGTGTACAATTTACTAATTTACTCATGGAGCCACATTAACATGTCCATATCTCTGGGACTGAACCATCGACAGCCTTTAAAATGAAGATACCAAATAGAAAGTTTGTTAAGAACCAGAATCTAAAAGCATATTAAGATATCTTTAATACTTTTTGAGTTACAGGCATGCAAAATTGAGACAAAAAAAAAAAAGAAGCTGTTTGCCATTTTTGAACTGTCACTGTTGGCATATAATGAAACAAAGATAGCTAAAGTCAACAGATTTTACTAATAGACCTACCAATCTCTGTGTAAAAATAAAATGATACTGCCATTTTTCTAAAGTCATTTTTACACTCCTCTTATTTGGCTCCAAATCTCAGGTGAAAATTGCCATGTTGACCCCCTCTACATAATAGTGGATTGCTCAGTAAATATACATCTGTGATATTTAATATTTTGGCTTTCATCACTATTTATGTTTGTCTTTCTACAGAAAAAATATTAACAAAATCAAACATTTGAGCCGAGAACCTCTCTAGTTGAGTTGACACAGAATGACCCAGTATGAACGTTGAAAATAGCCATGCTGCTTAATATTTTTGTGAAAACCATGTCATTTTTTTGCATTTTTCAACAGCATTTATTTGAAAAAGAAATCTTTTGTAATATTTTTACTTTACTCTGTTTTGATCAATTTAATGCATCATTGCTGAATAAAAGTATTAATGTCCTTTAAAAAAAATCTTACTGACTCCGTACTTATGCACAGTATTGTAAACAATAATAATAAAAAAAGTTAACTTAGCCTCCACATTAGGAAATTATGTACCATAACAGTGTTACGAGTACAATATTTCAAATTTGTGAGCGTATGTGGGAATCGTGAGCAGAATCAAAATACTGTCCTGGGCACCACCACCAGCTTTACTCATCTTCCTGTGAAATCAGCAGACTCACTGTATCCATCGAGGCAGGAATAGTAAATTTCCGCAGACGGGCACTGATGGTCCGTAAATCAGCAGAGTAAGATGGCAGAATCTGGGAAGAGCTGTTAAAAAGAGATTGACCTTGCTGGGATTTTCATTGTCAGCCTTAATAATCTCGTTGGACCCTTGGAACAACGTCATCCCCTTCACAAACCCCCGGCCACTTAGTCACTGTCAGTAGTGATCAGTCTGCAGGAGACAGCCATGATTAGACCTTGTTTGTAACTGACCCCCTCACACTCTTCAGGACACTTGCATCATGGGAAATGCCTACACACAAATACCTTATTGGCACACTCAATCATTTTGTAGCTTAACATACTATTGTGTTGATGTTTAAAGTGTTTTGCTTTGTCTTTTCACACTTTCAGGAGCCAGAGGGGACATATTTGGAGAAAGCAGATGAGCTCTACTCTCTGATGTGTGCCGTCACAGACAAGGTAAGCAAGGAAGCTCACTGCTGCTTTCGGAATTCAGTCATTACTGTGAGCTGAATTTTACCAAGGCTTTCAAGGGAGGAGACGGTTTGTAGCCTGTTGGCTTTGATTCTTCTAATGATCAGCATGAAGAGAGCAGAGACGGAGCAATCGTCACAAGTAATGTTGACTAGTGCTTGGCCAGGCAGAGTAATCAACCCATAATTGCCATTTTAAGATGCCTAATAACTTTGCCCACCTGGGTAATTAACAGAACTTCCTATTTTTTTTGACAAATTTTGATAAAACATTGCTTAAATTGAATGTTCAGCAGTTTATATTTGTTAATTTAATTTAGCACCAATTTAATTTAATAGAAGTTTTTTTTTTTTTAAGGCAACCACTTTAACTCTTGAACAGAATGAAATACCAAACTTGGCTCATATGTACTGTATGGGTTCAATCTGAGGTCACATGCTGGGGTAACGAGCTGGTGAGCAGAACCCAGATCATACTGTAATGCCAGTCAGAAAGGGAAAAAAACAGTTGCTGCATTAGTTGTTTTAATATTTTTAATGTGTTAAACAGAACATATTAATTGCAGAAATTAACGTGTTATTTTTGACGGTCCTAAAAATAATAATATAATATAATATACTCCGCTTCAGCCATGACTTATTCACGATACAGCACAGCCTCTCGTACCTTATTGCTTTTATATAATGGTATAATATGTATCAATGCAACTTTTATGAAGTAAACTTTCAATAAAATCCTTCCTTCCACCAGAAAAAAAATAGTCCCTGACCGTGAACAGCAACAGAAGTTACATTACTACGCCATTAGATGGCGCCAAAGACTGTCGTTATGAGTGTGTCAGTCAATAGCGAAGACTTTTACATTGAAAAGACTGAATTGTTGTGAACACGGAACAAGACGCAACTGACAAATGTTTGACTAGCACTGTCAGTCACGGGAAAACCCCTAAACTGTTAAAAGGACATTTAAAGGTGCCATCGAATTGAAAATTGAATTTATCTTGGCATAGTTAAATAACAAGAGTTCAGTACATGGAAATGACATACATTGAGTCTCAAACTCCATTGCTTCTTCCTTCTTATGTAAATCTCATTTGTTTAAAAGACCTCAGAAGAACAGGCGAATCTCAACATAACACCGACTGTTACGTAACAGTCGGGGTGTACGCCCCCAATATTTGCATATGCCAGCCCATGTTCCCAACATTATGAAAGGCATTACACACGGGCGGAGAGCGCGAGCAATTAAAGGGGCAGCAGAATCGGCGCATTTCTAATTATGCCCCAAAATAGGCAGTTAAAAAAAATATTTAAAAAAAATCTATGGGGTATTTTGAGCTGATACTTCACAGACACATTCAGGGGACACCTTAGACTGATATTACATCTTGTAAAAAAAACGTTCGATGGCACCTTTAAACAGATTTTTTATTATGAACATAGGACTATCCTGAATGAAAATGTTAAATCTGAATGCAGGTAATAAACTCGCTCACACAATCTCTTTCTTACAATACTCTTATACATAATATAGTAAGCTTCAATGAACAATATCAATTGACCCTTCGCAAAGATCCCACCCCCTTTAGTGACTGTTGCTTTGTCCGACAAGCCATGGCGCTGTCACGCCACACAGAGTGAAAAATACATCGCAGAGCAAAGAGGACACTGACAACACATCGACAGACAAGACAGAGCAGGTTACTTATGATATTAAACAAAGTACCAGCTTTCAAATTGTGTAATTTTTTTAAGAAATTCAAACAATAAAAACCGTTTTGTGGCTCTTTAATGTGTTGTGACAGATTTCTTTAGTGCCTCAACTTAAGCGGCTCGTGAACTGATCATCTTCCTCTAGTTAATTTGTAGCATCAAATAAACATGAATGAACATAAGAATGTTGTTTCAAATGCGAAAAGACGCCAATACACACCATTTTTTAAGTCCACCGAGGTTAATCTTCTAACTCCTGACTGCTTTGTCATACAAAATGACAGATTCGGCGTTATGATTGGTTAGATCGCTTGTCAGTCAAACTGCCGGCGAAGGGTCAATTGAGAACTTACAGTTTATGTTGCAAAGAGTGGTTGCTAAAGGTGTTGTGTAGTGATACACAGAACCGTTGGGTGAAGCGGTCATAGCTGTGTTTTATAGTGAATAAAACACAGCTATCAGAATCAAGGACAGGATCTAATCATTTTATAATAATAATATAATATATAGGGGTGTAACGATACATCATCATATTGAAATATCGCAATATAAAATGCAGTATGTATCGTTGATGTAAATGATATGATTCGCGATATAGAGTTTTATCCAAGAGTCAGCTTACTGTATTTGTAAGGTATAATTCACCCACCCCCATTACATGAAAATCAGCTTGTATATTAGCTATTAGTTTCTTCAGTGTTGTCACATATAAAGATATAGTAAAATATTTACAAAAACATGAGATGTGTACTCACAACTGTGAGATACTGTATGAAACCTAAGAGATTTCAGTCCCTCTATTTAAAGTCTATTTCTCTAAAACTTAAAAGATCCAAAAAATGTCATAATATCATTGTAAAAATAATTGAGTGGTCTAATCAAAATCCAAGTCTTCTGAAGAGAGATGATAGCTTTATATTATGAACAGATTTACAATGCGCATAAACTTAAAGGGATAGTTCACCCAAAAATGAAAATTTGATGTTTATCTGCTTACCCCCAGGGCATCCAAGATGTAGATGACTTTTTTTCTTCTGTCGAACGCAAATTATGATTTTTAACTGCAACCGCTGCCGTCTGTCAGTCAAATAATAGCAGTGATTGGGAACTTGAACAATAAGAGTCGAAAAAACTTCCATAGACAAATCCAAATGAAACCCTGTGGCTCGTGACGACACATTAATGTCCTAAGACACGAAACGATCGGTTTGTGCGAGAAACCCAACAGTATTTATATAATTTTTTACCTCTAATACACCACTATGTCCAACTCCGTTCAGCTTCCGGCTAGTGAGGTCTGATCGCGCTCTGACAACGGAAGTGATGTCTCGCGCTCATTGAAGTATATGGGCGAGACATCACTTCCGTCTTCAGAACGCGTTTTTTGACCTCACTCGGTTTCTCGCACAAACCGATCATTTCGTGTCTTAGGACATTAATGTGTCGTCACGAGCCGCAGGTTTTAATTTTGATTTGTCTAAGCAAGTTTTATTTACTGTTATAGTTGAAGTTCCCATCTACTGCTATTATTTGACTGACAGAGGGCAGCGGTTGCAGTTAAAAATCATAATTTGCGTTCGACTGAAGAAAAAAAGTCACCTACATCTTGGATGCACTGGGGGTAAGCAGATAAACATCAAATTTTCATTTTTGGGTGAACTAACCCTTTAAGTAAACACGGACATTCAAGCGCTTGTGTGATGTGTGAAAACCACATGAGAGTGAGTAAGAATACAATTTTTTGATGAACTAGTCATTTACAGTTTGGGAATCGTCATTTTGTCACGCTTTTCTGCGATTAGAACTGTGATTGATCATCCAAAATCATCCAAAGCACATAAATGCTGCCGGAATGAAACGGTATGATTATTCAAAACATTTTAGATGGTTTATTCTTATATGAATAGTGCATTAATAGCAGGAGAGGAGGGACATGAGAACCGGGAGAGTCTGTGCGTGTGCAGCTTGTGTTTGACAAGCTGGAAGATCTAAAGATCCAACAAATTCCTGCATTGAAAACGCGAGTAGCTACTGCGTGAGGGAAAAAAAAAATCTAAGTTTATGGAGTTTCCTTACTACATTAAGCTACTATATAAAATGTTAAATATAATGTATAATAATGCAATGGGAATATTTGTGGATCCTGATAATAATAAGATAATAATAATAAAAAAAACTCTTCTTTATTTTGGCTTAAAATATCGCAATAGTATCATATCGTATTGTGATTTGTATCGAATCGTCACGAGTGTATCGTTACACCCCTAATAATATAATGTAATGTAATATAAAATGAATGAATGAATGAATGAATAATGACTTGAAATTAATTATGTGCAAAGGAACTGCAGAGATTTAGGAATGGGTTGTCTGCATCAAACAGTCAATTATACAAAATATTTGACCACAGCATGCTGTGATTTACAGACTTGATCGATTCAATAATATAATCTTTTATATAGAGCATCTCACTCACTTCCTTCTACAGGAAATGAGCCACTTGCACACCTCTGTCAGAGTCTCCACTGATTTATACTGCTGATAGAGCAGCTCCACTGGGCCGTTCTTATCCGAGAGTTCGGACTTTTTCCATGGGATGTTGAAAGTGTAGTCAAGAGGAATTTGAGAGCCAGCAGAGGAAAACACGATTAGACTGGGCTTGAAGCTGAACTGATTAACACATAAAGCCTAAGAGTTTATTTTTATTGAACTCATCACTCATAAAAAGGAAGCCTTTAGAGTAGAGGTGGGGTCTTTGGTACCTCATTCTACTGAAAATGCGAGACTGAATTGCTGTATACTTGGTTTTATGCGCCCCCTTAATTAAAAGAGGGTGTCGGCATACTTTCAGCCAATTGAACATCAGTTGTTTAGAGAATTAGTTACAGGGAGCTGCAAGCAAAGCACAGGCTGTGTACCTCATAACTCTGTCCAAATACATTATTTTAGGCTCTTTAAAATGTCAAAGTACAGTGAGTCCAGATGGTCCCCGCAGTCCCGTCCATCTGGAGGGACTGAGGGGTGTTTTGGGGTTTGTTGCCATTATCCGTCTATGAACACGTTCAGGTCACCATAGAGGTTGTTCCTTCTTCCTCATGGATCTCCTGACGCTTTTAAACTGAGTCCAGCTTTGGCAGGACCATTAAGTGGATTAGTTTCACTCACTCTAAAGGGAGTTGGATCCTGCCGGCAAGCTCAGAGCCCGCTGTGTTTATTCAGGAGATGTATGTAAATAAATATATAACTGGAGAGCAAGAGTTTTTTTTTTTTTTTTTTTTAACCCCCAACCCTTCAGCTCTCCCCCCACCCACTTAATCTGGGGAAATGTGCATCGCTGTCACTCGGCGTTTGCCTGCACGGGGGAATCGAGCACAAAGAGAATGTCAATATTTTCTCCACTAGATTAGGGATGTTCTAAAACGGGATTTGATTACCTCAGCGAAAATCTATGATGGAACTTGAATTCCTAAATCCAGGTGCAGGGTTTTTTTCATGGAAAAAACCTCACCTCCTCATTTACACAGTTCATCTTCTGGCTTGTATATGCTTGCAATTTAGCTCTTTTAGATTAAAAGAATGTTCTGGGTTTGATTCAAGTTAAGCACAATTGACATCTGTGACATTTTGTCGATAATCACAGAAAATAATTAGACTCTTCACCTAGATATTAAAAACAAACACCAATAAGTTTATAGTTACACTCACAGTTGAAGAACTAATATTATATTATATTATATTATATTATATTATATTATATTATATTATATTATATTATATTATATTATATTATATTATATTATATTATATTATATTATTATTTTATAGTTCCTGTTCTTGATTCTGATTGGTCACACTGCTATGACCAATTCACCTAATGGTTCTGTGTATCACTACATAACACCCTTAACAACCACTCTTAGCAACGTAATCTGTTAGTTCTCAATTGATATTGTTCATTGAAGCTTACTGTATTATGTAGACGAGTATTGTGAGAAAGAGATTGGGTAAGTGAGTTTATTACCTGCATTCAGATTTAGCGTTTTCCTTCAGGTCAGTCCTATGTTCATAATAAATGGCTAAATGTTTTAATGGCTGATGCAATATCTTGTCCTTTTAACAGTTAAGGGTTTTTTCCATGACTGACAGCGCTAGTCAAAGCATTTGTCAGTTGCGTCTTGTTCCGTGTTCACAACAATTTGATCTTTTCAATGCAAAAGTGTTCGCTACTTGACTGACACACTTATAAAGACAGTCTTTGCCACCATCTAATGGTGTAATAATTTAACTTCTGTTGCTGTTCACGGTCAGGGATTATTTTTCCGGTTGAAGGAAAGCTTTAGTGAAATTCTACTTCATGAAAGTTGCATTTATACATATTTTTGGCTTTAATATTTGTATTGTGTGGTAACCATTTTATAAAAGCAATAAGGTACCCAAAGCTAGTGCTGTATCGTAAATAAGTCACGACTGAAGGGGTTGTAGGCACTCCGCTTCGTGCCGTGCCTAACAACGCCCTTCAGCTGTGACTTATTCACGTTACAGCACAACCTCTCGTACCTTATTGCTTACTTATATTTAATTAGATTAGATTATATACAGTAGTGGCCAAAAGTGATGTCCGACTTGGAAAAATTTGCTGCTTCTAACTTTTTTAAAAATATTTTTTATGTATATTGTGCCTGGAGTGTAAAACTAATGTACGTGTTGTATGATTTGTCATGACGCAATGAAACATACCAAATTGTGAGATGTTATTTTGTGAAAATAGCCAGATGGAAGAAGCTGTCCTATGCAACCAAGGATATTGTTAAAATTACTAAATTTGGTAAATCGGTTTTGGATATTGATCATGTGCTAGATGTGAATGGTCACAATGTCCACAGAATTATTTCGAAGCACCACCAGACCACTACCTTGCAGAATGTAAAGGCCTGTAGCTGGTCAAGGAAGACTAGTCAGGAGGATGAAAATCACCTGAATGTGGGGCCACCTCAAAACAGCTTGAGTAGTTGAGACCTCCAACCTCCAAATTCATCTTGAACTAAGAGGCTGGATTGAGACGTTTTGTACCAGAAAAGAAATCATTTATTAGGTTTTATCTACTGCAAAAAAAAAAAAATGTGCCAAAGAACATAAGGACTGGAGTGCGGAAAGTTAGTCATGTTCTGCTGCCTGACAAGTTAAAATTTAACAAAATTTTCAGGTATGTTAGTAGGAAACGATTGAAGTGTTTTAATACCAAATTAATGCGTGGCACCATTAAGCACAGCAGGGGAGACATAATGGTATTGGGGACGCGTGTCTGCAGCAGTTGTTGGAAGGATCTACAAAGTTGGCACTTGAAATGGACCAAAAATTGGGAATCCAAGTATGGGAATCCAACAATGTAGCCAAGTATGGAGGATCATGATTACGATGCCAAACACACTACACATGTGACAAAGTTTTGCACAATGAGTGTTCACGCTCAGCATTTTGAAGTGTTTAAGTGGCATCCTCAGTCCCTCAAACAGCAATTTGTCTGTTGAGAGTGTTATTTGTACAAAAATATGTTTGTTTAAATCTATTTATTCTGAAGATTGGTGCATCACATACAAATGAATGTCCACCCTAACAGTCACTAAAAAATAATCTATAAAAATTCTTCTCCTGTAATCGTGAATGACTGGAAAGGGCATGTATAAGAAATGAAAAGTCATTGGTCAAAAAGTTTTGGAACTCTGTGTCTGTCAAAAAGATGTCATGATAACTTTTTCTTTTTCTTTTTTTCCCCTCTCTGTCTCTCTCTCTCTCTCTCTGTGGTGTTGTCAGAGTGTTTTTGGTGATGGGGAGAACACTAAGGTACGAGTGTCTGAACTAGAGGAGGAGGTGAGGACCCTGAAGAAGATCAATAAAGATCTGTATGAGTTCTCCACTCAGCTCCTGACCAAACCCAACTAGAAGAGCTTTCAGCTGCAGGGGTCCTCCATCAGAATAATCGGGTCAGTTCAAGAACAACGGGAGAGAAAAATACATTAAAAAAAATGTAACCCTTTGCAATGGACTGAAAAATGCCAACTGTTCTTTCCTGCCCTATTTTTATGTCCTAAGGGCAAGATTTTTTTCACATCAATCTAAACACAAGCTCATGGACTGTAGGTATATTTGTAGTATGTTTACGTGATGACATTTACTTTTTTTGTATTATTGTAGGCCTATAAAAAGTGTCTGAACTTGAAGTTTTTGCTGTATATGTTATAAAAGATTTTGACCTGTACACTTCATTAAAAAAAGATCAGTAAAAAAAAAAATCATTCACCTGTATGACCTCTTTGTTAGGCTTCTAAATACTGTCCATTCCAATAATCATTTAAGGTACAGATCTATAAAAATAAATAAATAAATAAATAAATTTTTAATAATCTACTTGGAGGAATTTTTTTCTTCTCTCTTTTTTATGTAATATTAATAAAAGACATATAGGAGATCTCTTCAAATATTCTGATAATAAATTGCTACAGTATAGTTTATTTATTCATTCCTTTTTTTATTTAGTTACTAACCTTTAAGTGCTATTTTAGTTCAACCCCATCGTGGTAAGTTTGGAAGAAAAAAAATATATTTTTTAAAATTTGATTGATAACTGCAGTGTCACTCGGCTTTGATATAATATCCAAAATAACGTTTCTCTTATTATTAAAGGAGAACATGTCAGAGCATAACAGGGTTGAGCAAAGACAAATTAAGTTTATATATGTTTGTTTATAATCTATATAAATATATATATATATATATATATATATATATATATATATATATATATATATATATATATATATATATATATATATATATATATATATATATATATATATATATAGCTATATATATATATATATAGCTATATATATAGCTATATATATATATATATATAGCTATGGAAAAAATTAAGAGACCACTTAACATTGATTTCTGAACTTGAACTGGTCTCTTAATTTTTTCCATAGCTGTATATATATATATATATATATATATATATATATATATATATATATATATATATATATATATATAAATAAATTGTTGTTACTAACTGTTAAGTGCTACTTTAATTCAACCCCATCACTGTAAATTTGAGAATTATATACTTATTTGATGAATAACCGCAGTATCGCTCAGTTTTGGTGTGCTTTGTAAAATGTATATCTCACACATATATAATAATGTTAACATTTCTCTTATTTTTAAAGGGAAAATGTCAGTATAACAGGGCTGAACAAAACAAAGCAAGTTTAGTATCCTGTTAATTTTATCAGTATTAAGTGATGGAAATGCCAATTCAATTTCCCATAGATTTAATCATCAGAAAACATGTGATCTTTGTTGTCATCCCACCTGTTACCAAACATGGATCATTCTCTGTTAATCTGCACAGTGTGCCCTGCTGTACATCTAGCAGCTGTCAGCAAAGTTATTGTCTTGTAATTTGAAGCTGGCCAGAAAGATCAGATTAGCCATGTTCATACAGCCTCACACCATATACTTGTTCAAATGACGCTTTCGATCTCACTCCCTGCACGTGTGCCTCCTTTCTGCTTTGCAGTGCAATCTAAAACTTTATAAACACCTTTCCACTGCACAGCGGCTTATTTTCATTCCTTGTTACAGGAGAGTAAAGCTGCCCTCGCTGTGACCCTCACAGACGTCTCACAGGATTTAACATTCTGGAAACATCCACAGAATTTTAAAGAGGAAATATTCTAGCCTTTAATATCTCAAATAAAAGAAATAAATCAACAAAAAAGAGTCATCAACATTCCACTGGCATACTGTGTTGAATGCAGAGATGCTTGATTTCAATCTAGTTCACTCATTTAGGCCATGTGATGCAGATAAGACCCATCTGAGTATCATCGTCTTAAGATGGAGAGAGAGAGGAAGCAGCTCTGATAACATTTACAACTACCTCTCAGCACTTCCTCTTTGAAGATTGTTCTACTTCAGCTGTTCCTGCTCACAAGAGGGAGAAACAGTTCCATACCCACACACACATACACACTCCAATCACCGTATGGAAACTCATTCCCTCACTTTGACAGAGTCATTCTCTAGCTTCCCTCAGCTGTGGGAAGCATTGTAAGCAAGCTGTTCGAGACAGGGCTCATAGAGGAACAGCTTCTTAAGAGCTTATTTTGTTTCACTTGCTGAAAGGGAAAGGTGTACTTTGAGAGCGAGACGTGAAACGGCTAGTCCCATAGCTGTATGTGGGTGTTTCTTTAACTATGTGGGGGGTTTTTTGGACCTCTGGACTTTTACAAAATAAACTCTTAAAACACACTTTTTTACCCTGTCACGACCCACTCAAAATGTCCAAAATATATCAAGTGATATATTGCTTTGCAGTTTTTCCTCAGTCGATTTGGTACATTTCTCAGATCACAACTGAAATTCTCAAAAATACTTGTTCAACCTCCACATAATCTAGTCACTTGTGCTCATCATAAAAGCAATTTCTCGTTCTTTTGAAGGAGTTGCAAATGCTTTGGTGCATTCATGCAGTTGATTATGTACAGTTGTCTACTGTTTCCTACATTATCAATTGCTAATGTCATGTTCCTCAAAATGCAAAATGGTTGAACCAGTCGCCATAATGTGTCAAGTATATTTTCTATACGTTTCTATTAGACTTTTTTGTTAGTGTGTCCTAAATAGATGAATTGCACGAATCTTGAATTTCACTAATGAAGGGGAATGTAAAGCAAGACCCTTATTTTTCGTCTGGGATCATGTAGAGCCCTTTGAAACTGCGATTTGGACCTTCCACCTGTTGTAGCCCACTGAAGTCCACTATATGGAGAAAAATCCTAGAATGTTTTGCTCAAAAAACCTTGATTTCTTTTCGACTGAAGAAAGACATGAATACGTTGGATGACATGGGGGAATTTCCAAAATGTTGACAAGACTAAGTTTTATATAACATCTGTTTAGCTTATAACATGAAAGTAAGGTTGATAACATAACTTGGAGAACAAAATTTTCAGTTTTACTCAAATTAGGGTGATGCAAAAGTGAGTACACCCCACTGAAATTCTCTGGAGCAAAGCTAAATTTTAGACTACAGATGTCTAATTTAACAAGGAAATTCAACCACAGGTGAGTCTAATTATTCATTACACAGGTGTCCAGCAGACAGTTGCCTATAAAAGGGTGTTAAAACCCCTTCCCATTTCATGCTGTCAGCAATGGCACCACATGGAAGAGAATGTCACAAGAACTGAGAAAGAAAATAATTTCTTTACACCAGAAAGGTGAAGATCAGCAAAGCATTACTTATCAGTCAGAATACTGTAGCAAAAGTGGTACAAAAATTGAAAAAAGATCACAGAGCCATCTCACAGAGACATCCAGGTTGTCCACAGATGTTAACACCTTGACAGGAGCGTCTTCTGATGAGAAGGGTTGAAGTAAATTGGCATGCAAATTCACTGAAGTTATCTACAGAAGTAGAAAGCCAAACTGGGGTGACTATTTCCCGTGACACAATACGTACACAGTACGTTGTGTACTTTTCCAACATGACAAAGATCCTAAACACATCTAAGGCCACTGTTGGATTTCTGAAGAAGAACATGGTGAAAGTTATTCAATGGCCAAGTATGTTTCCTGATCTGAACCCAATCGAACACCTATGGGGAATTCTGAAGAGACAAGTTGAGCATTACTCTCTATTCAGCATCCAGTCTCTAAAAGAGGTCAGTCTTGAAGAATGGAAAAAGATAGATGTTGCAAAATGTCGCCAACTTCTTTATTCCATGCCTAGAAGAGTTGGTGCTGTCATGGAGGCCATACAAAGTACAAGATGCAGTAGTTTTTGTTGTGGGGTGTACTCATTTTTGCATCACACTTATTTGAGTAAAACTGAAAAATGTGTAATCTAATTTATATTATTAACCTTACTTTCATGTTAAAAGTTAAACAGATGTTATATAATAAACTTAGTCTTGTCAACATTTTGGAAATTGTTTTTGTTCATTGAGATATTGTTTAAAATGGTACTTTTCAAAGGGGGTATACTCAATTACGCACTGTACATTGTGTGGTGCTGTTTGTACAAATTGTTTTAGATAAATTAACTTACTGGTTTGAAAATATTAAGGATGATTCGAGAAATGTACCAAAGCGAATGAGATAAACTAACCGCATTCTGTGGTAGAAATTACATAAATGTATTGCTTGTTAATGCTAATATCTAATCAGCATATCACATGGCTGCAACTCGTGTTAGGTGTGTAGACATGGTAAAGGTGATCTGCTGAAATTTAAACTGTGCAAGAATATTGAAGAAAAAGTGATTTAAGTGACATGGTTGTTGGCGCCAGACGGTCGGTCTTGAAAGGTGATCTGAGGCAAATTTCTTTTAAAGGTGCCTTAACAGTGCAATGCTATTTAGTCTATTAAATGGATATTTCACCCAAAAATGAAAATTGTGATATTATTTACTATAACCTGCAAGCCATTCTAAACAAGTAAAACCTTATTCTGTGGAACACAAAAGAAGATATTTCGAAAAAGGTCTGTTTTTGACCCCACTGACAGTCACTTTATAGGCAAAAACAGTTGGAACATCCTGGCTTTATACATTAATAATCACAGCCAGTGATTATTGAACTTATACGAAATTAAAAGAGCAGTATGCAAGGGAACAAGTCTTGATTACAATATCGCTCAAACATTATAGCAGTCAAATCTGTGTTGATTGCCGTGGCGCTCCATGCAGCTGTCATTTGGATTTTTTGTCATCAGCGCTGCAGAATATAGCCTACTTAAATTCTCTTTGGTCTCCACTGGTTTCCGCATGCTGACCAAATCAAATGTTTTTTGAATGTCCTATGCAAATATAGCCCTCGAATTCCAACATGTTCTCAAGAAGGATGTGAATAATTTAAATAGTCTCTGTTAAACTGCTAATGTTGCAATGAGATGACCCATCTGGGCTGCTGGGAAATTTGTCACAGCAGCATATGAAGGCTGAAGACTATGTGAGGCGAAAACAGTCAGCGCTTATGTTTACCACTGAGAGCTGTTTCCCTTTCAAGCAGAGCTCTCATTTCAATGCCAGCTTGTGTACTTATTTACAACTTTGCTTATTTAATGTCAAGAGATTTAGCGGATTTACTGCCATGTGTTTAGAAGAATTCTGTCTTGTGCTCTTTCTTTGAAACATTAAATGTCATGTAGTCTCTGAATCCATATATCCATGTTTTCTCGGAAACAAATGAGCAAAGAACTCCAAAAGGTAATGGATCCGATGTCCTTGTGGTTAGCTTACTTTAAAATGTCAATTGCTAGAGGCTGGGTCCTCATGCAGTAAATAAATACAGTTCATCATTGATTCTTTCATTTTTCAGTCTTGATAAAAAAAAAAAAAATTATACCCTCGAATGTTGATATATCAAATACAATTAGCAATGTGGGACTAATAGTTCTTTCATTGCACTGTCCACTTTACCCATTCTGCAATGCTCCCAACTGTTTTTCGCAACATGTTCTCCAACCAATACGCCTATATAGGTCGTTTG
Organism: Chanodichthys erythropterus; assembly: GCF_024489055.1. Classification (NCBI taxonomy): domain Eukaryota; kingdom Metazoa; phylum Chordata; class Actinopteri; order Cypriniformes; family Xenocyprididae; genus Chanodichthys; species Chanodichthys erythropterus. The sequence continues at coordinate 21,853,835 of NC_090226.1, forward strand.
TCACTTCCCTGAAATACGACCCATAGGAGTTGTGTCCCTATTGACAACAGGACACTTTAATTTTAATTCATGAAATACGTATACATAGGTCGGTGTAGTCGTTAATAAAAAAATTGTTTTGGTAAATGGAAATAGGACAAATTGTGTAAAAAGTCCACACAGTGGGTCTCATTCATGAAACATTCGTAAATTTACGAGTAAATATGTGAGTGATTTGCGCGTAAAGAGACCTTCCCGAAAACTTCTCCTGATTCACAAATACTTCGTAAACGTTAGAAGTGATAGTGAAATGTGTGTGTGTGTGTTAATGAATTCCAATCAGTCGTAAATGGGACGCGCGTGCACGCTCATTCTCAATTACCATAAATCCCGCCCGTTAAATCCGACTGACAACTATATATGGGCATCATATTATGACACCAAACGAAGGATTTTGGTCATTTTATAGGAAACAATTTCCATAACAATTAAGGGGCCATTAGTTTACCCAGCCCTATTGAAATCAATTAATTATTTGATTAAAGTGCTCCGTTTGCAGATGCTATTACTGGCTCTCACAATAAAAGTAAAAAGAAAAAACGTATGTAATTACTATTTTTTCAAAATGCTGTGTAAATATGTACCTTATTAAGGTGAATTAAAATGCAGCCTTATTAATGAGCAAAATGTTCGGATGTTAAATGCACTTTTTACACGTGACTGGGAGCAGGTGTAGATTTCTTTCGTACCAACTAACATTTGGAAAATACATTTAAATTTAACATTTTAATGAATCCGAAAATTTACGCCAGAACCACTTTACACACGATTTACACAAAAATTCGTTCTGCTCGTGTTTCATGAATGATACCCATTGCATTTAAATAAACACGCATTTTGATTGGTAACGACAGTCGCCTACGTCATTTCATGACGACAGACGTAACACATTATTTTTACGCCAGCTAGAGGGCGCATGACTTTAAAATGTAAATATAGGTTGTAATAAGGTGCTTGAAAAACGACCTAATAGGGTAGGTTTTTTTGTGTTTTGTTTTCGAGGACAGTCTGTTTTTTCTTCAAATAAGTTTAAAGGGGCTCTATGTAAGATTTTCACTTTAATAAAGCATAAAAATACTCATAAAATAGCATAAAAAATACGATATGTTTGCAGATATTTACTTGTTTCTCAGAAAAACAATGCTACAGCCAGATATTCTACTTTGAAAATTTGCATTCCATGAACGTCTGTCTTTGTTTTGGTCTGTGTGAAACCATGTGCTGCCAGTTTATCCAATAGTATTTCGACATCACAGGTTGCCAGTTGGTGGAAAACACTGCATATTGCAACTATGGAAACCAACAAACAAACTGGGTCAGAGAATCGCAGATTCTACTTGACCTAAAAGCCTCTGAATCCATCAAAAAATTTCTATGAACAACAGCATATTAAAACAGATAAATCAACTCATCAAGTTACAGTGTGTAAGTCTCCAAAGCTTTCACTGTGAATTGCGCTCTCTATTGTAGCGGGCAACCGTGTTTTTGAACGAGGGGGCGGGCCTAACAATATTTTGAATTTGGACTGCAGTACCTATTTTGAACACTGGGTGTCATTCCTGCATAGAGCCCCTTTAAAGTCTTGAACCAAACCAACCAGCTCCAAAATGAATCATAACATTGAACCATTTGATTCAAAGCAGATTTAAAAGATTTAATTGTTGCCTAATGGTTAGAGTGTCAGACTGGGAACCCAAAAGTTGCGGGTTTGATTCTCAATAGAGGGTATGCATTGACATCGTTTTCCCGCTAGAACGCGTTCTGAGTGGCAAAAGAGCCTGTTGCATGAATGGATTTCATAGGGGAAACTGCGAAAACATGTCAAATAAACAATTACACTAAAGGTTGGACTCGACAGTGTCCCTTACAACTTTTCAAAAGAAACCTAATCCATTGATATTGACATGCAGCCAGGAATCGTGTTTCCTGACATTTAGATGTGCCTGATTGACACAAAATAACTGCAAATCCATGTTTCTCTGCCTAGAGTCCAGTTATTTCTGTGAATTGCAGCGATCTATCTGCTTCTCTTTTCTGTAGCTTTTGGCAGTCTGTAAAAATATACCTCAGATTTCTTGTCAAATCTATTTGTACAGGCAATCACGAAGCTCTTTCCCATTTTGGATGTGTTTTGTGTGTTTTCGCGGCATTCACTCTGAAAACCAATGCTGCCACTCAGTCTTTTTGCCACTCGGTAGGCATAACCGCAGTCACAACAGCCAACAGTGACGTCACATGCATTCCCTCTATACTGGCAAGAAATGACTGAGGTGCCCTTGAGCAAGCCTTGAGTACCCAATCGCTCCTTGGGTGCTCCATCAAAATGGCTGCCGACTGCTCGGGGTGTGTTTATGTTGTGTGTGTCCACTATTCACTGTTCCTAATGTGTGTGCACTGACTTGGATGGAATAACGGCAGAGGATAAAGGGTGCTTATGAAGGGTGTTTAGTAAGAGAGACCCTGCCACTGGCCCTCTTTTGCTTTTATTTACCAATAAGTGGAGGTACTCATTAGTGTTTATCGGTTATGGAGAATATTCATTAGGATGCATGCAAGATTTTTTTCCTTTAAGAGTACGAAATAAAGTCAGCACCAGAGGAGCACCAACATACTGTCCCATTAGACTGATCTTTTTTTGGCATTTGTAAGGGTATACATAAAGTGGATTATGCATAGCCGGTGAGGAAAAAATTACCCATGAGGCTTGGCTAATGGTCTCATGATGCATCTGAGACTCTTGTTGTTAAAACTAAAAGCTTTTGAAGAGCCGTAAACTCACAGATACCATCAAATAGCAAATAAAAACCTGGTCTCTTTTATTCAGGTATTCAATGCATACAATGCATACCTCAACAATCTCTCCTTGCTGTCAGTGAATATATACAACAAATCCAAAAAATCCTAAAATACTAATAAAAAAAGTTACCACTAAAATATTAAGCACCACAACCTTTTTTGTCAACATTGCTAATAATGAGAAATGTTTCTTGAGTGCCAAATCAGCATATAACAATGATTTCTAAAGGGACATGTGACTGAAAATTCAGCTTTGCCATCACAAGAATAAATTATATATTTATTATATATATTTAATGAATATATTCAAATAAATTAATAGAATAAAATATATTTAAAATACTTGAGTGTAGTGTTCTCCCACAGTGTGTACACTGGAGGAATTTCAGCGCATGGTAAGTTTACTATGCCATTCAGCTGGATAGGCAAAGCAGTGGTGTGCGAATATATAATAAAGGGGTTAATCCAGAATTCTCTAAGGCTCACACAAAAGTAACAAATCCACCTGTTCTTCTTCAATTTGGTTCAATTTCATACTGCGTGGCCTGACTGTGACGGGAATTCTACAGACTGAATCCTTACTCTGACATTTACAGAGGCCAGTGAAGACAGTGAATGTGGTTTTGTTGCTGATCAGATTTATCTTTTTTAATGCATGTCAAAGCACAGAAAGTGAGAGGAATATGTCTTTTGACTGGGAATGTTTTAAGTGTAGCCTACTTGCTGATTGAAGTTCCAATTTCATGATATTTCACGAAGACCACATTGACATTTGGATAAACATTTCTGACGATTAATATTTTATGGGTCATGTGACACGTTTTTCTATTCTTGTAGTAGCTGGAATGGTGCATTCCTGCATGAGCCATTCTGAATTAAATTACAGAAATACTGTACCTGTTATCATAACCAAATGATAGACTGCATATATTTGAATATTGTTTCTGAACTGAAGTCTTTCCTGCAAAGATAAACAGAATGAATCATAGAAATGAAAAATAAGTGTGCCATAGAGTAATATCAAAAGGAAGATGAAAGTAGAGAGAGATTAAAATAGAGGCAAAGAAAATTATATCCCACTGTAAAATTTTGATTAGATTTCTCAGATTTACCCTGAAAAGAGCGAGTCTAAAGGCTAAACCAGTATTAATGAAGAAGACAAATGCTTTGAATAAAAAAATGATTTTCACTTTTTGCAACAACTGCATTGATATTTCAGAGGCTGGTCTTGTGCTAACTTTGTTTCCCACGTGGCTCATTATTTTGGGTTCACCCTTTATCTTCGCAGGGTCTCACAGCAGTCACGTGTGTCCAGGTGTCTAGACCTTTTTGGTCTTGTGTTTTTTTTGTCTTGTTAGTCTCCCATGTAATGAGGCAGAGAATTAGGAAGGAAAGACTTGGCAACAAGTTTGCATTACCGAGATCTGCCTCAAGCACATCTGGCCCTGGTCCAGTTTCCCTGAGAACAGAAGTCTGATTTTTAGGTGATTTGAAGGAAACAAAAGAGTGAGAGGGGGGAGCTTTATGTTTTAAGGGTAAAAGGTTTTGGTGACTAAATGAAGCGAATGCCCAAAGGACGAGAAATATTGTTCCTCACTGTTGCTTTTTAATAAACGGCCGAAGGGAGCAAGCACGGTGAACTTATAAATGAGCTACTGCATCAACACAAACAAAGGGACTTTTCTGAAATTACCTCAACATAAGGAGATATTAGAGTTCTGATCATGAAAAGACACATTCGAGATGGATTACTATAAAATTGGACATGACTATAGTAAACAACTCTGGGGATTGTAATATGTGGCATGTTTAAGCAGCATCACTAGCAAAAGTGGTGTTGTTAATAAATATCAGCAAAAAATATACATACCCCAGTACAATAGTGATTAGAACCAGCACATAATCAGACGTTTCTGTTATTCCTATAACTGCACCATTGCTGATGTTGAATAAACAAGGAGTTAATATTGAGAAACTCACATTTAAGACAATAGGCTGACACTAATGAAGGGAGATCTAAACAAAGCCACAGTATAACTTTTTTGCATCACACTTTTTCTTCTTGAATGATGTGAAAGAATCCATTAAAGTCTTCATGAAATTGACAATTCGTCTTTTTTTTTTTTTTTTGTGGAATATTGCAGTATCAAGTGGGAAACATTTCCATTTAAATGCCACAATCATTTCCGAATTACCTACACCCAATGATCATGTCTGAAAACACATATCAATTGATCACTTTGAAATAAAAACTCAGTGTTTTGAGAAAGAAAGGAATTATTTTTACCCTCATGGATTTCTGTTTATAGTGTAAATATATGTAATTTGATCACTTAGAAATTAAAACTCATTTTTCACCATTGCATTTCTGTTGATTTCGTAATTACACAGCAAAATCAACTCTGCTCAGAGTACATATGGTCCCTCTCTAAATAGTGTTAAAGTAACACTGAAACAGAGTTAAAGTTAATGAGATAATTAAGTAATTAATAAGGCTGTGACTTAAGACACTTGTCGTTCTTGTGTTTTTTCTTATTTCCTCAGTGATTCTGCTTGTTAACAGCAGGTGTTCATCACTAATGCGCAATCATTACTTAATTAATTGCTTAATTATCTCATTAACTTTAACTCTGCTTTAGTGTTATTTTAACGCTATTTAGAGAGGGACCATATGTACTCTGAGCAGAGTTGATTTAACTCTGGAGATTTCGCTGTGTATATATATAGAATATGCATGTCAAGTCACCTTTATTTATATAGTGCTTTATACAATACAGACGCTTTCAAAGCAGCTTCACAATATCAACATCTTCAAATTCTGCTGTAAAGCAGCTCTAACAAGCCAATAGTGTCATTAGGCTATACAGCTCAGTTCAGTGTTGATTCAGTTCAGTTCAATAACTGTAAAGTTCAACAATTGTGCATACATACTATATGTACAGTTTATTTGTGCACATACATGTATGTGTGACAAACTCCTGTACACCACTGCACACTGAACATGCAAATGACAGAAGAACGTGTTTTACATATTTTTTTTACTTCTGTGTTTTTTGACGTGTATATGGCAAATCATTTGATAGTTTGTGTATACAGTTATGCAAAAACACATTTTTTAGAAGCAGTTGTTTAGCAATTGCAGTTATTTGCGGAATTATCATTTTTACGCGGGTTGTGCATCGGCATGGTTTTGTTATACTTTGTTCTCAAATTGTTAAGGTTAACAACATCAGCATTGTGTGACTGTATTTCATGTGTATTAGCGTTACCTTTCAATTTTTGTAGCCACTCCACAGTCTGAAATCTTTTGCTTTTGACTACGGGTGAATCCCCAGTTGTCACTGATGATTGTCATTTGGACCTTTCTGGATTACAATCCACCACCACAATGATAAGTTTATTTATTGCAACTGCTGTGAGAAAAGTCTATGATCTGCCGCATACTTGATTTTCCCGTGGAAACCCACCGGTACCATCCGGATTAGGAAACATTATTACAAGCTTACCGTGGTAAATCAGACTAAGGTAAGGAGATAGTTTTGAACACTGGCTGGTTATGTACTTGCTCAAAAATTGATTTTGAATCATTTTTACCCAAACAAAGTTACGGACTGCAGCTTTAAATAAAGTGTTTGAAATGTGAATTGAAATGTGTGACATTTTGCATGTTGTTAATTTTCCAATTGGCAATCGGATGGTTGGATGAATTTCTGACATGTCAGAAATTTTATCACACAGTTAAAGCAGAGCGACTGAATCTCCCTCACTGGATCTGCTTTATCAAGCCCCTCATAAGTGGGCAGCAAGCCAAATAAGTTAACCTAAAAGATTACCTTAAAGATTACATGCTAAAACAAACTTGTTAAAAAAGATTTAAAAAAAAAGTATTAGGGAGAATCAATAAAATATGAATAATTTTCTGCCACTGTAAGAGTAATATGTAATCAATTAAAAAGTAACTGTAGTCTGATTACTATTATACTACTATGTAAAAGAATCAAATTATTACAAGTACATAATTTTTTTGGAATCTGATTATGTAATCCAGATTACATATAATCAGTTACTACCAAGCACTGCATTTGACAACCACAAATTGTCCGTATTTGTTAAATATCTGTCTTTGTTTCCAATAATCCCATTTGTTTTGATATTGTGTAATGGCATTCATGTATTTTTAGTTCTCTGAATATATTTCAGGGCATTTTCAGAAGCAAACCATATGCTGATACTGAATAACTCAGCTTGTAGGTTATAGCATATTCATGATTGCTTGCGAAATTCTCAAGGCTCTTAAATACCTGAGGTGGTTTAACCATCTGACAGGTTGTTTATAAAGGATGGAAGAATCTGACAGATGCACAGTGAATGAGAGTTTTCAAACAGAGAGCGAAAGAGAGAAAGAAACATTCACTGTAATCTGAGAGGATAATGAATAGGCTGCGAGCAACGTTTATGTGGCATAGGCGACTCAGCACAAGCAATGTGTTTTCTTCTTGCAGAGGTATATAATAGTGAAATCCCTTACTGTTTTTGAATCATTCATACTGTACATTATGAATGATAAATTGACCTTGACATTTGTCATTTTGATAGGCCGACCAGTGATGCAAACAAACTCACTGCATTCTAAGTGATAAAAAGGGTATTTCCCTGTCAAGTTATTTAAAAACCATCATCTACATCTGTCATCCCCAAAAACAGTTCGGGTAATTTACACACTCTGGAATTTGTGGAAAATCCACTTTCTTCTCATAAGCTTTGAAGATTTGTTATTCTCCTTGCTTTAGTCACCTGGCTTGAAGAGTGTACAAAGCACCCTCCTTCATACCCTGTTACATTTCACGCTCATGTGGAACCGCGGACGTCTCAGGAATGTTGAAACGGCACCATGACATTTAAAAGCTGACCGCCTTATTGCATTGTCACGATTCTCTGACAGAAAACAGAAGGGTAAGACTTCTAAAAGTGACTGACCATCCAACCTTTAGATTCTGGTAATTTATTTCTGTCACCAGTTGATGATTTTACAGTGATACTGAAGTTCAAATAAAAATGTTTTTGCAGCAATGCCATTGAATATTGGCATTTGGGTTTTCCCCAAAAGAACTTTTCAGTTAACAGTTCTTAAAGGGAACCCCGGGTATTTAGACTTGTATGGCTTAATATATCGTAAATGATGTCTCTTACTAAAATATGTAAAAACCCATGAAAGATTTACGTTATTTAAAAAACGTCTTACTCTTATATAAGAGTAACTCACAGAGTGCAACTATTTGACGTCATTGACGTAAAATGCACTGTGCACCTAAACAAAATGCTGCCCCCCATTGTCCAAATATGTCATGGATTTTTTAAATAATGTAAATCTTTCATGAGTTTACATAATTTACGTATATTACGCCATTTAAGTCTTCATACCCGGGGTTCCCTTTAAAAAATCATTCATTAATTAAAATTAATTAAAATAATGTATATATATATATATATATATATATATATATATATATATATATATATATATATATATATATATATATATATATAATCTAAAGAACCTCTTTTCACTTAAAGAACCTTTCATGAAGTGGGAAAGTTCCATGCATGTTAAAGGTTCTTTATGGAAGAACCTAAATTTAACATGTGTTTGCTAGACATTTACTACCATTGGTGGTATTGGTGGGTGGAGTTAGTGTAAACAGCCTTTGCCAACAAGGCAGACTATTTGCACTTGGTGTAAATAAATATACATTGATTATGATTTAATTTTTTTTTAAACTTTAGTTACTGTGTGCAATGTTGCTGTTAGAGCATAAACAACATCTGCAAATTTACGATACTCAGAGTTCAATGCAAAGCGAGATATTTTCTTTTACAAAAATCTCTGTAAGGACTACAAATGGCTGGTAGGGACTACAATAATCTTCTTCCCGGGTTGGTGACATCACAAACCCCAAAATTTACATAAACCCTGTCCCCGAGAATACGCAACAAAGATGCCATCATGCCGGACTGCTTCACAAACGAGGGTCAATTCAATGCTGGATTTGCACAAAAGATTAACATGATGGAACATGCTAGTCAACGAGTTGAATCAACTCCACAGCAACTACATAAATTTATCCACTAACCATTCAGAAACATTTTGGCTGCGTGAGATTCTCCAGCTTTGTTGTTGTTGAGCAACCAAAGCACAAGCTGTTAAAGCTCCACTCTCTTTTGGAAAGTGGCCAGGAGCAGCAGCTCATTTGCATTTAAAGAGACACACACAAAAATGTTGTTTTTGCTCACTCATATTAAATCTGATCTGTGGGGTATTTTGAGCTGAAACTTCCCAGACACATTCTGGGGACACCAGACTTATATTACATCTTGTGAAAAGGGGCATAATAGGCCCCTTTAAAAAACAACAACAAAAAAAACAAACGTATATACAGAAAGGAAAATGTATTGTTACTTTTACTTGATGGTCATTCAGTTTAGGCTTTTTTTAAAGAGTAAAAGTTTTTCAAAAAAAATTGAGACCAAAATGATTACAAAGAGTACAATTCTAAGTACTTGACTTTTTTTTGTAAATAAACGATTTTCCTTTTTATTGTTTTTTTTTTTTTTTCATCTGCACTTGTGTCACCTTCTAAAAGTTACATTCTTACAGGTCATTCACAACACTCATTCTTTTAGGAATTAACACACCTTCATGAGCCTCTTGGGACTGCTTATGTTCTTTGCTGAGCATCAAATGTTTGTGAAATTGACAATGAACAAGGGCACTCCACAGCCAGGGAGTTATCTGTTAGGTGCAGACATGATTTAAACAATGTCAAATTCTGCAATTTTTTCTTTTTTTCCATCTTGGAGAGATAAAGTCTTTCATTTAATTGGTGTTGTCCTGTGTTGGCTTTTGTATGACAGCCCAGCCTCCCTGCTAATCTCATCCCTAATTTCCTCTGCTGCTAAAACACTCAGCACCATTGAAAGGACAGTGGATATTCACCTATTATCAGAACACCTTTAGAGACAAGGATACCCCTCTGCCGTGTATTACCCGTAAACAGAGCTCTAGAAGGAAGCTCAGATCAGTTGATCACGCACGCTGATCAATATATGGTCTCGAGGAAATTGGCTGGGGTAGTTGTACTACAGAAAAAGGTTCAGCTGACAGCTGTGACTGAGGGGTTCCTAATGAGGCTGAGTGTTCGTGCAAGCTGGGTGATGTTGCACACCAACCCAATTATATACTTCAGGGAAGCCTTATTGAAAAGAAAAAAAAAAAGCTGTAATAGTTTGTGCATTACCACTTTCCAGGAGTTTCTTGTGTTCTTAAAGCTCAAGTTTTGTTCAACCAATGCTTTTCGTTTTGCCTGTAGATGTAGTTCTTCTCAAAGATGCTGTGGTTATGATATGTGGAAATTTAAAGCTAAGCTATCCTCTTTTATATTTGTTCTCATGTAATGTTTTATGCTTTCTCATTGACTGAAGTAGGATAATTATTTTTCATTATTATGAATTTATCTCTTCAGTTATGAGGGTGTGATATATGTTTTATGTTTGCTGAATGAATGAATCAGCAGTCTTATTTTAATGTTCTGTGAGAAATGCAATATGCTAATTGTGGCATTCCATAGCGCTGACAAGTATTAACTGCATTGCATAGTGATTACATACCTTCACCAGCCTTTATGTACAGTTTCAATACAGCTGATGAGAGAGTGACAGTAAATTTGCACTTTCCTCTCCTATGACTGATTTCCATATTTCATCATTTTTCCTTGTAGAATCTTAATAGTGGATTTATTTCCTTGCTGTTGGAGAAAATGATCTGTATACCAGCTGTATTTACCCTGCTATTGTTTACTTCAGCGCATCAGACTCAGAAATATGAAAAGGGTCCAGCTTCAAACAATTGAGCATATTTGCTGACTCAGTTTTATGTTACTTTGCATACAAAATATGTATTCTGACATTTCATTCACCACACCTAAGGAATAACCAGCATAGAAATATGAACAGTGACTTCAGCTTTTAGTGCTTGATATTAGAATTAAGGGGAATTCTGCATTAGTGTCACATTCCATGCTACTCGTTCTAAATAGCATATAACAGAGTGTGTGATTGGCAGAGGCTTCAGCCCACTTTCATCAGATTCCATTTTACCGCATGACTGGCCCGTATCGAATCTTTGATGGGTCCAAAACAGTGACCCACTTACTATCACCTGCCTTCTGTGATCTCTCTCTTCTGTTATGTTTTCTTCATGTTAATTTAAGCGCTTCCATCCCTCCATCTTGTTTTTTTTTTCTTCTATAACTGTATACTTGATTATTTGATAGTTTCCACTAAATGTTGTAATGTTTGCGCCAAATTACACGAGTTAATTATATGTAGCATGTGAAAATGCATTGTTGTACCTACTAGGACATAAGAATTTTAAAAGTGTTGGGAGACTACACTGTTAGACCTTGCTGTAATTTCCAGGGTAAATAACTGTAAAACAGCCAGTGTTTTGCTGTAATATCGGGGAACAGTATTTTACTGTTCCAGGTCATTTACAAGCATTTTTGTTTTGAGAAATCTTAACACAGATATTCTATGCTTCAACAGTAAACAGTGACCAAATAGTGACCACAAGCTCCAAAAAGGACAAAACACCATACAATTACAAGTTATGGGCTATTTTCCAATTCTTCTAAATCCATACTAGTTTTGTGTGACAAACAAACCAATTAAATTAACATCACACCTTGCATGAGAAGCCATTAATTTGAAAATCCTGACATTTCAGAGCTGCAGTGGAGGGGAAGACTTTCAGTATAATGGTGATTACATTTTTCATTTTTTTTTTTTAGGTGAACTATTACTTTAAGGCATGGCATAGAGACATTAGCCTACCGTATGTACATTTTTTATGAAAAAGGACTTTAGTTAAGTAAGTTGAAATCGTGTTTATGGTCAGTTTCGTATTAGGAAAAGTCATGTAGCTGCCTCTCAAAAATCTCAAATAGCACGAGGACTTAAGAGTAAAAGCATGACTTTGGGCAAAAAGAGATTTTAACAATAGAGTCGTTCTCTCTCGCGCTGTTCTCCTAATGATACCATTACGCCTCTCCAGCGCTTCTTTGGGTGTGAACGCAATGACATCTCCGCCTTTCGCGAAACCCCCTCCTCTCCTGAACAGAGTATCACATTCACACAGTAACTCCATAGATCACTCCTCATACACCATCCTGCACAAAAAAAATAAAACAAAAACAATAAAGGACTTTAAAGAAAAGACCAGACAACAAGGCGAGCAATGCTATCTTCTGACAATGCCTCATCACCACCTTTGAGAGTGAAGCAGGATGAATTTCATCTTCTACACATTCTTGGCATACTTTTATTTGGGATCGCAAATATTCCTTCTCCATACCGTGCTCGTCCAGCCTGCTCATTCTCACCCGCAGCCCTGCCACATTCTAGCGCGGATAGGACACACTGTGCGCCTGGGTGCCCTCCTGCCTCCCCGTCAGTCGGTCCGGGTGCGGGCGGCTCTCCACCGCGCCCTCAACGGTCTCGCCGAAAGCGGCAACAACTTTCTTCCGTACAACTTGAGCCTGGACGTGGTGGCTCGGGAAGCCCCGAGCGGAGACCCCGAGTCGCTCTTCAGGTGTGTGTGTCAGGATATAGTGGTCCAGGGGGTCTCGGCTGTGCTCGCCTTCCCTCAGACTCAGGAGGAAATAGTACAAATGGAATTTATGTCCTCTTTTTTGGAAATTCCTTTTATAAGCATCATTGAGCACGGAGAACCCCTCAAAACTCAGGTAACGCGTTTCATTTAAGCAGCAAAACTGCTCCTCTTAATCATTTGGTGATTTTTTGACTTTATAACGCGTATAGGTCTATACTACAACTTACATTTGTGATGCACAAACCTTATACACGACTTTAATACATCTGTTGACTGATTTCAAAAATACATTAATTGGTGTGAGTTACGGTGTGTTAAAGGCTAATTAAGGCTTGAATGCCCCCAAATAATGCTTGACCCCCACCAATATATCACAGTAAAAACACCCTGTGAGGGTGTATTTTTTTATTTTTAACTTAAAATATGTATTTCAACACTTTTTCCAAACAACGTTTCATTGGTCAGAAAGTTGTCAGAATGCGCTAATTGTAGGCTCGCAAAAATAAATCGCGTTTGTGTGAGGAGGTAACCATAGCAACAGTTCACTGCTCGAGCACTTTCCATTAAGATTACTATTGGACAGTGCAGTGTCAAAAAATAAGTAGGCTACTGGCATTATAACTTTATTGAAAATGTACACCAAATAAAAATATTAGAAAAACCCGTTGGTGTTATATTTATAACGTTTTTAAAGTAGTTGTCCAATGTAGCCTAGTTGTTAACAACATACTGGACAATTTCATAAATAAAAAATTCTTCAAGGACACCCAAGTTTTTCCTCTTTTTTATCACTTTATTTTATATTTTCTTAGGTTTGTCAGTAGGGGACAATCTTAAATAGTCAAGCCTGTTACCATGATTTTGTGCAGTAAACAACAGATAATAAAAAGATTTAAATCATTATAAAAAGCACCTTTAAGTGTCATGACCTTGAACAAAAGGCCAGTAATGGCTAAATGACTTTTATAATTCATGACCTTGTTACTGTTATGTTTTTAAAGGCATAGCTTAATCTCAACATACACTACATTAAAATGTTTAAATGAGGCACAGTGTAGATTATCGACTAAGTGCAATGCAAAATAATAATAAAAAAAGTTAAAATATTAATTATAAAAATCTAGATTATATCCGTAGAGTAATTAGATAGCCAACACACAAGACACATTTCCAAATATTCCAAGGTGCTTGAAAACAGTTTATATAAGAGCAACTAATTAACCACCATGCCCTCAATTTATGTATTACCCGAAATGGCTTACACGATTCAGAGTTTGTTTTTTATCTCACTCTCTTTGATGTCAATTGGGGATTCGTTTTTGTCGAGATTTTGGCTTTACTCTGAGATGGCAGCTTGATGTGGTCTATAGCTGATCTTTCCCCTCAGGTCACAACAGATCTCTTCAGCTTGTGTGTTAGGTTTGTGTTTGGACTGTTATGATGCACCTGCTCCGTAAGAGAAAATGTTTCTCTGACAGGTGTGTTCTCTCAAGCAGAAATATATGCCACATTGCATTACACTCAGTCAGGTATGTCATACGCCGAGACGGGTTTCAGAGACATCAGTGTCAAATGAGATGTTCTGGTAAAATGCTGAAGTTAATGATATGGCCTAGAATACATTAGGTGGTTATAATGACATTGGCATGAAGCAGCTGCACTGTAGGAATAACTGTTTGCATATAATTGTATTTCTCTCCTTTGTTTATTGTCATGTTTGATTCTGAATTCTTGCCATACATAATGACATATTATGATGTTCGTTTGAGTATATTGAATATTTTGCACCTGTCAGAGGGAAGTTTCATGTGCCGGTGTATTTGGCATGCACCACTGGCTGAAAAGTGCTTACATCACAAGGTACTTTAAGAAATTAAAAGAGGAGAAAAATACTGTAAATCTTACAGGCAGCTGGGGAAACGCATACATTTGTCTTGTTTAATATCCATCCATTAAAATCACTTTGGGGGCTTCTTAACTACCCTACAAATATTTCAGTGGTCCAATGAAAATCTGCACACCAAATCTTTCCTTTCAAATAGAAAGACTTTGATCTCACCATGGCCACTGTCTGAGATTAAAGCAGTACCTCCAGATGTTGTTGCTGCGTGAACATGGTGCGGTCCACTGCTGAATGACTATTACACGCTTGAGTCATGATGCTGACATCGGACAGCCGTCACAGATAGATCAGACAATGACAGATTTCACTGTGTAGGCTGTAAACCTCCGTCTATGTCCTTCTGCAATCTGCCAATCAGTGTAAAAGCTCACAACGCTCTGCTCTAGTGTGTGACATCGCTCAGGCAAAAATAAAGGCAGAGTGATAATAGGGCTTGTGAACTGGCTGCTGCTGTAATGCTTATGGGACGCTCTAGAGCTCCGAGCCGCTTGGATCCAGCTTCGCTTGATCTGCTAATCTTGCTGGTTGAGGAGAAACGTGTGTTCTTCAGCAGGCTGGCTTTTGCCTTGTGTTTTGTTCATCAATTGTTAGAGCTCCACGCGGAGATGCTCACAGGGCCGTGATGCGGTGCAAGTTTTTTTCCTCTCATTGTTTTATTCTTCACAGTTTGCTTTGTGAAGGATGTTGCGGTTCTAGTACAACAACTTTAAAGCTTTAACTCTCGCGTTCTCGTGTTAGAGGTCCAAAAAACCCCAGGGTCTTTTTTTAATTGACCCCAAACAGAAACAATGTTACTATAGTGGATGGCAATGGCTTTCTGAGTGCATGCCTACTTTGTAATAATACAACACAGGGGGAAAGCTTCAGTAATCTCAGCCCACTGGGTTTCAATTAGATTATACAAGTACTGTATATTAAAAGAATTTGCTGGAAAAATAAGTTAATCAGTAGTAGATTCAGCATTGCATTCCAAAGGTTTACCGTAATAAATTAGCCTGACTTCGTCATACTCATATTCTAGGCAGAATGTGAGTCTGATACTGCTCCATTGCACTTTAATTATGGGGCGTGTCTTAACCGAACCAGTAAAAAAAACAACAACTCTGCATTCAATTGGATAGACCTACAACCAATCAGAGCAACGCAGTAAGTGACGTATGTTGAACTTGTACTTAAACTTTTGCCGAATCCCGTTGGAAGGACGGCAAACATATCTTTCCCATCGACAAATGCCTTGATTGCGGTTCTTTGTTCGTCTTTTAAAATTAATGCGCTGTCGATTTCTTTTATTACAGACGTGATAACGGAATCTAAACATCTTACTTCTCCAGCAGTCATCGTTGGTGAAAACCAATTCAACCCAAGCGCTCTTTGATGACGTGAGTGGTTACGTAACCGCAGATAGCCTGTCCATCATCGATTAAAGCCCGCCCTAGCAATTTGATTGGCTCAGCCTTCTGGGAGCCGAGTATAATTACTCCATAATGGATCGAGTCCAGACCGAACTTCCCGTCCAAAAAATGTTGTGGCCGTGGTTCGGGCTGGCACCCAGGCTAGTAATAAATGGCCATCCTCTAAAAATGTGGTGTGACCACCAAGTAAAAAGTACTAACATGTTTTCCTATACACCTGGCATACATTTTAGTGAATACATCTTCATTATTACTTTCAAAAATGTTTTAAAACATATTTTTCATATTATAATTTTTAACAAATGTCATTACATTTTTTTTTTTTATAAATATCATTAAATATTTGGAAAGTCACACCACATGACATTCTACAACTAGAAATAACCCTGGCTTGTCATAAAAAGGTTAAATGATCTCTTAAGAGATTGACCTTGCCACGCAATCATGAGGGTCTGAAGCTGGGCTTGCAGACGGTCAACTACAGCAACCACTAGTCAGCTCTGTCGGAAGCCATTGAGTACTCAAGCGCTCAATAACCATACAACGCACTTGTTTTTCTTAATGCAAACCAGTGACATTGGCCTGTCAAGTCAAGTCATCTTCATTTATATAGCGCTTTTCAAAATACATATTGTTTCAAAGCAGCTTCACAGTGATAATAGGAAAATTAATGGATACAGTAATCTAGCCTTGAGGTCATGAA
Source organism: Chanodichthys erythropterus (assembly GCF_024489055.1). Classification (NCBI taxonomy): domain Eukaryota; kingdom Metazoa; phylum Chordata; class Actinopteri; order Cypriniformes; family Xenocyprididae; genus Chanodichthys; species Chanodichthys erythropterus. The sequence goes on from NC_090226.1 coordinate 21,870,355, forward strand.
CGCATAAACTAACTGTTCTGCATTTGTCATTGAGAACATATGTCGTAGTTTAGATATATTTTTAAGATGGTAAAATGCGGTTTTACAGATGCTAGAAATGTGGCTTTCAGATGAAAGATTTGGAAAGAGCACACCCAGGTTCCTAACTGATGATGAAGACTTGACAGAACATCCATCAAGTGTTAGATAGTATTATGTGCGGAGGTTTTGGGTCCAATAATTAGAATTCCTGTTTTAGTAGTAGAAAATTACTAGTCATCCATTTTTTTTTATTTCAGCTATGCATTCCGTTAATTTTGTGAATTGGTAAGTTTTGTCAGGAAGTGAAGAAATATATAGCTGAGTATCATCAGCGAAACAATGAAAACTAATGCCATGCTTCCTAATGATATCTCCCATGGGTAGCATGTACAGAGTGAAAAGCAACGGTCCTAGTACTGAGCCTTGCAGTACTCCACACTGAACTGTCAATTAATAAACACTTGCTGACACAAACTTTTTTTTTGTATATGTATATGTATATGTATATATATAAAACGGTAACATAAACCACAAGTACTTGAGCACTTCGGGTATTGTTTTGACAAGTAACTGAGAAATAGTCGGGCAAACCCAAGGGGTCCTCACTGTTACTTGTCTTTTATCAGTCTCACCAGAACAAGAGTCATTCTCACTCAAGCACAACTTTTATTGCCCCTCCTTTTCCGACATGCCCCCTAGCAAAACCATGCCTAAAGCCCGGGATACACCAAGCCGACGGTCAGCTGTCAGGCAATGTCAGACCATTTTTGAGTATCGGGCGGCTTAGCTTTCAGTGTGCTCCACACTTTAGGCTCTAGTCGGACGCCATTTTAGGCCAAAGTATACTTCACTTTTACACGTACGCGAGGGTCAGCGTACAGTACAGTGCGCATGATGCGAATTCTGTCATCAGAATAGTACACGCATACTGAACGCACACCGCCGGATTTTTGTAACCACACGTACTTTGTACACGCAGGTTGCACATGCGCATTTAATTGTTTTTGCAGTAATTACTTTATGCACAAGGTGGCCATCATGCCCTGGGGGTGTTGATTTACAAGGTAGTTGAAGAAAAACTGCATAAACAGAACAGACTGGTACGCGTACAAGCTTCAGCAACAATGGAGGTCTACACAGATGAGAGATTGTGCCAAGAGGTTAGACGGTACCCTCATTTGTACAACTCTAGCATGAAAGAATACAAAGATGTTTATATGGGTTGTAACTAGGGATGTAACAATATATCGTAATACAAAATGCAACAATATGTATCATGGACAACGTTAATGACAATATTTATTGTGTATAGTTCACCCAAAATTGAAATTACTGTGTAAGAAAAAATTCCAGTTTACAGAGTTTTAGTTCAGTTCTACACTGAACTACTATATAATGTTTAATATAATGTATAATAATGCAATGGGGGAATATTTTTGGGTCTTGATAATGCCAATGTCTTATGTTACCAGTAAAAAGTAGCCTACATTATTTTTAATATATCTAGTCAACAACACAGTGCAAGCATATTCATATTTTTCTGTATTTTCAGCTTCAGAATCATGAATATTTTTATTCTGGTATCAACATTGTCCTGTGCATTGGGTTAGCAGCACCCAAGTCCAAGCCTATTCATTTCCTCCCCCAATTTAATACCAAATTTGGCATTTTAATCAGTTAATTTTTTGTTAAACTTTTACCATATGTCTTGAAGTATTGCAATAATATCGTATCGTGAGTTGTGATATGTATCGAATCGTGACATGAGGGTATCGTTATATCCGTAGTTTTAATTCATAGAGTTATTGCAATTTTCTGTAATACACATGCGTTGAATGCCTGTGTTATGCGTATGAGTCAAGTGAAGTATACTTTGCAAGGCTGTGCGTTTTAATGTTTTTTAATACACTAGTGCATACGAAGTATACTTTCTGCTTTTTCGCCTGATACTCAGAGATCACTCTGATTGGCTGTTCAATTTAGTGAATCAGCGCACAAAAACCGATGAAGGCAAACAAATAATGGAGTAAAAACACTCACAATTGTCATTTCATCTCATTTGAACAGTAGATTGTTTAAATAATAACCAAGGGCTGTTAATGCCAGTGACAATTTAGCAAACATAATTGAAATGTTTGTTTAGATATATTTGTGAGGACCTCCATACTGTAGACATAATGGTTTTTATACTGTACAAACTGTATATTCTATCGCCTTACACTAACCCTATCCCTAAACCTACCCATCACACAAATCTTTCTGCATTTCTACATGTTCAAAAAAAACACGTTTTGTTATGTTTATTGATCAATTTTCCTTGTGAGGACCAGCAAAAAGTTATTTATTATTATTTATTTTACAGATATTTGTTCTCTGTCCCATCTGGACTAACATCCCAGCTCTGCTTGCATGAACTCGATTAAAACAACAAATGTTCTTTCTTGTCTCTAATTTGCAGTAGAAATGTAAAAGAATTACCAGAGGGGATGCTATAAAATGAAAAAGAAACCCAGTGCGTGTCATAGGTGGCTGCTAACAATGAAGCGCATGACAAGAATAATTAATATAAACAGTCTGTAAATCAGAAAATCCACAGGAAAATGCAGGAAATACATCCACTTAACCAAGACGAGACTGGACAAAGAACTGAACAAAACTGGGAGTATACAGTATATACACACAAATGACTGGACAACAGATGAACAGAATCATTAATCAATGGAAGACACTGTGGCACACACTAGGAAACTAGGCCTGTATCTCAGTGTGCAAACTATACATCCTAAATAGTATGTGACATTAGTAATTTTCAGTACTATTTAGGATGGATAGTATGCACAGTGGGATGCAGGGTCGGTCACACAGGCAAACAGGAACAGGGAAAACAGAACCAAAACACAATGAAACTCAACCAGAACAGATCATACATGTTACTGTGCGCAGATCCAAAACTCTTTAAAGGTGCCCTTGATTCAAAAATTGAATTTACCTTGGCATAGTTAAATAACAAGAGTTCAGTACATGGAAAAGACATACAGTGAGTCTCAAACACCATTGTTTCCTCCTTCTTATATAAATCTCATTTGTTTAAATGACCTCTGAAGAACAGGCGAATCTCAACATAACACAGACTGTTACGTAACAGTCGGGGTGTACGCCCCCAATATTTGCATAATGCCAGCCCATGATGTTCCCAACATTATAAAAGGCATTAGACAAGGGCAACCAGTTAACGTCTGGAGCTGCACACAGCCGAATCATCAGACTAGGTAAGCAAGAACAACAGCGAAAAATGGCAGATGGAGCAATAATAACCGACATAATCCATGATAGCATGATATTTTTACTGATATTTGTAAATTGTCTTTCTAAATGTTTTGTTAGCATGTTGCTAATGTACTGTTAAATGAGGTTAAAGTTACCATCGTTTCTTACTGTATTCACGGAGACAAGAGAGCCGTCGCTATTTTCATTTTTTAAACACTTGCAGTCTGTATAATTCATAAACACAACTTCATTCTTTATAAATCTCTCCAACAGTGTAGCAATAGCCGTTAGCCACGGAGGACAGCCTCAAATTCACTCAGAATAAAACTTTAACATCAAAATAAATACTTTACTCACGTAATTCGAAGCATGCATGACGAACAGCTAGTAAAGATCCATTTGAGGGTTATATTAGCTGTGTAAACTTTGTAAATGCGCTGTAATCAGGCTGTAATATAGTCGACAGCTCGTGTGGCAGGAAGCTCGCGTCTTAAAGGGGCGGCGCCGAGTGTAAATCAGTGCATTGTTAATGATGCCCCAAAATAGGCAGTTAAAAAAAAATAATAAAAAAAAAAATCTATGGGGTATTTTGAGCTGAAACTTCACAGACACATTCAGGGGACACCTTAGACTTATATTACATCTTGTGAAAGAACGTTCTTGGGCACCTTTAAAAAAAGATGTAGAGTCTATATCTTTACAGCTGTAGCACTGTCATGATGTGGAAGTATTCTATAAATATTTACATGAGAGCTTCCACTGACTGCTGCAGAGCTAATAAAATTGTCGCTCTATTTTATAACAGTTTATCACAACACCATAAAATTTATCACAATCCTATAAGAGAATTGTTAAACTGGCAGTTGCTAAATGGGCAGTACTCAAGTGTGTTTGATTAGAAACTGTCTCTGCACATCAGAAAAGATTATTCAGCCAAAGCCGTCTAGAAATTTTACCCCTCAATGTGTGTATGAAAGGTCCCACGTTTAGTTTGCTTAACACAAAATGTGATATTTTAAAGGTCACCCTTGGGCAGAACTCAATACTATTACTTGCTCCATGAATTTATAGATCATAAAATCCAGGTCTCTTCTGAAACAGCACAAAATTGAACTAGAAATTGCAAGGGATTCTAAGTCATTTAATAAGAAAAAGGTATACAGTTCAAGAAGTTTTGGTTGCTGAACAGGTAAAGAAACTTAACTTGACAGAATCAGCTTCTTTTGAAGACACAAATTGCCAGTAAGCGCAAGCGTTTCGTTTTGTGTTTTGCTGATGGTTGGTTAAACCTTCAAAGTTCAGCAATTTATACAATCTAGTGGTCATTTATTATTATAAAATAGGTTTTATGTTAACACCAGAATTGCAAGGTGAACATTAAGTAAGTACATATTGTTAGCTAGTGTTGGATACAATGGTGTCTTTTCCCAGGAGCTTAAAGATGCAGGCTCCTGCTGTTCTCTCATCTTGTTGAAACAATTCACAATTGTTTGATGTGAAAGATCCATAAAAATCACTATGTCTTTTTAACTGCATTTCCTAAACTTCCCCATTCCAAGCTAACCTCCATGGATAGCATGGTAACTTGGTGGATAAAAATGAGGGCTGTTAATACAAATCAATCCCAGACAGAGGTGAATCCCATGAGCTACCTACAGTAACTACTGTAATTACTGAGATCACAATCTTTCCATTATTGTGACCTTGAACAAAGCACTTATCTTCATCCTGGTCCAGAGGGACTGACCCTGTGATCGCTGTACTCTGGAGCCTTTTAGATAAAAGTAATGTTGCTTATCATTATGTTACGATAATGGGTAATGTTTTTCTCTAATTCTAGAGGGGGAAAAAGTCCCAAGCATTTATCTGCCATTAGTTTTTAAAATAGCAACAATTGCACTTTGATATTAATCAGAGATGATCTGTAGAATGTTCATTTTTTTCTTTTTACTGTTTATTTTAACCCCACTCCCACTTAGATTAAATATGAATAATCAAATATTTTATGAAATATAAAATCACCATCAGCTCTCATTCTGTTCAGCATGTCACTGTGGTATTTTTATATTTCATTGTATTTTTATTTATATTTTTAAGCTTATATGTTATTTGACCATGATATTTCACACAAAAGTAAAAAAAAAGAAAAAAAAAAAAAAGAAATGTTTTCAATAATATTCCTTTCTACCAACACCAAAACAAAAACACAAGTGATTCAATAGAATTAATTTATATATAATTTTATTAATATCCTGTAGTCTCAGTTCATTCTGAATTATAGTTGAATGCTAGATTTGCAAATATTTATTTAACATGACAGTACACAACTACACATTATTTTAAAAACCCCAGTGAATATGCATCATAAATAAAACATTTCTGAACAGTTTCATCCAAAATAATTCCTTTCTGTTTTTTCCTCCCTTATCTCAAGACTGTTTCTTCTTATGTGTGTTATATAAAACATAATGATAATGCTTGTGAAAAAGGAAAAGGGCAATGATTTGATGTCATTTTACATGTTACTCATTCTGATTCAACACAAGTATAATTTTACTCACAAGCATTTGGATTTTCATTTAACTTTTCGGCTTTAATCTAAACTGTTTATATGCTGGCTTTAGAGATTTTTTTCATAATGTTTTCATAATGTTAAATCATCAAACCTTAACACTTCTCAGTTATAACTGAATTACCTTTTTTAATTGACTCCAATTTCAATATATGTTGCAATAGAGTCAGGAGTCATTTGTAACACAGAGATCAGCATAATGCAAAAATCGATATGAATGTAATCAAAATTCCAGGAGCCAGTTATTGGGCAGGATGATATGGTGTGTTGAAGAGAGCGTGCTCCTTTACTTGCTGTTAACGGGGAGATATACACACTCTACGACCTTAGCACTCAGTGTAAAGTGAACAAACCTTACCTGTATCTCAGCACTGCAGTCAGAGAACCAGCAGGAACTGATTCACTACCTGAATCCTTCAGAGATCATCTCCTGTCAAAGATGTTCATACACTTTCAAGTATTTTTACGTCCAGCCTCCTTCATCCACCGCTTTACTTAAACCTTGACAAGAAATTGATCAAGGAGGACTAAAATACCTGGAGAGAGCTATCCGTTACCATTCTTATTCAGGCATGGGAGTACATGACCTACATGCCATGTGACTGATCACAATGGAGCTGCAGGAAAATGGCGTGATGGCTGGATGATGGCACCATGAGAACACAGTCTAAAGTTCTTCACTAGTGGTGTATTAGAACTCTTGCTCCGGGCTAATGTGTGAGCTGTGATGTGAAAGGAAAAACAGGGAAAATCAAAGTCTATTTCATGATTTTAAAAGCCTTGAAAATTGGACACTGGTGAAACATGTAATTTAATGAATTTTTGATTTATGTGGTTTTATATCATTACAATACATGGCTGCTGATGCAGAAACATAGAACAGCAGATGAAATAGAACTTGGAATGAATTACATGAGTCATAAGGACCAGGGGTTTTCAAACTTTCAAACTTTTAAAAAATGCACTAGGGTTTCCAGTTATTGTTTGTAAACACAACAATCAAACTGGGCCCCTCCTCATGGGCAGAACACTGCCAGAAGCGTACGCCCTCTCCCCTGATATGATATCAGTTGCACATGCAGCCCAACCGACTCAAGAAACTACTTGTGGGAAGATTTTTGAAAATTTTGCAGTAGCCCCTCACTGCAGAATACACAAGATCCAGTGGGCGGAGAAGGTAGGGTAGGTTAAGGGATATGTAAAGTGGGAGGAGTTGGATCCAGATCCAGGGGGTGGAGATGGGTAGGTTTAGATCCAGGGGCAGAGACGGGTAGGTTTAGGGATATGTACAGTGGGAGGAGTTAGGTCTAGATCCATCCCTGCCCCCTTTATCTCGTGTTCTGCAATGGGGACCATCTCAAATTTTGGGCCCTATCATACACACGGCGTTTTTTGCTAGTTTCAGCCCGACATAGTCAGGCATTTTCATGTCTAGCGCCCACATTGTTTAAATAGCAAATGCACTCATGCCCATCTGTTCACCCATGGGTGTGCTGGTCTAAAAACGAGTGCATTGTTGGTGTGTTGCTATTTTGAGGCAACTGAAAACGACGGCACCATTGACCAACAAAATACGCAGTATTATTATTATTTTTTTGTTATTCAAAGGGCGCGTTAGTAATATGCACTTATAGGTGGGTGCTTAACACGCATACAATCTACTGGTTACACACACAGGGATGTAGCACACAAACATACCAAATATTAAAATTAAAGGGATTACAATGTAAAAGATTATTATTGTGTACATAAAGATAAAAATGCCTACATGTCATGTTGAACAGTCATTGCATGTATCAGAATTATCTATTTGCAGTAATGTGTCATGCGCTTAGTGCACCTGCGTCATGCGCTTCAGACCATGCGAGAGAGAAAAGAAAAAAAAAAAAAACGAACCGGAACTTGTTTTTGGGTTTTGGCCCATAAAAATACGTAATCCCTGCAGCACTATATATATATATATATATATATATATATATATATATATATATATATATATATATATATATATATATATATATATATATATATATATATATATCTGTGTGTGTAAAACCCATTTACACTATGAGAGGAAAATAAGCCTCATATTATTAGGTCAACATGTTTACAAAGTTGCCTTTTATATTGTCACTGTACTAGGACAAATCAACATATTAAATATTAAATGAATTTTTGATGTATTCATCTATTAATGTTAGATGTATAAGCTTATAGACACCATAGAAAAAAATGGTCCAATTAAAATGTACAAACACCAAAAAACCAATTGGCCGTTGGATTTAGAATTTTATGAAAAATAACTGTCATGTTCACACTGCCCCAACAGACACAAACAAACGCTGATTGAACATGTTCATTCGGGTGAAAACAAACCCTGACCAACGCCAACAGAAGCTGACAGGGGTAACACACTGATCCGACAAACGTGTTTGTTTGCGTTTGTCTGTGCGGTGTGAGTTGGCTTTTACTGTTAAACTGATGTAGACAGAATGAATTGAATAAAATAATCACATTTAATGTCATGATTTCCAAACAGTCCCTCTGAAAGAAATTTGAAGCAGTGATAATAACAAATTAATTTATTTTATGTTAACTTTGACAGCCATAATATACATTTTGTAAAATCATACTTTATCAGTCAGATCATAGTATAAACATTTCTGGATTGACCAAATTAGATGGTGCTTTCATTGTCTTTTCTTGACAGCCACTGGTCACTACACCCATTGTTGTAGTATGGACATTAAATATATGCTTTTCAATATAAGAAAAAAAAGAAAAAAAAAACATTGTTTGGAATGATGAGTAAATGGAGATAGACTTCCATTAACGACCATTCATTAATCATCATTAAATACAAGCACAGATTTAACATTAGCAAACTGAGACAGGCATCTGTAACGGTCCCAGATTTACAAGACTGGCCTTCGAATTACATCCTGTGCCCTTGACATCCCCGCACTGTTGCGGTTGTGTAATTCCCCTCTACCTGATGCTCTGTCTACTGTCTGGATCTGTGGCGACTGCTTGCTGTGTCAGAGCGAGGCAGACTTGATGAGCAGTGACTTGATAAGTAAAAAAATTGAAGGAGTCCCAGAAAAGGAGGCTGTAGAGGCATAGAGAGATAAGTTATAATAGTGCACAGGTGTGAGACAGTGATAGGCAGCACTGCCTCCTGGGTACAAGACTTCTCTGGGAGATTTTCACCCCTGACGCTTGAAAGTGACAGTGTGGCCTCTGTGGGAATGTTCTGGCCTGTACTAATGTTATACTGGCACTGTGGGAGAACCCAAAGGGCCAGTTTTACCATGATTTCCTTTAACTCCCCTAACACATGTGCAAATTAGCATGAATCTTTGTCAGAACATATGCTTGTTAAATGTTTGGCTTAACTGTCAAAAGAACCATTTCCTGTTGGCTAAACAAAAGCAGATGACTGAGAAATTCAGATTTCATTTTGCACATTTAACTGTCAACAACTCAGATTTAGGAAAAATCTTCCCTTAAAGGAATATGCTGGGTTCAATTCAAGTTAACATTGGCATAAAATGAAAATTATCTTTTGTAAATGCATGCTACTGTATGTATCCTATTGTGAACGATTCATGTATGTTTTTCTTTTTGACCTCGTAATGTTTAATCAAAACTCTATCTTCCAGTGAAACAACAGAGTTGGCATATGCTAACCAATCGTTCAGTCTGCTTAAAGTCACCCTTTTCTCTTGCAATCATTCTTGTGTGCAACATTTTGCAACACCCACATCTCAAAATCCAATCAACAGCTGTTATATCCACTAGACTTGTCTAGACTTTGTCAAATATTAAAATCAGAACCCACAATTATTGAATGCAAGATCAACCAAGCCTGCAGGAAGGAGAGAGAAGTTATCACTGGGCCAAAGACCCACAACCTCAAGAGCACACACCACACGTGCACCAACTAACAAATTTAAAAAGGTGTAGTGATTAATGAAAATAACTCTACCCATGCAGTGCAGGAAACCTCACACCACATGCAGTAAAGGAAAGACCCAGATGACCCCAGAGGAAAGTATTCCTTGAATATAGAAAAATGTGTTAAAAACTCCCATTTTCTTCATAAATATAGACCCTTAGCGGCTGGTACAAAAATGACTCAAATAGCAAAATCAGTAATAACAAAAAAAAAAAAAAAGAAATAACAAAACAAACATCTATATATGACTATCAGCTTAAAACTTATGAAAAAAAATAAAATAAATCATAAGCAAAACATCAGGGCCTAGACATCAGAGGTCCATATGCATAGAACTCCACAAAGGAAGATCTGTCAAACAGAAAAACAAAAACATAAATACAAAGGAACTTTATCAATCTTTAACAAACTAAATAAATAAACAATATAAAATCAACAAAAAATAAAAAACCTGTCACGGCGCAAATCTAACACAGAGTCGTAACCATTCAAAACACACAATCCTTTAAAGGTGCCCTAGAATTAAAAATTGAATTTACCTTGGCATAGTTAAATAACAAGAGTTCAGTACATGGAAATGACATACAGTGAGTCTCAAACACCGTTGTTTCCTTCTTATGTAAATCTCATTTGTTTTAAAGACTTCCGAAGAACAGGTGAATCTCAACATAACACCGACTGTTACGTAACAGTCGGGATCATTAATATGTATGACCCCAATATTTGCATATGCCAGCTCATGTTCAAGCATTAGACAAGGGCAGGACATCTGGATGTGCACAGCAGAATCATCAGACTAGGTAAGCAAGCAAGGACAACAGCGAAAAATCGCATGATCACATGATCCATGATCCATGATATCATGATATTTTTAGTGATATTTGTAAATTGTCTTTGTAAATGTTTCGTTAGCATGTTGCTAATGTACTGTTAAATGTGGTTAAAGTTAACATCGTTTATTACTGTATTCACAGAGACAAGACTGTCGTTATTTTCATTATTAAACACTTGCAGTCTGTATAATTCATAAACACAACTTCATTCATTACAAATCTCTCCAACAGTGTGTAATTTTAGCTTTAGCCACGGAGCACTATTAAACTCATTCAGAATCAAATGTAAACATCCAAATAAATACTATACTTGCACGATTAGACATGCTGCATGACGAACACTTTGTAAAGAACAATTTTGAGGGTTATATATTAGCTGTGTGAACTTTGTTTATGCTGTTAAAGGCAAGCGCGAGCTCTGTGGCGGGGAGCGAGCATTTAAAGGGGCCGCAGCCTAAATTGGCTCATATTTAATGATGCCCCAAAATAGGCAGTTAAAAAAAAAAAAAAAAAAAAAAAACTATGGGGTATTTTGAGCTGAAACTTCACAGACACATTCAGGGGACATCTTAGACTTATATTACATCTTTTAAAAAGATGTTCTACGGCACCTTTAAAATCACTCAATAATTACACAAATAGTATCACTATAACAAACCTAACCATCTAATACAAACACAGACCTCTGCCGTAATCCAAGAGTTGACTAGAAACGCTGCACATTAGAGTGGAATAGAAACACTGCGTGATGCAGCTCATTGCTATAGGTGAAACATGGCATCCACAACTGCATACTATTGCATACCGCCCACGCGCTCACACTCTTGCACACAGAGGTTATCTCTCTACAATATAGAATAGACCATGTAAAAAAAAAAAAAACATCCTTATACAAGCTCTTACAGCATCTAAATTTATGACACTTCAGAGTCACAACACCGGAAGGAGACGAAAAAGATCAAGCGTCAGGGAGTTAGGCAGCCTGCCAACCTTTGCGCTATTTATAGTATAAATAAATACATATGCCCCACCCCATACACCATCCTTATTATCCACTCGGTCACACATAGAAGCTTGTGAACAGTTTTGAAGTGGCTGTGTGCAAGTTTTCATTCACAAGACGAGTGAGAGTCATGCTTGCGGTGATTATTTTATTGAGTGATAGGCAGTGGGTTCAATCAGTGACATTTTTAGATTTTCTATACGGTGTTTCATGTAGAAAAGGCGAAAATTGTATTACACCGCCCAGTTTTTTCCCTAAACGATGATGTAAGTTCCTGTTGCAATTCTCGATTCAGCATTAATGGCCTATTTTTCACAATCGCGACAGAAAATCAAAATACTGCCTTAACGTCACTAGCAGAAAGACAGTGCGATATAAACAAACCAGACTAGAACTGAACATGGCGTGACGGCAGCTTCACATTCTCTATATCTACCTCCTCAATGGCATTCAAGTCTTTCAATTCAGTAGAAAAATCGTTCCTCTTCATAACATAAGGTTCACATCCAACATTTGTTGTGATTTTCTGTTTATACCTTTCTAAATCAGCACAGTAAGGACTTTTCTCCATCTCTTCCATTCTAATTTTCACTGCTTGCCCTCCACCTGCATTTCACGTGTCACCAGAAAGACGTGATTGCAAACAACCTATTGAATCTATATTTATGAATTATTTTAATTTATACAACAGTTCTTTCTGGTTCTTGAATCTGATTGGCTAAGAGCAGTGAGATAGTCTAGTGATAACAGCACTCCTACCTTTTCACTGTTTGTATCACTCCGCTTGAACAAATCCACCGTATTTTTTACAACTATTATACTATTAAACTACTAAATTGTTGTTCCATGAACTAAAAGTTGAGAATGTAGTTGATTAGACCTGAATGTAACTCATATTTAATCATAGTACCTATTTTAAACTTTGTTTAGATGTTTTAGATGCGAGCTCCAGGCCGTCAACGGCCATCCGTGCTCGTGTACCTGCAACAGCTTCATCTCAGCCAGTAACTTTAGGGATTTGCTGTTGTCTCATAAATTGGTTAAACATGAGATATAATCAATTTGGGTACATAAAATGGGCAATCTTTGATCTTATTAATCTATTACTTGTTCCTGAGCAAATCGAATTGGGCTATGTTAAATTTAATAATTAAATATTAAGGCTATATTTAAGTTACATCCTGTAGAGCACTGCTTTTGTAAATTTGACTAAATTGTAAAATTGTGTTTATTTCCTATTATCATTTATAATGGCTATTGTTGGTAATTTAAATATCATTGTTCAATAAATATTAATTTATATAAATAATATGTTGTATTTGGTATTGAGAAAGGGTCCATTAGTGCATAATATGGACTGAGTGAAATTTAAAATTTACGAGTGAATGAGTCAGTCGCCAGAGACTTTTAAATTGAAAGGGACTTTTGTAAACAAAGGACATTGATTTAGCGCTGTTATGGAAAATTCCCTTAACTGTAAAAAGGACAAATACAAAGATCATAATATATAATATTATGGACATTGACCTGAAGAATTAATGTTATATAAGACAGGTAATGCTCACTCAAGCAATCTCTCTCTTTCTTTCTCTCAATAATACTGTACAAAATACAATGAGTTTAAGTGGAGGGACTCAAAATTCTTTCATTACTAGTTCTAAGGTGACATTTTAGAATTAGTAATGGAGCCTTGGTCAAACTGTCAACTTAAGATTTGAATCTGTGGCGGAAGGAAGTAGTTCTGCACAGAACACTTCGTTGTTATTTCTTATTTATTTACTCACTCGTGCCATCGGACTGTTGTATAAATGCAATATCACACGAGTAGCCGTGTGATATGGCTGTATATTGGCACGCTGTGATGGCCTGCGGCCTCGTACCTATGGCCAAATCACAGCCGTGCTGATATGCAGCCATACTGCACGGATACTCGTGTGATATTGCTCATATATACATTAATTTATTACTGTATTTAAATGTTCCTTGAGGTTCACAAAAAATGTTTTGAAAACATTATCTATCTAAAACTATATGAAATTGTTTACTTACTTACTTACTTAGATACAACACAGCTGACAGCTTTAAAAGTTTCTTTGCAAACTCTCCATTACACTGTGCCTCGTTTAAAAAATAATCTGCAGTCAAATTCTCTGAACAAACATATATTATCCTCTAATGTGATCCATGACAGCATTAAAATGCTTGGATCCTTCTAAAATCTGTAAAGAGAGACACAAAAGAGCTGTTTAAACTGGATGTGTCAAAGTGAATGTTCTTTCACTCTTCCATTTGTCCTGTTGTCGACAGACTCAATGGCGTGGAGTATGTCAGAAACTGAAAGCGCATACACTGTACACTGTGTGATGATTTGTCAATGTCTTGCTCTGGAGGCAAATGTGTATGCAAATGTGTTTGCCCATGTGATGTGATGTCACAGATCCTGGAGCTTATTAAATTAACGTTTTGTTTATATTGAGGAGGATGTTTTAAGCTATAAAACCTGCAGAATGTTTTAATTGTACAAAGACCTCTTATATGTTAAAAGATCAAGGCAAATTTGTTTTCTTATGTCATGACCTCTTTAAGAAAAGTGGAAATGATGTTGAAGCTAAACTAATATTCCTTTAAGATCCCTTCCATTTTGTGTTGTTGTCAGAAATATGTCACCTTGTTACCTGCTCACTGCTGACTTGACATTTCTTGGGGTTCAAATTGGTTCCACTTCTAGCATCAAAGTGGTTTGTAATGACCAGGATATATCACCTATGTGCTAAATGAGAGAAAAGTAATTTGGCTGCTTACCCACTGCTGTCTACAAGCTTGATACTTAGTCTTAATAATATCCTTAAAAGACCCAAGAGCAAGAGAAGCATTTATCCACCACGATGCTTCTTTTTGCTCAGATTAAGCACTAGAATTAGTTTCAAGCGTCTTGTCACGACAGAGTAAATGTTTATCAATTACAGCTATTTTGTCTTTAATTGAAGCAGTGATTCACAATACTTGGATGGGCTAGGAGTAACTTTAGTTTTGTAATTTTTGTAACAGAGTAACAATTATAAATATAGCTGCAAGCAGCAATTACGGGGCCAAGCACAAAAACGGCACAAGAAGCCAGCCAACATGGCCGTGAGCATCAGACCAACAGCAGCAGTGAGCAATTAGAAAAAAAAGTTATTAGCATTTTTGTCAAGTTTGTTATAACTTTTGAGCACGAGGTGGCGCTGGTCCGAAACTTCTCAGGCTGCTTCAGGGCATTGTCCTGATGACCCATACCAAATTAATGAATTTTGGTCAAACCCATCAGAAGTTATAAGCAAAAATAGCCATTTTTCATATCTCCACTCCAGTAGGTGGCGCTGCGCCGAAACACTGTATGATGCCTCAGGTCATGCTTGTGATGACACATACCAAGTTTGGTCTGAATATGATAAAGCATTGCAGAGATACAGCTTCAAGAGTCATTTTTGCATCATGCCTCAAATTCGTTGCTCTGGTATACGAAAACGGTTTGACTTATCGACTACGGTTCGATTTTGGTGAAAATCGGAGCAACGGTCTAGGAGGAGTTAGAAAAAGTAGGTTTTTAAAGAAAAACAATATGGCGGACAGGAAGTTCAGCTGACTATGGAAAGTTTGATATCTATGTTCTCAGCATGACCCAAGGAATCTACTGAAAACAGTTTCATTACAATCGGTTAATATAGTCAAAAGTTATTAGCATTTTTGTAAATTTTGTTATAACTTTTGACCACAAGGTGGCGCTGGTCCTAAACTTGGTATGCTCCTTCAGGGCATTGTGCTGATGACCCATACCGAGTTTCATAACGATACGCTAATGCGTTCGTAAAATACAGCATTTTAGCACCAAATTTAAAATGGCCGACGGCCAAAATGTCCAATATGGGAAAATTGGATATCATTCGACTCGGCATGATTCCCCGAATCCAACGAGACCAAATTCATGATTTTTGGCCAAACCCATCAGAAGTTATAAGTAAAAATAGCCATTTTTCATATCTCCGCACCACTAGGTGGCGCTGCGCCGAAACGCTGCATGTTGCCTCAGGTCATGCTTGTGATGACAGTTACCAAGTTTGGTCTGAATACGATAAAGCGTTGCGGAGATACAGCCTTATGTCTATTTTCGCAAGCACTACGTACAATTCGTTTGCGTGTTTTTCGAAAACGGTTTGAGAAATCAACTTGAATTCCATAACATTTTGTCGGCATGGTCTGAAGATGATCTGGTTCAATTTTCGTGAAAATTGGAGTAACGGCCTAGGAGGAGTTCGAAAAAGTACGTTTTTCAGAAAATTCAAAATGGCGGAAAAATTTTCATGACGGAAAATGACGTCATATGGTGCAATCGATTCGTCTTGACCCAAGGAATCAGAGGAAAAAAGAATTTTGTTTCTAGCCCTTATGGTTCAAAAGTTATTAACATAAACATAAGTGCAACTTTGGACAGCTGATGGCGCTAGAGGGATTGAGTTAGAGACTCCAAATTTGCTATGGACAAAGGTCAGACTGTCCTCTAACTGTGTGCCAAATTTCACAACTTTCCCGCAAGCGGTTCTATGGGCTGCCATAGACTTCAAGAGCGGAAGAAGAAGCGGAAGAATAATAATAAGCGTACGGAACGCCAACAATAACAATAGGTGCCTAAGCACCTTCGGTGCTTGGCCCCTAATTTACATTGTTTTAATGTTTATTAATGTACATTGTCCCCTTTCAAATAAAGATATAAAAGAAAAAATGAAAATAATAAAAGCAAGTGACCCAATAAATAAATACTTATAAAT
The DNA here is from genome assembly GCF_024489055.1 of Chanodichthys erythropterus. Taxonomy (NCBI): domain Eukaryota; kingdom Metazoa; phylum Chordata; class Actinopteri; order Cypriniformes; family Xenocyprididae; genus Chanodichthys; species Chanodichthys erythropterus. Next base: position 21,886,814 of record NC_090226.1, read on the forward strand.
ACTGTATTTGTGTGAACGGTCTTGTGAAAAACTCCAATTAATGCGACTGCCCTTTTTTAGGATCAAACCTGCATACCAATCCTTTATCTGTAATGACAAGCTAACCCTGCTTTGAATTTTTTAATTCACTTGAGTTTTCTTTTTGGTCATTTTCAGTTCCATTGTTCTTTGCCTTTTCTTATCCCCCCATTCATGTACTCTTCTTCTCCTCTGTTCATCTACTCTGTTACTCAATGATTCCCTTACTTATTCATCGACTCTTCTGCTCTCTCTATGAATGAGTTCAGCTGAGTAGGCTTTGGCAGGTTGAAGCGTGAGATGGGCTCTGCATTTTTGCCCTCCTTTAAAACTAATCCTTTGTTTTTCACTCTGACTGCAAACTATCTTTTGGCAGACGACAGCCTCATTGGTTTCCAGCAGGGCAGAGAAGCCTGCCAAAGCCTTTTCTCCCAACACAGCGCTCTGATATTAGCCAACTCTTTGTCATGTTGTGCTCCTACTGTTTGGGTCGTGACCACCATTTTCTGTTCTGATGCGTCAATGTCTGGGTCGCCTGCGTGCCTTCGGCTGTTGTCTGCCAGGGGTCTTGACAGAGGCTGTGCTAAACTGGGGCAGCTCTGACCCAGTTGCTGTAATAGACTGTCGGGATAAAGGGGCTCATGACAGATGCTTGTGACGAGCATTTCAACAAGCCAATTCTCACTGACCGATGTAACAGCATGGGTGGACTTAACACCAGGCAAAGGTATGCAGCTGCCAAGGACCCCCTTAGAAATTTTAACTATAAAATTCCACTGGTGTATCAAACACTAAAATAGTGATTTAATTTTAGCACTGTTCAAGGAATATTGTGAGTTCAATACAATAATTTAGACTCGTCCCTCATTTTCTTAAAAAAAATGTTATGGTGAGACACTTAAAGGCAGGAACACACCAAGCCGACGGTTGGCTGCCTGGCAGTTTTTCTTCGTCAGCCGACTAAGTTTTCTCAGTGTGTTTCGCACCGTCGGCTGAAGTTGGTCCTCGGTGGCTTTTTTTCGTCCGATTCGAAATGTTGAATCGGTGTCGGTCCGTCAGGCCATCTGATCATTCTGATTGGCTGTTCAGCTACTGCCACCTGCTGGTACGGAAAGGCATTTCATCTCACGCAGGCGCAGAACTGATGTGCTACTTGGCCATCGGCTGTCTAGCGTTGGTTTGGTGTGTCAGGACAACTTTTGACACATACGCTGCCGACGTGAGCCAACCCCGCAGTCTGCTTTCGTCGCCACTAGTTCGTCAGCGTCGGCTTGGTGTGTTCTGGCCTTAAGGTGCGGTTCCACAAATGCCGTGTCATGCGCAAGATGTTGCAAAGGATTTGACATGTGAGTGCAATGGTTAAAGACTCCGGCTAGCGCGTTTACATTTATGTTGCTTTTGGTTAATGAAGTTTTGATGGATGAACTTGCGGTTCAATTGGTCTCTTGAAGAGACTTTTCAGTTTTATGGATGTCGTCATCTTTAATATTACGTTGGTCACTGTCGTTATGGTTACTAGTAAGAGAATACGTGCTTGACTCTCACTGCACGTTCATACAGACAGTGTTCCAGATGTGACTGTAAGTTGCTGTGTGAACTGGACATTTCAAGACTCACACCTGTAAGTAAATGCGGTTGTCAATCCCAAAAACTGACAGTGTGAACGTGGCCTTAGTCTCAGCCCCTGATGTCACACCTATGGACCGTTGGCTGAATGTCTCATGCATATTGCACACTTAAGTGGAAACACTTCAGGATTTTTGAAGTCGTCATCTGGCTAGTTCAATTCTACAGGATGTCCAGGAGACGTGTGTGTTGCGTTCTTTAACGGACCTCCTGAAAACAAATGCCATGACGCCGGATTCTGGATTTTCAAAAGTATGTAACGTTCTCCATTGTTGCAGTATACTTACACAACATTCTTAAATGAATAATTTATTAGATGCACGCCAATGTGTTATTGTACGGATATCGACTTTACATTTCACACCCCTAAACATGATGCGGAACAAAACAAACTGTGATTAGTTGTGTTACATGCCAGTCAAACATCCTCTTGGGTGGTCCTTGGCCAATGAAATTTGTGTCCAAGAGTCCAGACCTTCTGCCGTCAGTTTAGGCTGAATCCCAAATGGCACACTTCTATGCACTTTCGGTCTTGTGGACTTGCAATGGCTGCCGCGGCCATGTGTTGTGGGATATCAAAGGCAGCAAATGATACATCTATGCTGCCTTCAAAAATCCATCAGATGAAGGTATCTCAGGAGACAAGAAGCTAACAATAGATTCATATGTGCCTTGAAGCCTTTTTTACCTTGAAATGTGTCCTCCGAAGGCAGCATTTTCAGGTTTTCGGACACAGCCATCATGTTGCCCATGTCTTATTTGGACTTTTGTGATACTTCCTATTTCTGTGACATTTTTGTATTCCCTTGTAGTTGTTCATGTTGATTAGTTTCCTGAGTTTTCCCAGGTGTGTCTTGTTAGCTTGTCACCCCTTTAAATTTATACGTATATGTTCCTGATCTGTCAGTGTTTGCTGTGGTTGTCTTGCTTGTGGTTGCCCTGTGTTCCCTGGTTTCCGTTTTTTATGTTTATTGTTTTGTTGTACATTGTTGTACATCTCTGCCTGCCATCCAGCTCCCATGTGTTAGAGAAATACAATTTTTCCTCCCATCTAATTTTTTTCCCATCACAATGTCCTTTTAGGGGCTCTGTATACTTAGAAGCCAATTTTTGGATGGTTTGAGTACAGAAATGTGAATAAATTTGTATATCATTTGAGCTGTAGAGCTGTAAATAATTTTTACAGGCATGTTTGGCTTTAAGTGTTTATGATGTTCCATTGTCATGCAAACAAAGTTGTAAAATTGAATATTACTTTACACAGATTTTGTTTATTTCTTCTGGCTATGATTTTGAAGCAGCGATTACTTTAACTTGGACTTTGTTATGGATTGGTCACATTAATTTCCATTATAAGTGCTTCACTGTAACTCACAAATTTTTGCTTTCAAGAGAAATGTCAAATTTTTTTTTTTTGTTGTTGTTGTTGTTGTGGCAATCATTACATCACAAGTTCAGCTGAAGATTGGGATTGATATTGAATCTAGAATATCCCTATAATGTAAGCCCACCCCCCCAGTCTAGATAGTAATGGAATATTGCAACGTTTTTGTGACTACAAAACTGCATGGAGGCAAAGTGTTTCGATCTTAAATGGAAGTCCTAAAATTAACTTTAGTGTAAAATCATGATAGGTGAGCATTTTAATTAAGCCTAGACCTGTCACCTCAAAGAGACTCAAACTAAATTAACAGCAAAAAATATCAGTGCAAGCTGGGGAGAGAAGGCTCTGGAAAACCCCCTATTATTTTATTTTGTGCTCAGCTCAGTCATTGCAGTATGATATGGTTCAATTTAGTGTGCTATAGTGCGTAGTGTACTTTTTAATGCGATATATGACTTCTAATTTAGAACATGGAGCCATTCAGTGATGTTTATTGAGGGTTACGCTCTTTGGTGCTATAACAGTTTTTTTTTTTTTTTTTTCTGTATTGCTTTATATCAGTAAGGTTCATGTCAATGAGTCTTTTTAGCTCTTCTCACCAGACTACAGGCTTTATTAAGCATATTTATCTGGGCTCTTCTCATTGATAATTAGGTAAACACAATAAGCCAGATTCATCAACAAAGCCATTAGATATTACACAAAGCAGAAATACATTGACTAGGCTGGGTAATCAGAAAATATTTGGCGATTATTGGCATCCTCTGATAAACATGCCAGCTTGGATGATTAACAGACGACTGATTAAACTTGATTAAAGAGATTTTGTTTTCCGGTTTCAAGCCCACAGTAAAAGGGTCGGGAGACTTGAGGCTACCATAGACATTGAAGGACCACCATGGGGATGTCCATCTTGCATACACATCAGTGGTCAACAAATATGGGTTTGTCAGTGACAGATACACTGACAATAACACGTTTAGTTTTGTAATGCATTATACAGTAGTTAATGCATGACATTTCTCATTCAAAACTAATTTTGGCTCACTTTATTTTGATGGTCCCCTTAAGACTTTCAGTTGACTATTAGTAATGCTGCACCTACATCATGTCAATAAAGGCTGGCCACACACTTGAAGTTTTTAAGGGGGTTGTGGCCTAATTTGAGGCTTGTCACAACAAAAATTTGTCCAAAAAAATTGTGTGGTGTCAATTATTTTACTACTCCCGATTGCATTAGAGCCTCCACAATCCCAAATCGTAAATATCAAACACATTATATTATATGTCGATATTTATGACTCTTGATGGGGCTGACTCTGACTTATTCTGTGGTGACAAGGACAATGTGTGTTGCGTGTTTTTTTTCTTAGACAAGATCCTTTATTTAACCAGTCTTGATATTGAATATCTGATTTTCAAAACATGGGAATTTCAATCGCATTCACTTTGGCTTTGGTCTGCCATGAATGATGTTGGTTCAGCACACTACAGAAAGCAAGTGTTCCCCACAATACAGGTGCATCTCAATAAATTAGAATGTCATGGAAAAGTTCATTCATTTCAGTAATTCAACTCAAATTGTGGAACTCGTGTATTAAACAAATTCAGTGCACACAGACTGAAGTACTTTAAGTCTTTGCTTCTTTTAATTGTGATGATTTTGGCTCACATTTAACAAAAACCCACCAATTCTCAATAAATTAGAATACTTCATAAGATCAATAAAAAGAGGAGATTTTAAACAGAAATGTCAGGCTTCTGAAAAATATGATAATTTCTATGCACTCAATACTTGTTTGGGCCTCCTTTTGCATGAATTACTGCATTAATGCGGCGTGGCATGGAGGCAATCAGCCTGTGGCACTGCTCAGGTGTAATGGAAGCCCAGTTTGCTTTGATAGTGGCCTTCTGGTCATCTGCATTGTTGGGTCTGGTGTCTCTCATCTTCCTCTTGACAATACCCCATAGATTCCCTATGGGGTTCAGGTCAGGCGAGTTTGCTGGCCAATCAAGCACAGTAACACCATGGTCACTGAACCAGCTTTTGGTACCTTTGGTAATGTGTGGGCAGGTGCCAAATCCTGCATGAAATCAGCATCTCCATACAGCTTGTCAGCAGAAAGAAGCATGACGTGCGCTAAAATTTCCAGGTTGATGGCTGTGTTGACTGTGGACCAACACCAGCAGATGACATGGCAGCCCAAGTCATCACTGACTGTGGAAACTTCACACTAGACTTCAAGCAACATAGGTTCTGTGCCTCTCCACTCTTCCTCCAGACTCTGGGACCTTGATTTCCAAATGAAATGCAAAATTTACTTTCATCTGAAAAAAGGACTTTGGATCACTGAGCAACAGTCCAGTTCCTTTTCTCCTTAGCCCAGGTAAGACGCTTCTGACGTTGTTTTTGGTTCAGAAGTGGCTTGGTACGTGGAACGTGACAGTTGTAGCCCATTTCCTGAATATGTCTGTGTGTGGTGGCTCTTGATGCACTGACTCCAGCTTCAGTCCACTCCTTTTGAAGCACTCCTAAGTTCTTAAATCAGCTTTGCCTGACATCTTCTCAAGCCTGCGGTCATTCCTTTCACTTGTACACCTTTTCCTACCACACTTTTTCCTTTCAGTCAACTTTCCATGAATATGCTTTGGCACAGCACTCTGCGAACAGCTCTTTCAGCAATGACCCTCTGTGGCTTACCCTCATTGTAGAGGGTCTTGATGATCGTCTTCTGGACAACTGTCAAGTCAGCAGATTTCCCCATGACTGCTGTTGGGATTACTGACTTAAACCCAGTATTTATACCCTGAGAATGGTAATTTAATAGAACTTAAATATTCTAATAATATGAGATACAGATTTTTTTATTTTGATGAGCAGCAAGCTGTAATCATCAAAATGAACAAAAAAGTCTGGAAATATTTTACTTTATGTCTAATAAAGAATAATAGATATAGAATAATATTATATTTAAGTTTTACTTTTTGAATTAACTTACTGGAAAAAAAAAATACTTTTTCATGATATTCTAATTTATTGAGATGCACCTGTATATCGTGTACATGAATTCTGGCACTGGTAAGGACAGTAAAGGACGCTGGCTCACTACACATTGGGACACTTATGACTCTATTTCCGGCGACGTGACAACGTCCTAATTGTACAACATCAATATTGGTATTATGAACAACAGCAGAGCTGATATCTTTCTGACATTACTTGTTATGTTATTTAAAGTGCATTATGATAAATTCTTTGCTTGTTACATGCATGCATCATTTCAGCCATGAATAAATTATAAATGTTAGCTAAATTATGTTCATTACCTGTCTAGTGATGTATGTTTATGCTGAAATATAATAAAATAATGGTTTGTATTTTTAAAATGATCTAACGCATGTTGTTATGTGTAGTGAGTTGGCTCAGTTTCGCACTTCAGAACTTCTGTTAAGGGAGCATAGTGAGCATCTATGCTCCCTGGTTTTCATGGTGCATTGTGGGACTTTTTAGGGAGTGAATTTTACAGTGCCCTGGAAGGATTCTGCAATTGAGACAGCTCTTAAAATGGCTGACTCCCTGATCAGTGCCTTGACTCCTGAACTAGGGAGCTGATTGAGACACATCCTATGTTCTAATCATGTGATCCAGCCATGTGCTCCCTGTGTCATGCGTCCTGTCATGTTATTTGTTCATTGTAGTGGGCCTAGTAAGCTGTATGGGAGTCCACTGCAGGCAAGTTGATAGAACCCAAGTGCAGATTTATTTACATTAATCCAAACATGAGCAAACATAAAACAAACAAAGCCTTGGCTTAGAGAGCTTGAGAAACATGAACTTATCAACAATGGTTATACAGACAGTACTAGACCAAGACATATGGCAAACATGAGGGCTTAAATACACAGATTTCTTAGATTCCTAGACAAGTTCAGACTGATATTCAAAACATGGGAATTTCAGTCACATCCACTTATTTAGGTACAATCAACGCAAAATTTGCCTGGTCTGCCATGAATGACGTTGGTTCAGCACTACGGAAAACACGAAGTGTCCAACCTGACATCTCTGTACTCCTCCCCCACCTGCAACTGGCAGATTTTGCCAACCGGTGATAGTAGTTCATCTCGAACAAGCCTAATGTTTTCTGTTCAAAATCAGGTTGAACAGAAATTCAGTGTTCCCTTAAATTGTATTACACACACATACACCATTCAAAAGTTTAGGGTTGGTACATTTTTATGTTTGTTTGTGCAGTTGTTTGTTTTTGAAAGAAGTCTCTTACGCTCACCAAGCCTGTGTTTATTTGATCACAGAATACAGTAAAACAGTAATATAGGCTATATATTACAAAAACAGTAATATATTTCTGTTTGATAATATTTTCAAATGTAATTTATTTTTGTAAATGAAAAGCTCATAGCCGCATTTCTCCGGTCTTCAGTGACACATGATTCTTCAGAAATCTGTCTAATATAATTTGGTGCTTCAGAAACATTTCTTATTATTTCTTATATTTCTTATCAATATTGAAAACAGTATATTTTTACAGTATCATATACAGTATATGATTTTTTTTCAAGATTCTTCAATTACCACAAAGTTCAGAACAGCAGTTATGTGAAATCGATTTTTAGTTATTTTGTGTGTGAGTGTGTGTGTGTGTGTGTGTGTGTGTGTATATATGTATATATATATATATATATATATATATATATATATATATATATATATATATATATATATATATGTATATATATATATATATTCAAATTTTTATTCAATTTGTATATCATGAAAAAAAATATATAATTCACTCTAAACAGACTCATCATCATTTTCCATTGAAAAGCCCTCAGTCAACCACAATGCTACAGATCTGTTCAATAACCTATAACAGAGTCTAATTTTAGCACTCCTATTCTACAAGTCCTCTGTAAGCTCTTTGGAAAACCACTGTATCTTGGCCAAATGTGAGAGGTCGAGGGAAACACAGATACTGCCATGTTGCAGCAGCTCTGGAGCAGTCAGGGATTACTCAAAAGCCCAACAGCAATGATAATGAAAGCACATCAGAGCCTGCAGTCCTCTGGTACCACATCTATATCCTTAGGAGTCCACATAATGATGGTGAACACAGACACGTCTCATTTAGAGTTTATTATTAACACACAGCGAGACATGAAAGCTGAAGCCAAGAAAATCCAGACCTTCCTACAAATAGTTCCTAATTTGCTCTTTAGTTCTCTTTATTAGCCTAGTGCAACTGACTTCTCACTGACCCTCCTGCTGCTTACAACCTCTGAAAAAGTCATACACCCCTGCCTGACTGTTATAGACTTTCTTCTACTCATATAAAGGTGGTCTGTGCCAACAGAACAACTTCCATGAGATCAATTTGAAAGCTAATGGATAGCTTTCTCCAGATATTATAGAACTCCTCGATATAGATGCTGAAACCTTTAGCACAGATGATAAAGTGACCTCTCAAACAGTTAGTTCTGCTACGGGAAGAAAGCATTTAGCTAAGAAGAAATAAATGTGAATGACGTCAAATCCTTTTTGAACTTGCTTTAGCTATATTAAGAAAGTATTCAATGTTTTTTTTAATCTCTGGAATAATTTTTTCTTCATTAATTTATTCTGTTGCAGAATCTCTTCTCATGTCAACAGACTGAATTATCTGACAGTGGAAACTCTTCTCTGTCTGGTTTACTTTTATCTTCTGGATTTGTTTGTGATGCACAGTGATCTCTCATTTTAGACTATTATCTAACATATAAAATGAACCTACCTTAATGCATGAAAATACTTGAAATGATTGTATGGGACACTTTATTCAATCCTCTGTTGTTTTATTAAAAAATAATTATATGTTTAATGTATACGCTATTGTTCAAAAGTTTGGGGTTAGTATGATTTTTTAAATGTTTTTTTTTTTTTTTTTTTTATGCTCACCAAGGCTGCATTTATTTGATCATTTAAAGGTAATAAAGGTGATATTGTGAATTATTACTACAATTCAAAATAACGGTTGTCTATTTTAATATATTTTCAAATGTAATTTATTCCTGTGAAGGCAAACTGAATTTTCTCCAGCCGATACTTCAGTCTTCTGGTTCACATGATCCTTCAGAAATCATACTAATATGCCGATTTGGTGCTCAAAAAAACATTTCTTCTCATTATTAATATTGAAAACAGATGTGCTGTTTAATATTTTTCTTTGATGAATAGAAAGCTGAAAAGAAATGCATTTATTTGAAATACCCTTTGAAATATTTGTTGAGAACTTTTGTAACTCTTGTTCAAATCACATCAGATTTTAATTTCTTATTGATTTAAGCGAATTTTATTGGCAGATCTATACTTTTTTAACTGTCTACAATTTACACAATAACTAAAAGAACATGGCTTGTTGATCAAAACCGATGAACTGATTCTCAGTGAAATTGGCAAACTCAGTGAAATTGGCAAACAACAGCGATCACATGCAAAATGATCCACTCAATGATCAAAATCTGTCTCACACACATGTATATTCCAAAAATATCTGGCAGAATGTTTGTAATGTCTGCTAAACTGCACTGTAAAACTCAATAAGTACAGAATAATCAAAACATTTGAGGAAACTTATTACTTCAAAACATTTTTTAAAGTTAGAAGAACTTTTTTTTCACAATTTTTGTGAAAAGTGGGGCGGGGCCGAGAGCTGTGGAAGTGGAGCAAGGTCAGTGTGGTGCACCGGTGTCTCTCATTAACAATCACGTCACCGGCATCCCTTCACTCCCACAGTTCTCTGCCTCGTCCCGCCCCACTCATCATAATGTAAATTACATACAGTTCGTTTACAAACATCATATTCAGATCTTGGTTAAATGTTAGATAGCAAATAACACATGCTATTATAACTATCAAAGAGGCTGTCATTATATACTTGCATGTATATAATCAAACAACATATAGTATAGTGGTCTTAAAAGTTTTGCAGTTCATTCATTATTATTTGAGTCAAACAAACTCATTTTATTTAATTAATCTAAAACTGTTCAGTTTTATAGTGTGGTAAATGGCCTGCCATTGTAATGAAATAGGTGCCAGGTCAGACACAATCTTACCAATCAAGTTTAGAAGCATTTGGAAGGAACATCACAACAGCTACAGCAGTGAGAGCAGCAGTAATATGTTTGTATTTATACAGTGCATTTCTTTTATTGCATTTCTTTTTTTTTAGAACTCTGTTACATGTAAACTGAAAATATGAACAATATGAAGATATGTAAGAATGTGTGGTGATGTAAGGGGAAGATATAATAAACGAGCAAGCAACTGTTAATTTTCAGTTTACACGTAACACAAACATTTCTGCAAAAATAAATGTACTATATAAATACATTCATTTTCTTTTGTGTACTACAATATTGACTTTTCAGAGTATTTTTTTTTCCTACTGTTGAAATCTGCATCTAAAAAGCCCAGTGTGATACGCAAGAGCATTCAGCTATAGAAAGAACTGGCATTCTTGTATATTATAGAAAGCAGTCATTGTCAACAAAAAGCAGGGGGAAAAAAAACATGACATTTGTATATTTCCAAGGTGAAAAACCATCTAAACATTTTGACCAGTGTGGCTCACACAATGACAAAAACACTTTTTTTTTATTTTGGTGGCCAATTTTGACACAATAACTAGGTTTTGAAGCATGAATTAAATATTTAATGTGAGTTAAAAGATTAATTCACTTTGAAATGAAAATTAGCCCAAGCTTTACTCACCCTCAAGCCATTCTAGGTGTATATGACTTTCTTCTTTCTGATGAATACAATCAGAGAAATATTAATAAATATCCTGACACATCCGAGCCTTATAATTTCAGTGAACAGGTTCACAAGTATGAGCTGAAGAAAGTGCCTCCATCCACATCTATCCATCATAAACATATTCCACACAGCTCCGGAGGGTTAATAAAGTCCTTATGAAGTGAATCGATGCATTTGTGTAAAAAAAAAAAAAATCCATATTTAACAAGTTATGAAGTAAATTATCTAGCTTCCATATTCAATGTACAAAGAAAGTATAAAACACTTGCAGTTCAAAAAGCTTATGCTATGTCATACGCCTTCCCTATTCAACTTACTGAAAAAAGTGTAACTGACGCAACGCCAGTTTATACTTTCTTCATAACTGGAAGGCAGTCTGGCAGAAGCTAGATATTTTACTTCATAACTTGTTAAATATGGATTTTTTTTTTTTTTTTTTACACAAATGTAATCGCTTTGCTTCAGAATGCTTTTATTAACCTCCCAGAGCTGCGTGGAGTACACGTTTATGATGGATGGATGCACTTCCTTCAGCTCATACTGAACCCTGTTTACTGCCATTATAAGATCAGATGCATCAGGATATTTATCAATATTTCTCAGATTGTGTTCATCAGAAAGAAGAAAGTCAAATACACCTAGGATGGCTTAAGGGTGAGTAAAGCTTGGGATAATTTTCATTTGAAAGTGAAATAATCCTTTAACTACATCTTGCACACATACAATAGAGTTCTGATGTTCCACCAAATAGTTGTGACACTTGCACCAAAAATATGCCAAAGTGATTGAGAAAAATATATATCCCACATTTTGCATGATGTAACATAATGTAATAATGTAACATTATTTGGAGCCTTTCTGCAGCATAACAAAAAGTACAAGTAAATAATTACATTTTCTCAGTTTTTTTTTTTTTTTTTTTTTTTTTAGTGCTGAAAGGACTTTCAGGTCTATTTTGTACCCAGTTCATAAAGAGTGATGAAATCCAGCATGAAATCTCATTCATTCTCATTCTCGTCAGTTGTCACTTTACGTGTGTAATAAATTCTTGACACATTTTTTGTTGATTTTGTTTAGTTGTAGCTGATAACGGCCAGACATCCTATTCTTATCAACACGGAAGCAGTATTGAATGCATGTTATTTCTACGTTGTGACGCAAGTCAAGGCCATACCAGCAAACAGCAAATGTAATATATCTGATCCTCATGGATTCTGGCAGATTCCTTCACTAATCAATGAATTTTTTATTCTCCACAAGTCAGAATCATCATTCACCTCTTTGAACTGAACTTTGATTAAGACAAACTTTACATCAGGTTTTGACATGGTTCTTTCTCATTCCACTGTGATACAGGGCTTGCATCTGTCATGATTGATTCCCCTTTTGTCTAATGAAGCGCTGGGCTGCAGGGGTTGATCTTTGGTCTCATCAATCAGAGTGTCAGTACAGTGACATGGGCTGCACACACTCTTTGTGGTGACTAGAAAACAGAATCACTGCAAAGAATGTCACCAGCGTCGTAGAAATGTCAGGGTGATACAACTGTCTGGATATCATAATAAAGAAAAAAGGCCTCATTAGTTCAAAGCAAAACAAAACAAAACAAAACAGGAAATGATATTATAAAGGGCCCCTGATGGCCCTCATCAGTGTGTGTCAAAGTCATTAAAGGTGATAAAGAGGATCTTTTCGTCGACTGAGAAACCAAAGACCGTTAGTGAGTTTTTGAAATGAGCGCATGCGTAAGAACACCCCCCCCTCCTTTTGAGGGAACGCCTCCCAAAAATCATGCATGAGTATTGGAACACGAATGTTTACCACTGGCATTCGCTGTATCAGGTAACTCATAATCTGCAGTTGTTACTCCTGTCTCTGGACAAAAACATTGCATACGGCGCCTGTGGAGTGTGGAAAGTTACTGGAGCGCAGCCGCGCTCGTCTCTCACAAGGAACGTCATGGCAGTGATTGACAAGCCAGAGGGCCAATCCACACACGTCTCTCACACGGAATGTCACGGCAGTGATTGATAAGCCAGAGGGCCAATCGTTTACGTGATTGGCTGATGTTTTTAAGGCCCTACCTCGTGCACAGATGATGTATATTAATATTATTCCTTTCAGTGCACCTAATAAATAGTCTTTTATCAGTTAGTAAAGACAGTTTCAAGTAATATTGCAAAAATGTATAAAACAAAACATCCTCTTTAGCACCTTTAAGTTACATACATTTATTGCAACACGATTAATCGAAATACAACCAAAATAAAATTATATTATACTGCATTACATAATTTATTTATTTTAGTCTAAAATATTGCAATAGTAATATTTTTCATTTTGTTTAGCGTTTTTATTTAATAATATAATACTTATAATATTCCAAATCATGCATGCCTACTTAAAATATCAGATAATGTTTATGGCAAAGAAAGATTCATTTAGGTTGTAAAATGTCATGGGGTAAAATGTCATCTCTATAGGGCATAGCTGATTGGTTCCTGCTGTATCAGTCGCCAATGAGCTCGCTGCTCAACCTTCAGATACTGGTCAGCATTTGCTGTAGCAGTTGCAATGTAATTTCAGAAACCCTCCACCTTCCCCAGCTCCACCTGTATAGATCTACTAAAGGTAATTCATGTATGCTGTATTGTACAGCTGCAGAAAGTCTTACTTGCTCACAGCAGCATGTCATGTATGTATTGGTAGTAGCAAGTCCCGTACTTGCTCTGCAGCAGCAGCAGAGTTTTTATACATGTTGGTAACTGAGCAGCATACTTTTTATACATGTTGTTAACTGAGAAAAAAACCCTTTACAGATCAAATAAGCCTCACCAAAGACGTGACTTTAGCATGCTGGGATATTCAAATTGTATGTTTTCCTGTCCAAACTGTGTCATCTCCTGCAGTGTAAAACTACTCCTCTTCTAGAGCACATTAACACACTTCAATGATAACATTTTGCTAAACTTCTGCGGTCATTAACCTTCACCTTGAATTAGCAGCATCACTGACAGAGACCGTTGTAGCGTAAGATTGTTTTTTGGGAAGCTGGCTCTAGCATTCTCTTTATCTTTCCAGGTCCTTGGATCAAATATTAGTTTGTTGTTAATTGGCTCTGATTGGCCTGTAAACCGTGGCTGCTGTTTTCACTTGTTTAATCATTAATGTCTAGAAAGTGGATTAATTAAGATTACATGAGCAGGAAAAGACGTGATCGACCAGTGTTGCGGTGAACTGTATTTTAATTCTTTATATTTGGGAAAAAGATCAAGCAATTTGTTCAGTTGTTTAAGATAAAGACCCCCTGTGGTGAAAATCAAGTTTTTAATATTATTTAGATATCTATGTGGTGTTTATAATATGCTTAAAGACAAACCATGTGCAATTCATCAGCCAACACCATTGCTGCAAGTATTTTTTCTTTAAAGGTGCCCTAGAACTTTTAAAAAAAAAAGATGTAATATAAGTCTAAGGTGTCCCCTGAATGTGTCTGTGAAGTTTCAGCTCAAAATACCCAATTTTTTTCTTTTAATTCATTTTTTTAACTGCCTATTTTGGGGCATCATTATAAATAAGCCGATTCAGGGCTACTGGCCCTTTAATTCTCGTGCTCCACGCCCCAAGAGCTCGCGCTTGCCTTGAACAGTGCATAAACAAAGTTCACACAGCTAATATAACCCTCAAATGGATCTTTACAAAGTGTTCGTCATGCATGTGGCATGCATGCGTCGGATTATGTGCGTATTGTATACTTTTATATTGTTTACATTTGAATCTGAATGAATTTGAGGCTGTGCTCCGTGGCTAACGGCTAATGCTACACTGTTGGAGAGATTTATAGAGAATAAAGTTGTGTTTATGAATTACACAGACTGCAAGTGTTTAAAAATGAAAATAGCGACGGCTCTTGTCTCCGTGAATACAGTAAGAAACGATGGTAACTTTAACCGCATTTAACAGTACATTAGCAACATGCTAATGAAACATTTAGAAAGACAATTTACAAATATCACTAAAAATATCATGCTATCATGGATCATGTCAGTTATTATCGCTCCATTCGCTATTGTTCTTGCTTGCTTACCTAGTCTGTTGATTCACCTGTGCATATCCAGACGTTACTGGCTGCCCTTGTCTAATGCCTTTCATAATGTTGGGAACATGGGCTGGCATATGCAAATATTGGGGGCGTACACCCCGACTGTTACGTAACAGTCGGTGTTATGTTGAGATTCGCCTGTTCTTCGGAGGTCTTTTATACAAATGAGATTTATATAAGAAGGAGGAAACAATGGAGTTTGAGACTCACTGTATGTCATTTCCATGTACTGAACTCTTATTATTTGACTATGCCAAGATAAATTCAATTTTTCATTCGAGGGCACCTTTAAAACTGCAGTGTACCAAAGGCAGTCTCGACTCGTTTTGAATCCTCCCGTTTCCTGCCGTCACAAACGTGTAACCAATCCCATCATTGTGTGGGGTGGGGCTTTTCTCCACTGACTTTCTATTATACTCAAAGCGTTTCTTAGGATGCTGATTTTTGGAAGGCATCTGTCTGACTCTGAGATGGTGAACGGGAACATGGTTTGTGTAACATTAGCAAAACATCATTAGCTGATTGATAACGTAGTAAAGTCAAGAGCTAATCATATCAAATACTGTTATGTGTCCGACGTTGTAAAGAGCGACACATAAAATGCATTACCATTCTGATACATTGACTTGTAGGTGACCCTGTATAATTTGCTCTTCCTCTTCTTCTGAATCAGTTTATGGTTCAAACATATATGGCTGAATTAAACCAGTATTTCCACTTGCCATCATGTAGCGTTTACTACAGTTGGCCGAGTGCATCAGGTAGTTCAAGCTGGTGTGATTGAATAAAGGTGGGGACTACTTTGCATATTCATGTTTTCCACGAAGTGATATTTTAAACAATATCTCAGTGAACACAAAAACAATTTCCAAAATGCTGACAAGACTAAGTTTTATATAACATCTGTTTAACTTATAACATGAAAGTAAGGTTAATAATATAACTTAGAGAACAAAATTTTCAGTTTTACTCAAATTAGGGTGATACAAAAATGAATACTACCCACTAAAAATCTCTGGAACAAAGCTAAATTTTAAATTTTATGTCTAATTTAACAAGAATTCAACCACAGGTGAGTCTAATTATTCATTACACAGGTGTCCAGCAGACAGTTGACTATAAAAGGGTGTTAAAACCCATTCCCATTTCATGCTGTCAGCAATGGCACCACATGGAAGATAAATGTCACAAGACATGAGAAAGAAAAATTATTTCTTTACACCAGAAAGGTGAAGGCTACAAGAAGATCAGCAAAGCTTTACTTATCAGTCAGAATACTGTAGCAAAAGTGGTACAAAAATTTAAAAACACAATAAGACACAATATGGCGTACACTCAAGGGCGTAGATTTGGTTTCAACATTGGGGGGCAGGGGGGGTTGAGCGTTGGTATGCTGCCTGTAATTTTTTTTATTTTTTTATTTAATTTTTAAAAATCTGTTTTATGTGTAGCGTTATTGTATAATTTATTTCTTATCTATCTATCTATCTATCTATCTATCTATCTATCTATCTATCTATCTATCTATCTATCTATCTATCTATCTATCTATCTATCTATCTATCTATCTATCTATCTATCTATCTATCTATCTATCTATCTATCTATCTATCTATCTATCTATCTATCTATCATAACTTTATGGAATTTATGTATAACCATTCATCAAATTCTAACATAACGGAGTGATTCTAAAAAGAAATAAATTATGTTATATATTGAAACCGCCAGTAGTTGGCAGCGATTCAACGTTTTAATGAGTGAGCTACTTAAATCTTTCATTCAGCCAATTCCTTCAAAAGTCAGATTAATTAAGGAAGAAAACAAACACTGATTTGAATACTTTTGTCATTGATAAGACGCTACTGAAAAATGAAGTAACAAAATAGATGGCTGTTTTAGTAACGTTAATTGGTTACAGTTACACTGATAGTTAGATGGAGAAATTGCAATGGATTAGCTAGCTAAAATATATGTGGAGTGTACTTACCTATTACAATGTTTTCATACCTCCTTCACCAGTACATGCTTTATTCTTTTTAAAGTCCCTCTTTGTACAGAAGTTTAATATAGTCGGCTGGGCAGCGGTTCTCTTCATTTTTGGTGCCGGTTTCATTCAAACAGTAGAGCTCCACTCGCGTTGTGTTGGTGAAAGTGCGATGCGTATTGGTTGGGCGTAACCAATCGGTTGGAGGGGGGGGTATTTTTTTGACAAATTTATTATGACAAACACATCCGATTATAAACAAAATTATAGTTACAAAATATATGAATTATACATATTTTAGTATAGATCTACTGTGATTTTCATGTTGAAATTTTGGGGGGGTTGTAACTGATGGATTTGAATATTGGGGGGGTTACCCCCCACCCCCCCACAAACTACGCCCCTGCGTACACTGCAGAGGAACGGCATGCATGGGTGCCATCCACAAAAGAAGCCTTTCTAAAGCCCAGGCACAAAAAAGCCCGCCAAGTGTTTGCCAGGGCCCCTGCTGACAAAGATGCAGAGTACTGGGACTCTATACTCTTGGAGTGATGAGACTGAGATAAATGTTTTTTAAACTGATGGCTTCAAAACTGTATGGCGTCGCAAAGGTGAGGAATACAAAGAAAAATGCATGGTGCCTACAGTGAAACATGATGGTGGCAGTGTCCTTATGTGGGGCTGCTGGTGTCGGGAGCTGCATTTCATTGATGGCATCATGAATTCACAGATGTAATGTTCTATACTGAAAGAGAAGATGCTACCATCACTCCATGCCCTTGGTCATCGTGCACTTTTCCAACATGACAATGATCCTAAACACATTTCTGAAGAAGAACAGGGTGAATGTAATTCAGTGGCTAAGTTTGTCTCCTGATCTGAACCCAATCGAACACCTATGGGGAATTCTGAAGAGACAAGTTGAGCATCACTCTCCATCCAGCATCCAGTCTCTAAAAGAAGTCATTCTTGAAGAATGGAAAAAGATAGATGTTTCAAAATGTCGCCAACTTGTTCATTCCATGTCTTGGTGCTGTCATTAAAAATCATGGAGGCCATACAAAATACTAGATGTAGTAGTTTTTGTGGTGGGGTGTACTCATTTTTGCATCACCCTAATTTGAGTAAAACTGAAAAATGTGTAATCTAAGTTATATTATTAACCTTACTTTCATGTTATAAGTTAAACATATTTTATATTAAACTTAGTCTTGTCAACATGTTGGAAATTGTTTTTGTGTTCATTGAGATATTGTTTAAAATGTTACTTTTCAAAGGGGGTGTACTCATTTACACTTAGTACTGTACTAAATTAAGCAAGCACAGAGTTACATGTTATTTTAAGGCAGAAATAAATAATTTTTACAGGAAAAAAACATTTAAATATGTAATTTTGAGTAAAAAATATGTAACTCAAAGATGAGTTTTAAAGGCTAAAATTATTGATGCAGGGGGACTTAAAATTGTGGCAACTGTTTACTAAATTAAAATGAAGGCAATAATTAATACAACATAGTCATAATTTAACTAAATTTAGGGAACAAATTCTTAATTTGTGGCTACGACATATATTTTTTCTTCCACATGTCATATTTGGAACAACATGAGGGTGAGTACTTAATGACAGACATTTTGGGTAAACTAACCCTTTAACAACACATTTTAATAAGCACTGAAATACATATATAGATTTAAATATATTTATTTATTTAGATATCTATATAACTGCTTTAACGGTATTGAATTCATCTCATTTGATTGTTTTTTTACCCCAAATATCTAAGAAGACACCATAACACTGCCTTTATCATGTCTTAAAATGCTGCCTAAATATGTAACTCAGTAAGTTAGAAAACAAGGCTTTTGTTTAAATGTTGTTTAAAATGAGTATATGGAATTAATTTAGGTTTGTTTTTCAATTGTGCTCTTTTGGTCTTGGTACTTTTTGTGGTGTAACAACTAAAAATGCTTAAAAAATGTTTCCTCTTCACTTCATGTCGTCCTGACTGAGATATCCAGAGCACTTATTATAATCCATAACAACACACAAACAAACACACACACCTCATCTATAATCCAGCAAAACTCTTTATTCTTCTCTGCTGTGTTTGCGGCTTTCTGTGGATCCAGTATTTGCGTTCAGGGCTTTAAGTCTCTATTTCTTTTTCTCGCCCTTCTGTCCTTGAACCCCTGTGTTCAGCGTCTGTGGGAATATCAAAGGATTTACACTTCAGCATAGTCATTCCGATTAAAAAAAAAGAAGAGAGAGAAAAAGGTGTGGAATCCATTAAATCTCTTTTATCTCACAGAATGTCAGTGCTGGCATTGAGGGATGAGCGCACCCAATCCGAGAAAGATAAATTTTAGAAAAGAGAGAAAGAAAAAAGTCATCATCTCAATCTGTCCATATGTCCTGCTCGCTCTGCATGAAGGGAAGGTTTTTAAAGTCAGTCTCAGCTGAGGAGTTCTTAAGAAAGGAAGAAACAACCTCAAATGACTCATCTTAATTTGTGGCGCACTGCAGCCTTTGATTGTGTGATGTGGACAGATGTGTATAAGATCTCAGTGACTCTAAATAGTTGTGTTTGGTAATGAGTGCTTTAATTCATCTTAGTTCACAGCTACATAACTTAGACTATATAAAGAGAGCCACATGTTTGGTTGCTGTGTGATTGTGATGAGAGTGAATTTGAAAGTACAGAAGGAAAATGCAACAAATGATTGCTGTCAGCAATCATTGACTTATTACACACTGTATAGTAATTCACTTTGGCAGGAAAATGTAATGTATAAGGTTAAAGTTGCTCGTATGATAATTTTTCATGGTAAGATGTATTTTATTGATGTATATTATTGTGTAATATATTTTTTATAATGTTAGTAAAGGGAGTTTTTTTTTGTGGCAAAAACAAAAAAACAGCCTCCCCTTATTGAAAAAGGTGTGGAAGCCCCTATAGAGTGCCCCAGGTATGACGCGTTTTTGTAGGCAAAACCCGGAAGCGAGTTAGCATTTTAGGACTTCCGGTTCCAAAGCCGTAAAGTCTATGGGTTTTTTGAATGTTTTTTTGCTAAATCACCTGAAATAAGGTCTGTGGTTAACAAAGCCTCTAAATACTTTCATATTTTCATCTATGACATAAAACACACCAGTTATAACCCACTTGTGATTTTTTAAACTTTTACTGTGTCTTAAAATCGGCGGTTGCTAACAAATTACTAAAAGGGACTACTTCCTTTGGCAGGGACTTTAGACGTCATCATGACAAACAGGACATTTGGACAGCATTTCTCATGAAAAAGTGGATAAGTATTCATACACAGCGCAGATCATAATCAGCGAGCATGTTTTTAAATAGAGTTGTTTTCTAAATAAAGTTTGAGGAAGCTTGGTGATGACGATGTTGATCCGCGACCATGGTGTGCTGTAGTCCGTTTATGTTAGCCTTTTATATCTGATGACTTTATTTAGGCTTCAAAATCTATAAATGTTGTGTTAACTTGTAAAGATTATCTTGATAGACAAAATGTGTAAGTGTCCTAACCCTTTGTTAAACACAGAGCTTATTTTCTGCGATTTTCCAAAAGTCTGTGGGAAAAATGAATAGGCTTTCAGTCGAGGGAACCCGTGCGCCGCTAACTTCCAGGTTGGCCTACAAAAACGCGTCATACCTGGGGCACTCTATTTGGGTGGCAGCAAAAACACACTGTTTTCATGTTTGTCTCTTTAAATGCAAATTAGCTGCTGCACCCCACCCCCTTTTAGAAGAGGGCAGGGCCGTCGGCAGAACATATAGAATGGGGGGGGCATTCGGTTTCCATAGGGGGGCACACATTTTTATAATCTGATAAACAGACGTTCGCCAAAATAATAATGTCCCGTATTTATTATTAATGAAATAGACTTCTATAATGAAATAAAGTTCTATTACCACAAAAACACAAGATACTCGATCCTAATTAAACTACACCAAAAACGAAACCCCTTTGCATTATGGCAATATAATTTGCAAACACGAGACACAAAAGCTTTTCAATTCCTCGAACAGCACAATAATAAAAATGATACATACCAAAACAGCAATAAATAGGCTAGCCTACATCTATAGCATATTTAAGTGTAACTAAGACTTTTGAGTGTACTCACCATTAAAATAGTTGAAGGCGGCAGGTCTCCGAGTGATAGTCATTAATAAATACGGCCTAATTATGTTTCGAGTTCCGTTTTGTGTAATAATGCGTTAAATATGAATTTTATGCTCAGGCGGAGGGTGAACCAACTCCAGGGTAAGGAGATGCGATTTCCATTTAAAAACACATTTAAACAGATTTCCTCGAAATAGCTTTAACTTACTTGTCACAGCACAACCTACATATCCCAACATAAACACTGCTGATAAATTATTATTTGTTAATAAAGTGTTTACGTTCACAAACCACTGTTAATTTTAACAGATTACACACACGGAATTTGGCAGAGAGTGCGCAAAAGGCGCTGTCTTTATAATCAGTAAAAAATCTCGCTCATCTTAGTTCATTGCGATCTCAAGAAGTTCTGTAACAATGAATTAAACTGACTGCATAATTACATAACAATTTACATAATTTTTTTGTTAACCAAAATCTGTTGATTTCTGGAACGCAATGACAAGTCAGAGGTGTTTAAGTTAGCACTGAACAAAAACTCGTTTTGAGCGGCGAGTGGATTTTGAGTTGTAGAAGCTGGCAAATATTCCCTCATTATAATTCGTTCTAGAAATCAACAGATTTGTTCGTGATTAGCTACAGTGCTCAACACTCCAACGTTCTAAAGTATTGTCGTTCTTCAGAGCGCAAACACAGAGGCGCACTGGATCATTTGCCAAATATGTTTCGCCAATATGCTAATATTAACTGATCCTAGACCAGTAGTTATGTGCAGTTTTTCCCTCTACAAGCAATCAGAAGCAGCAGCAGGTAGGCAGTGGTTTGAGTGAGAAAATAGTCTCAAGTCCATCGCCGAACCACACACACTCCGCCTAATTTCTATTTCATATTTCTGAAGACAATGTGTTATTTAAAGTCACCGTTGTAGAGAGAGTTTTCCTATGAGCTAAATGCTGTTGAAGACATTTCGTTCTGGAATATGTAAATAGCCAGATCCACAAATAAGGTTTTTGCTCTCAATCGGAAGTTTGCTGGATGACTATTAGGGGGGCACGTTGTGTCATCTGGGGGGGCACTGCCCCCTAATGCCCCCCCTTGGCGACGGGCCTGGAAGAGGGTGGGGCCTTTACAGCTCGTGCTAGTTTGGATACTCCTGCAACAACAACCACTGGAGTGTGGAGAACTTCACAAACTTACTAGAATTCTCAAAGATGGATTAATACCAACTGTTTGTCCAACTTCATATTCAAAACATGTAAATACCACACATTATATTTTGTGAATACAGCATGCTGTATGGTTAATGTGCCTGCAGTTACCATTTTCTCTGACTGTATTCACAGAGATCAAAGCTATGTCATTTAGTTTAATTTTTAAAAGTGCACTTCTGAATTGTACAGGTGGTGAGCATTTTTGGGTTAAAAATAACAAGCTATGGTCTTTGTGAATACAGACAATGGTAGTTTTAGCTACATTAGCACATTCAGAAAGGTGATTTGCAAACACACACATGATGTGCGATACTATAGAAAATAAAAAAAAGACTTGTGATTCAAAAACTTTGTGGTTATTGTGAGCTGGAAGAGGAGTTTTTATCCCGGACGAGCCCCCAATTGTCACGATAACTATAGTTCTGGATATGAAGTTGGATCACAAAGAGTTGGTAATGATCCATCTTTGAAAATTAACCTTTGTGCAAATCCTGTGTTTTACTGACCCTCGTTTGCAAAGCAGTCCAGTGTACAATGATTCACGCAAATATATACGTATTTAGCTAATCTCTTGGGTACATTCCCTTCACCAATGAAATGAATCCACTGCATCCTCAGTGGATCAGATTCTGAGAGTTTATTATTACAGCCAAAAACAACAGTTATAATGTTTGATTAGCTGAGGCATTTTATAACTAGCTGCTCTAGCAAGGGTTTAAACATGGCAGACGGTGCGCGGCTCACTCATGGTGGGATCTATGCTAATAGGGCAGAGATCCCCTCCAATGAGTAGGGCTTTTCCATCCATTGATGTCATTGTAGGGAGAAAACTGGAACAGCGTGTTTTGATAGGTGGATTTTTACCATTATAGGGTGGTTGGTTACACACACTGTGTACACACATTAATGTTCAAACCATGTAAAAGTGAATTTCGCAAAATAGGTCCCCTTTAAACTAGAATGCTTATATTGTGTACATAAAATACGATTTAAATAATAATTACAAACTAGATAAAAATTTAATAATAGCCAATGCCACTAAAACATATTTTCCTTTTAAAAAATGATATGGACTCTTTTTCTCCTTCTCTTCTCTTACTTCTCTTCTTCTCTTACTAAACAGAAACATTTAGCTCGAACTCTATAAAGCCGGTAATGTCTGTACTATTTGTCATTTATGTTTTACCTTGATTGCTACTATAGGTGCAGTACATCACCACAGGTTATTTTTGAATGTCATTTGATCTCATAAATAATTAATTGGTCATTTTTCACAGCATGACAGCAAATTCTGTGACAAATTACCACCATTATGTGATGAAATTTAAGTCTTGGTTCATGTATATAGAGCATTTTTCCTTCATTCTGTTTTCCAGAAAATAGACTGTCAAATGTGTGTGCTTTTTAATTAAAGTCATATCAATCAAATATGTTTAGTGGTATAAGAGGTGGTATAATATAAAAAAACACTTTTATGTCGTTTTTCATTTGTCCCATTTTCAATAGTTTTGCTGTTGTTCCTTTAGGACAAGTATATGTAACTGACCTTTGCTTTGAGGGGCTATCTTTAATAAACAGGAATATTTAAAGGGGTCATATTACAAACTCTTGTTTTTTTTTGGTGTGTTGTAGTATAGATTTTCATGCTTGACTGTTCAAAAAAATGCATTATATTTCACATATTTTACATTAATGCAGCACCTCTCTTTCCAGTCTGTCTAAAACTGTTTTGATGAAACCCCTCCTTCCGAAATGCAAACTGTGCTCTGATTGGTTAGCTGGCCCAGTGTGTTGTGATTGGCGAACCGCTTAGTGCGTGTTCCAGAAATGTCACGCTCCTTACCATAACCGTGTTTATGAGTTTCACCTGCTCAGATGTAAATATTAATGATTCCGTCAATTTTGCCATACCAATTCGAGCCAGATTCAGACCATGAGAATGTTTGTGAACAAAAGGATCGTGCAGTACCTTTGCAAGCACAGATTTTACAGGATGTTTCAGAGTGCTAAGTTCTTAAAGATTGGTGAACAGTCTTACAAAAGTCAGAGCTTACAAAAGCGAAAGCCCTGTAGCTAAACACTTCATCGTCACTGTAATGTTAGCTAGCAGACCAGAGGAGCCCCAAAAAATAAAACATACTTACAGGATGTGATCCATAAACAACTGATTGGCCCAACAAAGTGGGAACTGCTCTGTCTTTCAAGAGAAGCTTTTGTGCATAGTGTTAACACAGTGAACCCCATTTTCTGGAAGCTGTCCTTCATAAAATGCGTAGCACACATAAATAAACATTGGGGTTATAATGTTTAGGAACAGTGCTAAAAATAAATTTAGTGTAAAATTTAGTCTAATTTAAAAATAAGTGTCCTTGACATGGCAACAACATGGTACTAAATCAGGTCTTCTTCGTCTTCTCTAGTGCAGCTCATCCAGGCCTCACCACCTTTTTTTTGTTTGTTTTTTTGTGCGTATTCGTATTCCATGGGCGGGGATTATTTAAATGAATGACATTATGACTTCACAAGATCTGGAAAAAGTGCGTTGTAGTCCCAACTAGCCATTTGTTGTAGTTCTTCTCTTATCTCCCCCTTTGTAACCTTGCAGATTTTGGTAACAATTTACAATAAGGTTCATTAGTTAACATGAACTGCACTTATACAGCTTTTATTAATCATTGTTAATGTTAATTTCAGCGTTTACTAATGCATTATTAAAATCTTGTTAACACTAGTTCATGCGCTGTGAACTAATATGAACAAACAATGAACAGCTGTATATTCATTAACATAACTAAGATTAGTAAATGCAGTAACAAATGTATTGATCCTGGTTAGTTCATGTTAGTTAATACATTAACTAATGTTTAACTAATGAACCTTATTGTAAAGTGTTACCCAGATCTTTTTTTTTTTTGCTCAAACAGCAACATTACACACTAACTAAATTTGAAAAGGTGAAAAAGCATAACAGGGCCCCTTTAAGTAATATTCAAGTTTGGGGTTCACTGTGAGACATTATAAAATCTTTGCTGTATTCATGACTCTGTAATATCACCTGAGCCTCATAGTTTTTGATACGTTGATACATTGGCAATGGCTATATTGATACATGTTGAAAGGGTTTCACTGGCTTTCACTAGCTTTTTATAATTATGAATAGTTTAGTAATGACCCACCGGTGGAGTCTGCAATTAATTGTTTAAGCAAGAAAAAAAGGTGTAATTTTCATTATCATTATGGAGGCTCTGTGGGCCTGTGACGAATGTTCTCTAAATGATGGTCTCTCAGAACCGTGGAACAGACACACTAATCTCAGCGTGTTTTGATTCTGCAGCTGCAGCAGTCAGAGGGCAGATAGCATTCACCACTGATCCGCTTTTCCGACTGGAAAGGCAGACGCTAATGAACTTGCCTTTGTTTGGTGGAACGGGGTCTAGAAACGGTCGACTTCACCGACAGGTTTAGTTTTGAGTTTTGGACACTTACAGCAGTGCTTCTCAAATGCATCAGGACCGAATTTTACATCGGACATCAAGTGATCACCCAAAAAGCATACTTTAATTGTTTTTCCATACAAAGATCAGAACTGGACTACGGAGCAATGGAAGAAGATGGCCTGGTCTGATTAATCGTGTTTTCTTTTACATCACGTGGATGGCCGGGTGCATGTGAGTCATCACAGCACACTTTCAGGGGTCTAGTGGAGACCATGCCTCAACAGGTCAGGCCTGATTTGGCAGCAAAAGGGGGACTAACACAGTATTAGGAAGGAGGTCATAATGTTATGCCTGATCGGTATATACAACACAGATTATAAAAAATAAATAAAATAAATAAAAAAGATGGTAGTGGTAGGTCAGTGTTGATTCATTTTCGTTCAAATAACTGTGTAAAGTCAATTATGGAATGAGTTCAATTCAGCTATAAAGCAGCTCTGGAGAATACTATGATATCATCCAGCTCAGTTCAGTTCTCATCCAATAGTGTCAGTGCAGTCAAAGCAATAATATTGCTGAATATTTAGAAGACAAATATCAATCAAACATTGAAATATATCAATATCAATATTATCACTTTAACGTTATCATATTGTATCAAGGAACTCAAGTTTTGGCTGGAGGCAAATCACCTTAAATTTAACTAGTGCTGATTGGATCTAAATCTGCTGTGTCTGTCTGGCCAATTAGATTGTGAATTGATTATGCCCTCTGCAACAATTTTGAAATATTGATGTTCTTCTTGATACCACTCTTTCATTTAATGCTCACATTGGTAAAGTGGTAAAGACAGCTTTTTTCCACCTACATAATATCGTTCATATTTGATCTTCTCTTAGTCAGCAGGATGCTGAAACTGTTATATATGCCTTTGTCGCATCTCACCTTTTCTTAAAGGCACAGTATGTAAGTTTCGCCGCTAGTTTCGCTTTTTCAAAAAAAATAACAAAGGCGTTGCTTGATGATGCCGTGAATGAGGGTGGTATCATGGGAGTTGTTGTCTTCACCTCCACATCCGATGGAAAACAATTTGATGGAGCTCAGGCAGAAATCATGTTCATGGATGAGCTAATGTATTAAAGTTTTATTAACGTTACTGTGTTATGAAGCAGGGTGGGGCTGAGAATTGCTAATTAGAGACACCTGCTCCGGAAGAAGTAATGAGCTATGTAAGAAGTAATGATGACAGTGAAGGGTGGGAGAGAAATTTTACGTTTCTGTTTTAATTATGCATGTATGCCTCATTTGGCCCCTGCCACTCTTTTTGTTTTGTTGTTTATGTTTATTACAATTAAAACTAAATCTTCTTCCCTGAACGTTTGATCACTTAAAGGTGCAATGTGTAAAATTTGGGAGGATCTATTGACAGAAATGCAATATAATATACATAACTATGTTTTCAGTGCTGTATAAAGACCTCACATAATGAACTGTAATGTTTTTATTTGGGTACAACGGGTCTAAAGCGCGCCTTTGATTTTATTTTCCTCTAAACCACTAGATGGCACAAAAACTTGCCGCAGCACTTTCCTAAATATTCGCTTTTCAAAATGCAAATTTGTCTGATCCTTGACGAGATCGCGGGCAGCAACGCAATGGTTATTCTGAGGTAGTTTGATCTAATATTTGATGTTTTTTTTTTTTTAATGTTGTTGATTAAATTAGCAAATAAGAATCCATTAAATTAATGTTTGCTTTGCAGACAAAGGTCTTCTAAATGATTTTCAGTTTTGTTCAAGGTAATTCAAGCAACAGTTTTTCAATAATGGAAGAATATGTAAAAGTATGGTATTTGGGGTAAAAAGCGCACCTGCTGTTGGGGCTGAGGCACAATAATTAACATGATAATGAATAGCTGGCTAACTTTTCCATTCCTTGACATAGATTCACATCGCAAATATCTTATATCAAATTGGTTATCTATCTTAGAGACAATACCCATATTTATAATGAAACAATCATATTTTAAAATATATTAATCATATCATAATAAAATATAATTTATTGTTACTTCTGTAAATCAATATTAAACACTAAACACTGCTTTCAATGCTTTCAGAATCTTTACTTTTTAAAATAGATTTGTTTCTGTATTTCTGTATTTTTATTTATTTTTATATATTTTATATATATATATATATATATATATATATATATATATATATATATATATATATGACATAGGCCTATTTTATTGACAGTATATTTATTGGACAAAAATTAATTATTTTATTTATCAAAATAAACAGAAAATAGTACAAACTTTGCTAAAGTGATTCATTTGAACAAGTATTAACCTAGTCATTATTAAAACCATATTATTTTAGCTAAAGTATTTGCGTAAATACTGTGTGCCTTTTACCCCATGCTGGGAGGCCTTTTACCCCTCACCACCTCATACATTTATAAGATTTTTAAACAAAATTAACCACTTTCTGACAAAATATTACAAAATATGTTGCTCCATCAATGTCCAATACAAACATATATATTTTTCCTGCAATCATATACTTTGAGAGTAGTGAAAAGCACAATTTTTCTTAAGGTGTGCCTTAGCACCGTTGTACCCTACCTTAGAATGAGCCATTTCTATCTCATACACCCCTCCATGTCAAGTCACCATTATGACCACTTTATAGAGCATGTTTAGTCACTGTTATGCTCTCAATGTTGTTCTTCTTCTAAATCGTTCATGTTTTTAGAGATAGCTTGCATTGTCACTACGTTGAATATGCACTAAGTAGTAGTAGTCATCTGGTTTATTATAGAAGCAGAGACCATTCTTTGTTAGAAGAAGAAACCTCATTGCTTCACACCGGCTACTCTCTGCTGCCTCAGACATCATTGTCTTGTGTTGGCCAGGCGGCCACCGTAGCTTCTCCGAAAGGAAGGGGTGCGAGGGGGGATCGCTGTTAGTAGCAGTTCGCAACCTCACTGTTAGATGCCACTAAAATTTACTCATTGCACCTTTAAATTCAGAATATTTTATTTCATTCTAATGAAATAGTCACAAGTGCTGAATTGCTACTCATACGGGTCACTTTATTTGATGAATTAAAATTGTGGGGTAATGCAGCACTGTTGAAATAATATATTACATAATAGTATATAATATACACAGCAAAATCTCCAGAGGTAAATCAACCCTGCTCAAAGTACATATGGCCCCTCTCTAAATAGTGTTAAAATAACACTGAAGCAGAGTTAAAGTTAATGAGATAATTAAACAATTAATTAAGTGATGATTGTGCATTAGTGATGAACACCTGCTGTTAACAAGTAGAGGGACCATATGTACTCTGAGCAGAGTTGATTTAACTCTGGGGATTTTACTGTGTACAGTATAACAATAATATATAATATATAACAATGATTAATTTTCTGTTGATGAAGGTATCCAAATAGTTCTTCACCTGTCTAATAAAACGTATGATTTTTCAAATCATCTGTTGTTTTTCCATGGATTCGATGGAAATAAAACATAAACTGGAAATCAAGGGTACCACAGATGTTTGGATATTTTAATCCCAAAATTTTGTACAATGTGCCTTTAAGGTCTTCTAGCACAGAACTGTAAATAACTTCTAAATTTAGTTTGGTCACTATAAGTGCCATGTCTTTCAGTATTGTGGCTCTCAGATTGTAGAATGCTCTACCTTAAGACATCCGTCAAGCATTCTCCCTTATTTCTTATAAAAACACTCTTTTTCTCTGAATATAACTCTTCAGCTCTTGGTCTGTGGATTGTACTTTGTTTTGGATGTTTGTTAATGATCCGTATTCACCTAACTTTGTAAAGCAACATAGACTTTGGATAGTCGTTATTAAATAAATAAAAATTATTATTATTGTTATTATTATTATTATACTAATGTTACAATAAACAGTATTTGTAAATGTCATTCTGTTTATTGTTGATATAATATGGAATGATACAGAATAAAGAACTACTAATAATAATTTATTTGTCTATTCTTATAAATGTATTTATTATTATTATTATTTTATTATTTATTATTATTGTTATTAAGTCATAATTAATTCAGAAGCACAAATGGGTCGTTAAGAAGTACCCATGTTGTGTGTTGGCATTCTTTGCTATGATATATTTCAGAGTGCATGCAGCTGTTGGGTGCTTGAGTCCATATTTTATGAAACATAGGTGTAGCGTATGCTACAGTGCCTCAGAGGTTCAAATCTGACAGGCTGAATACAGAGAACAACCTGCAAACCCTCACCAGTTTGCAACAGATCAACTGTTTTCTCTTTGCCTTTGTCTCGTTCTCTGCTGGTCTCTCAAACTCTCTTCTTGTGCTCAGTGTCTTTCTACAGTATATGCATTTCCTAACTGTGATTTGAGTTGCCAGTGCCAGTAATCCACATCCTCTGGGATTTAGGTTCCTCTAAAATCCCACTCAGCTATGTTCCATGTAAAGTCTCACCATCCACACTATGGAATGCATATCCATTGTTCCAGAGCCAATGGTAACTCTGATCCTATGAGAGAAAAGTGGTGCTGTGCTCAATATAAAACTAATGCACTGCACAATATGCTCTGTCCTCTATTTCTAACTTCATTTACATTCTCTCTTTCAATCTCAAGCGATTTCAACTAAGAAAGAATTGCTAACTGCAGCCCTGCCCTGTGTATTTTGTCACAAATACATCTACAAAGAAATAAATTAGAATAAAAAACTCAAACACTTATCAAAATATTGCAAACATATTTATTTTCTAGTTTAGTCACTTTTGAAATAAATCATGTAACAAATGACAGAACAAATGAGACTCGAATAATTTATGATACAAATGACTGACTTTTTTTAATATCTGCTTTACTTTTACATAAATAATGTCTTCCAGAAAAAGCATAAAAGAACATGGATCAGTAAATGTTTTTTATGTGCATTTGAACTCATATAATTAATGAAACTAAGTGATGTAACAGGAAGAGATGTGATGCAACAAATTAGGAATTACATCTGTAGCACATCACCAGAAGTTCATTCCTCTTGAAAAGTAGAGCAAGAGTATGCAGGGTGTCGCCTGTGGCAAGAGAATGCATGATCTCCCAGATGATAGCAGACTGAAACCATAGATTTAGGATTCAGCATGGGACGTGGAAGTAGGAAGAAACTAGTAGGATCTGAGGTCAAGGCAAAGATAATGACTCAAGTCCAACACACCTTTAAACCAGGTAGGAGAGACTGCACGGGCTTGTTCAGTCCATGCCTAAATGTCTTTCAAGTTTAGGCAAAAGTTGCCTACATACATTTAATTACATTTATGTAGTCCTCTAGATTTCTCTCCTTGATTATCAGACGAAAGTTGTTCTTCTGTGTCCAAAGTCTATTGGATTGTATAATAGGCTGCTCAAGCCAGTTGAATCCACTCACAGCTGCATTTGTCTCCTGTAATGAGCCTATTACTGCCAGCAGAATGTCTTTCCAAACCGTAAGAACTTCATTCATCTTCGGAACACAAATTAAGACATTTTTGATGAAATCCGAGAGGTTTCTGATCTCCCTATACACAGTAATGCCATTCCAAATTTCAAGGCCCAGAAAGGTAGTAAAGACATTGTTAAAAATAGTCAACATGACTACAGTGGTTCAACCGTAATGTTATGAAGTGATGAGAATACTTTTTGTGCAAAAAACAAAACAAAAATAACGACTTTATAAGGAGATCAGAAACCTCTCAGATTTCATAAAAAAATATCTTAATTTGTGTTCGACGAAGATCGACGAAGGTCTTACGGGTTTGGAACGAAATGGGGGTGATAATTAATGACAGAAATGTCATTTTTGGGTGAACTAACCCTTTAAGAGCATGTCATATAGTTGGGAAAATTATTTGTATGGCAAGGAAAGACTGTTCATGATGAGAGTGTTTTGATTATTGTGTACATTTACATATTATGTACATGATTATTATGTTGTTTGTTTTTAGTAGTGTAATGAATCTTTAGCGATATTATAAGTATTTAATCAATTCATGGGTGAAATATATGAATATAATAAATCATAAAGCCTTATGATTAATTATGATACATATATCGACCCAAGAGGGAATTAAGCACATATATTGTGAATTAATTACAACGAATTATAATCAGTTACAGATATGATTAGCTCTAGTTTAACAGTTGTTTAGAGAAACTATCCTAGTTTGTCCAGCAAACCGTTAGTTTCCTCACAGACTATAATAAAAGACTGTTATTCTCTGGCCACGAGAATAACTTCCTTTTATAGCATCAAAGCGTAAAGCAATGTTGTCAGATCAAAACGTAAAAGTGACTTGTTTTTTCTGAATGAGTAGCAGAACAATTGAGCATGAATATAATGTATTTAATATATGAAATTGATAATACAAAGGTTATACGTCTAAATATACAAAGAGGATATACATATATATACAAAAGCGAAAGTAAAGGCAAGAAAAGAGAGGTGATCAAAGATTGGCAAATTACAAACAGTTAACCTTTGAGAGCCAGCAAGGAAACTCAGTACACAAATCTTAAAGAATTTAATACTTGCATATAGGTTTGGGTGCTGTAGTTTTAGAGTTCGGTTTGGTAATTGGTCCTTCTTCAGGAGGGTGTCCTCCGGTGGGTTTTTCAAATGAGGTTTAAACTGAAGAGTAAAATAACCAGAAAAGAAAGAAGAGAGAGAGTCCGTCTCCTAGGTGATGGCGGATGACGAAGGCTTGACAAAGCTTGCAAAGCTTGTGCCAAGAAGATGGTCATCTCGAGGAAGAATAGCGCGTGATGGAAGCGTGGTCGCCTGAGACGTCCGGGAGAGACGTGCACGAGAGGGCGATGGACAATTCAGAGACAATCAAGAGACAAAGCAAAAATGTTTGTTCTTGTCTTTTATGAACAAACAAGCCAACACGCCTCCTTGGTTGAAACAGCCAATGGTAAGAAGTGCCATCCACGGCGGGCAAACTTTTCCT
Source organism: Chanodichthys erythropterus (assembly GCF_024489055.1). Lineage (NCBI taxonomy): Eukaryota > Metazoa > Chordata > Actinopteri > Cypriniformes > Xenocyprididae > Chanodichthys > Chanodichthys erythropterus. The sequence goes on from NC_090226.1 coordinate 21,919,558, forward strand.
TTGTCTTGTCTTGCAGCTCAATTTGCATAATTTATGAAGTATTAGATCACAGTACATTTTTCTTCGAAGTTCTATTAAAAATAGAACAATGCATTTTACAGTAATGTTACATACATTGTCGAATAAGGCATAAAGAGAGCTTTACAAAGAAACCAAACTTGTCAGGTGGCAAAAACATAAAAAGGGTGATACAGTTCATACTCTGATTTTATCGTTTAGAATGACATTAACGCAACTACAGTCATAACTACGTTTAAATGCTAGGGATACATACATGCACTTGACATACATGACGGGTACACTTTGGCACAATCATATTTTGAGAATAACTGTACATACAATCTCTAAGCATGTTTGTGTGTGTTTGTGTGTGTGGCTGGTGTGTGTATTGGGTTTTGGCTGTTCTGGAATGTAGCCACATGACAGACTCTTTTGAAGTCCCCAGAGCTGGGGACTGGGGTTCTCTGGTTAGTTTCTGATAGGGCCACAAAGATGCCAAAGTGCCCGTCTCTCTTAGACAGCCGGAGCGATTCGTGATTTACATGCACAGCTCAGCAGGCTTAAAGCATTCTAAAAATTCCAAAGTTGGTTGGCGCAACGCCAACAGGTATTACAGTAGATAGCCACTTATTTTAAGCAAAACATTAAAATGGTCCAGACTTCAAAAGGAAAACCCTGAGCCCCCATATAATATCTTTTCTGTCACATGTTCCTCTATGGAGCCAGAAATATGACAAAACTATTTGAATTTGAATTGCGTACATTTGAAATATGGACATGCGTCATTTATCGAAAGTGAATATTATGTGGCTTTTTATATAGTTTTGAATTAGATTTTTTTTGGACATTTGGTATTTAACTTGAATAATATTTACCTCTGATAATCAACTCCAATGTATTTTCAAATTACGGATTTGAATTCTTAGACTGTAAATAAGTTTTTAAAAAATACAGCTTCAAGTTTTTAAGATGAAGAAATTTAGAACACCAAATTCAATATTCTAACATGCAAGATGCAGTAATTCAGATCATACAGGAAGTGGGTCAGAGGTTAAGCTTCCGGGTTCCACAAGAAATAGTCGACAGCATTTCGGCATTTCATTAGGCATTTTGGCCATAATACTCAGCACGTGACAAATTTATCTAAGGGGTCTCTGCCATTTGTTGTAGTATAAATTTAGTATGGAAGTGATTAAGAATAAGCATCACACATAACTTCATAATAATATATTTCCTCTTCATTCTGTGATCGGAATCCACATCAGATCCAAGTCGGATGTTATTTCAAACTCTCTCTGGGGTTTTGAGCTCAAGACATGAAAATCACAAACGATCATTCAGATAAGTGTAATATAAGTAATTTCTGCTTAATATCATACAAATTGTAGACTTATTGCACAGCAAAATCTCCAGAGTTAAATCAACTCTGCCCAGAGAACATATGGTCCCTCTCTACATAGAGTTAAAATAACACTGAAGCAGAGTTAAAGTAAATGAGATAACATGCTGTTTGTGGAGTTGTTTAATCAGATCTTGAGAGATTTTATGTCTTTTATCTTCAGTTGATTTCATCTAAGGCTGTGGCTGAAGTCAGTTGTAGTTCTTGTGTTTCTCTTCAGTGATTCTGCTTGTTAACAGCAGGTGTTCATCACTAATGCTCAATCATAACTTAATTAATCACTTAACTATCTCATTAACTCTGCTTCAGTGTTACTTTAACACTAAGTAGAGAGGGACCATATGTAATCTGAGCCGAGTTGATTTAACTCTGGGGATTTTGCTACGTGGAAGGCATTTAAAAGCTAATTCACAGCAAACTCCAACAAACTCCACAAACACAATTGGATGACTGGCGTGCCATGAAAGGTTTATGCCCTGCAAAAAGCATTAAAAAGCCTGAATCACTGAACCACATTTCACATATCTTAATTTACATGATCTCTTTCTCTCATTTTAAAACCTTTCAGAGGTAAGAAGATTTTGTTTTAAATTTAAAAGTGATATGCCTATTGTCATGTTCTGTTATAGTTTCAGTTTCATGGACCATGGTTACTATGGTATTTGATTAGCTACTCACACCTGTTTCTTTTAAGTTTATTATTGCCCTCAGTTCTATAAATATTCAGGGCCGTGCACAGGGGGGTGGCCCGGTGGCTAGAGCCACTGCCCCTCTGCCCTCATCCACTCCTTTCGACAGGATTCCCATAAAAACATTGTGTTATCTCTCTGCTAAAGATCCACTAATTCCGCTAATCCCGGTATCACTCAGAGTCTGTGTCCATGCTCAGGCGAGTGTGTGGAGATGACAGTTCCTAAAGTTCGTCCCATTGACAGGTAGATGCATTAATCCACATACACAGACAGTGGTTGGGCCACAGAATTAATAATTTGGTATTTTGTTTTTGTGTTTCTGTCGGTAGCCTAATGTTTTGCTCCTGTTCCTTTAATAGTGCAAACAACTTGTACAGAACATCCATGTTCTTGGAAGAGATTTTGAATTTGTGTATAATCAAATTATTTTACTCGATCTTATATAATATACATAACACCAAATTTGCTGCTGTTGGCACACATGGTAGACAAAAAACAATGTCACAAGAAAAAAAAAAAAGGACCAAGACAAGACATAGCGAAGAGAGGCTGCTAAAGGCCATTCTTCATTACAAACATTAAAAACTCCAGCACGCCAACAGCCCTTACGAAAATTAACTATGGTTGTACTGTGAGTAAAAATAAATAAATAAATAAATAAATAAATAAATAAATAAATAAATAATTGTAGTTATTCCATAGTAACCACAAATGAACTATAATTATGCTACAAATACCACAGCTTAACTATAGCATTTTGTGATTAAATAGAAATGGTAATCAATATGCCAGAAACCATGTTTTTACTATAATAAACCATGGTTAATTTTCGTAAGGGAGGTAAAACATCATATGGAATATTCAGCAGGCAGTTTGTCACACTTTAACTCCTGTAAAAAATATTCTGCATTGTAATCAATAGGTTGATACTAGTAATCTATAACAAAACATTTATAATAATATAATATTATAACATAGCCTACTAGAATGTTCTATATGAGTTTTAAAATGATTATGCAAGTGACAGTGGGATTTCAGTCAAATACAAATTCAGGTTTTAGTTTGTCAAAGAAAGTGTTTGTTTTATTACTTATATCTTTCTTCTCAGACAGATTTGATGAATAGTTCGCCAGGTCTTCTTAGGTAAATGGAAAACCAACTGCCAGCCTGTATGGAGAGTTTCTTGAGACTCCAGTAGATTTAAATGCCTGTTTGCTGCTCAACACTGCCTTTTTGCTGCCTCTTAATGCAATTAATTTGACAGAAACTTTCCTTAATAAGCCTTTATCTGAGTGAGTTCTGCTGCGCTCTGAATCGCTCACAGATCTTTTAGCAGTTCAATAATCTGTATTCAGTGTTTGCAGAATATAAGTTGTTTTCCTGAATTTTCAAGGTTCATGCTTTTCATCTTCAGAAAGATCTTTCTTCCTCTCCATATTGCACAAGAACTGTGACTTGCTTAATAATATGGAACAACTTAAGTAGGTTTTCCATTTACGCAAGAAGAAGACCTTGCAAACTATTGAACAAAGCTGTCTGAGACTGATACAGTTATCTAAAAAGATATGAGAAATAATTTTTATTTTACTGAAATCCTACTGATATGTCATTTGAATAATAATTTGGAACACAATGTATAGATTTATGCTTTATAATATTAAATTTAATCTATTATACTTCCATTTAAGATTAAACTGAGGCAGTATCAGAGAGTGAAGGAGAGCCCACTGAGCATCAGCCAAACCAGACAGTCACAGGTGGCTGAGAGAAAAGGAATATGCCAGAAATTATGGGAATGCAAGAATAATTACAACAACTTAAATTCAATTACACAACAACGTAAATTGAATTAGCACTAATCTTAATAATGGTTACAATATGTGATTGTAAAACATTTTTTATTCATTCTCTATTTTAAGATGATATTGCCTAAGAGTCAACTAAAAAGAGTCAAAGTGAAGGTGCAGTCTTCCCCACCGCCACCCCCACCATCCCTTATGTGCCCCCTTTTTTTGGTTTGGGCCACTGCCCCTTAAAATGTCTGTGCACGGCCCTGTAAATATTATTAACAATATTGATTATGTCACAGACACGCCAGGCTCCACCTCACCACAGTACCCACGCACCCAATCACCAGCATACTAATCACCGCCACCTGCATCTCATTCACTCTGCAATCACCAGCACTACAAAGCCACCACACTCACACACACTCACTGTCCGGTCTCGTTTGCTATACCTTGTGTTGATGCTTACCTTAAGGACTCCCCTTCCTCAAACTTACCTGCTCCAGCGATCTCCTTCGTCTCCTGGTTCCTTCATGTGCTTACCCTTCTGTGTGTGTGAGTGTCTCCAACGTCTCCCTTCATCTCTTCTCAGCTCCTGGATAAACAAGCCATACAAGGACAGTATTGCTCTCTATTCATCTCTCAAGTACCTGATAACAGCCATAACCTCTCTGTGTTCTCTTATTATTCAAATAAACTCACCTGGATTGCTTTTATCTCTGCCTCCGTGTCTATATCATAACAGAAGACCAGACCCTAACAACTAACGGCATGAGTACTAACGATCCATTCCAGGAACTCGTGGACGTGCTGCGTCGAGCACTCACACCACAGCCCTCAACATCGTCATCCCTCAACACGGCTGTCTCCGCACCCACCAGCACCACTCCTTCACCTGCATTCACCGCCAGTCCCATGGCCAAACCGGCGCCCTACTCTGGATCGGCGGAGGAATGCAGCGGATTCCATCTCCAATGTGAGCTGGTCCTGGAGATGCAGCCGCACCTCTACACCACAGACACGGCTAAAATAGCGTTCATTATTTCACAACTGCAAGGGAAGGCTCTGCAATGGGCAGATTTGTTATGGACCCAGAAAGGCCCAGTCGTCCAATCCTATTCGGCGTTCGTCTCCCACTTCCGGGAAGTATTCGGGAAACCTCTGGCTGATTCCTCGACTGGTGAGAAACTTTATAATCTAAAGCAAAGAAACCTATCTGTTAACGAATATGCCTTGCAGTTTCGAACGCTAGCCGCCACCAGCGGATGGAACGAGCAAGCCCTCATCACCACGTTCCGTCAGGGGCTGGAACCCTCCGTGCGGCTGCATCTCGCTGCATACGAGGACTCCATGGGATTAGAACGCTTCATCCAACTCGCCATCCGTGTGGGGTCCCGTATGCAGTCGTGCATTCAAGAACACCAGGGCCAGTCATCCACCACCAACCTCCTCCGTCGGTCCGAACCCGTCAGCTCCCCAGAACCAGCCAACGAGCCCATGCAAATAGATCATTATCGTCTCACCCCAAACGAAAGACAAAGAAGGCTGGCCCTGAATCTCTGTCTATATTGCGGAACTATGAGGCATAATCTCTCCACATGCCCAATACGTCCTCCTCGACCCGTGGTGAGTGCAATATTTCCCTCCATTCAGAAAATGAAACCACTCACTACAACTGTAACCCTTACTGCTGCTAACATCTCTGTTCCAGTGGTGGCGCTCCTTGATTCAGGGTCAGCCGGAAACTTCATCTCAGGCACCCTCTGTAGACAACTCAACCTTAAGATCTCTCCTTCACCGACGAGCTATCAAATCCACTCCATCACGGGCAAACCCCTAAGCCGCAAACACATCCGTCACTGCGTGGGTCCTCTTCAACTCAGCATCGGAATCCTGCACACCGAACACATCCATTTGCTGGTTCTGGAGGAATCCACCGCTGACGTGGTTCTAGGGCGCCCATGGTTGGAACTTCACAACCCCAACATCTCCTGGCGCACGGGCGAAGTCCTGAAGTGGGGCGATCACTGCTTCCCAGACTGCTTCCCAGCGCTTCCTGTTCCGAAATCTCCACTCTCCAAGCCTCTTCTCGTGAATGCCACATCCATCGAGAGCCCTGTTGAGAAGCGCTCCGGGGATGTTCCCCCTGACTACGCCCCCTTCAGTGACGTTTTCTGCCCGCAACGCGCCTCCAAGCTTCCTCCACACCGGCCATGGGACTGCGCCATCGATCTGCTGCCGGGTGAACCAGTGCCCAGGGGACGCATATACCCCCTGTCCATACCGGAGGAGAAGGCCATGGAGGAATACATCAAGGAGGCACTCGAACAAGGTTACATCCGCCCGTCTACTTCCCCTGCTGCTTCAAGCTTCTTCTTCGTGGCAAAGAAGGACGGAGGCTTGAGGCCCTGCATCGATTACCGTTCACTCAACAAGATAACCATAAAGTTCCGCTATCCACTTCCCCTCGTCCCAGCGGCCCTGGAACATCTCCGCGGTGCCACTGTGTTCACGAAGTTGGACCTCCGCAGCGCGCATAACCTCATCCGGATACGTGAGGGGGACGAGTGGAAGACCGCCTTTGTCACGCCCACTGGACACTACGAATATCTCGTGATGCCGTATGGCCTGGTCAACGCCCCCTCCGTATTCCAGGATTTCATCCACGAGGTGCTCCGGGAGTTTCTCCATAAGTCCGTACTGGTTTATATAGATGACATCCTCATCTACTCCCGGAGCTTGGCCGAACATCGCCACCACGTTGCGGAGGTCCTCCAGCGCTTACGGCAGTTCCATCTCTTCCTCAAGGCTGAAAAATGCTCATTCCACCTACCCTCCGTCCAGTTCCTGGGGTACGTGATTGATCACAGTGGCATCCGGATGGACGAGGGGAAGGTCTCCGCCATACAGTCCTGGCCCACTCCTACCACTATCAAAGAACTCCAAAGATTCCTAGGCTTCTCCAATTTCTATCGCCGGTTCATCAAGAATTACAGCACTATCGTCAGTCCACTCACCAACCTACTCCGTCACCAGCCCAAGTCTCTGTCCTGGTCTCCACTAGCCACCAACGCCTTTGAGACCCTGAAGAAAGCCTTCACCACCGCTCACCTCCTCATCCACCCTAACCCGGACCTCCCGTTCATAGTAGAGGTGGACGCATCTACCACCGGAGTGGGAGCGGTCCTTTCACAGCAGCAGGGGACACCAAGTAGACTCCATCCATGCGCCTTCTTCTCCCGCAAGCTCAACCCGGCGGAGGTCAACTACGACATCGGTGACCGCGAACTCCTGGCCGTCAAGCTTGCCCTTGAGGAGTGGAGGCATTGGTTGGAGGGAGCTACTCACCCGTTTCAAGTTCTCACTGATTAAAAGAACCTTGAATATCTGAAGGCCGCTAAGAGACTCAACCCTCGCCAAGCTCGCTGGGCTATGTTCTTCACTAGATTCTAGATTCAGCTCACCACCAGCTGCAGAGAGCCCTGCGCAGACGCAAGATGGCAGCCGACCTTCGTCGCTCCGAGGCTCCTGACTACCAGCCGGGGCAGAAGGTCTGGCTGTCCACCCGGGACATCAGGATGCGTCTGCCCTGCAAGAAGCTGAGTCCCCGCTTCATTGGCCCATTCACCATCCTTCGGCAGATCAACCCCGTCACCTATCGTCTCCAACTCCCGGCACAGTATAGCAGAATTCACCCTACATTTCACGTGTCCCTACTCAAACCTTACCACCCTTCTGTTGTTCCCTCCACAGAGCCTGACGTGGCAGCCGCCGAGCCCCCCCTTCCACTTCTCCTAGAAGACGGCACAGCCTACGTGGTCCACGAGATCCTGGATTCCCGGCGCTGTGGTGGTAAACTCGAATACCTCGTGGACTGGGAGGACTATGGTCCCGAGGAACGCTCATGGATTCCCAGGAACGATATCCTTGATCCTCTTCTGTTACAGAACTTCCATACCAACCATCCAGACAGACCTGCCCCACGACCCAGGGGAAGACCACCACGACGTCGGGGTCCGCGGCCCTCAGGAGCGGGCCGTGGGAGGGGGGGTACTGTCACAGACACGCCAGGCTCCACCTCACCACAGTACCCACGCACCCAATCACCAGCATACTAATCACCGCCACCTGCATCTCATTCACTCTGCAATCACCAGCACTACAAAGCCACCACACTCACACACACTCACTGTCCGGTCTCGTTTGCTATACCTTGTGTTGATGCTTACCTTAAGGACTCCCCTTCCTCAAACTTACCTGCTCCAGCGATCTCCTTCATCTCCTTCGTCTCCTGGTTCCTTCATGTGCTTACCCTTCTGTATGTGTGAGTGTCTCCAACGTCTCCCTTCATCTCTTCTCAGCTCCTGGATAAACAAGCCATACAAGGACAGTATTGCTCTCTATTCATCTCTCAAGTACCTGATAACAGCCATAACCTCTCTGTGTTCTCTTATTATTCAAATAAACTCACCTGGATTGCTTTTATCTCTGCCTCCGTGTCTATATCATAACAGATTATTATTCTTGATTCTTTTCGCTATATTTAAACTGTTTTAAACTAGATTATTCCTTTTCTTTATTGTGGACACTTGTATTTGTCATTGACTCTTCAAGTATCTCCTATGGTTTATTTTATTTTTGTCATTTTTGACAAGTCAGTGTCCTATTCACAAGTCAGTTTCTGTTATATTCTTCTGAGTTCTGAGTGAAATCACTGGTATTGCAATAAACATTATCTGACTAACTAAAAGCAAATGATTTAAAGTCTAAATAGTCATTTAGCCCCAATAACTGTGAGAACCCACTCCGAGACTTACAGTAGCATCCATAACAAAGTATGCCCTCCAACCTTAAGAGCTTGTCCTTTATGATAATCTCTTACGCAGTCATTGGTTTATGTGTCTAGTTAGATTCTTGGATGGAAAGTCAAATTGTGTCCCTGACTAAAGAGATTTTCTCCCACTAATGCATGAGGCAAATATCCATCAGTTTAGTGAAATGCATTATTCTATTTGCCCTTCAAATTCGAACTCTCCTCCTAGATCACACTGACGGGATTGTTATGCTTTGTTTTGCCAGATAAGAAATCATTAGATAAAATGAATCATCTGTAATGCATTTAGCTCCAGTTCTCATTGTTAATGCGTTTGTCAGAGTTTATTCCACTTGTCTTAGAAGTCAGAATCATCATTTTCATTAGAGATGCATTGGTAATGTATTTAGGCAGTATTAAATTATATTAATTAAATTATTATTATTATATATATTTTTAATTACTATTTTAAATTATACTATTAATTTTATTATTTTTTTTTTAGTAATGTTTGTTTAACAAAACAATGTATTGGATAAGATCTTAGAAATGATGCTGAGTAGTGCTGTTGGATGTAATGCATTACAGTAATCACATTACTGTATCTGTAATGAGGTAATATAGGGGGCTACTCTTTATTTTTCAGTAATCTTGTTGTAATTACTGTTCTGTCATTACTGGCATCACATATAGGCCATAATTTTGTTTTCATCAAATGATCGCACTACTTTCATTTGGTTGAGTGTGGAACAGAGATGAGAAAATGTGTTTAAAGTCTTTAGCTCAAATAATTATGAAACAGATATGCACCGGAAGCTCGGCAACCATTTTTGAAATACCAGCCAAAAAATCCTCCAATGACACGTCGAGAAGAACAGAGAGAAGCATTTTGCTAAATATATGCACTATATTGCATATTTATTATACATTTAATCAACCCGTTGTTTTCATTAAATAATAATTTGGATTATTAAATGAATCTGATTAATAAATTGATTATTAAATAAACTTTAGGTTTTGGTTTTAGGCTAAATGAAAATTAAATAAATTTCTCTTTCTGTGTTTCTGTAAAACATTCTGAATTATTGTAAATTCGAGTTTCCTAGTAGGAAATTGGACGTGGCCGTTTATGACTGTGCCATAAACTTAAAACAATGGCAGAGGGGAGGACAATTGCTGTTGCTGTGACCTTTATTATTTTTTTTTGTACAACACCTACATCGCCTTGTATTATTGTTAAAGTAGGGCATATTGTAAGTAGTTTGTATTGAAGTATCGTATGTTTTATACACAGCAAAAATAGCCTGTATTTGACCAAAATGCCAGAATCTAGATAGCATTGTGAATGTTTGCGGTTGTCAACAAATGGGACGCTAAATATCATTTTGGCTTTAATAAGATTTCACCAATAAATAGACAAAAAAAAAACCTGGTGTCCTCCATGATTCCTGTTCTTTCCAACCACAAAACACTTCGAAGAAACACGAATCACACATTCAGATGTGGGAAGTATAGGAAATTTCCAATGGCACATGAAGGCAGCATTACTCTACCTTGTTGTAGTCATTTATGTCACAGGTGCAACGTGATCTCATGAGAACATGTGTGTATTTTTTAGTAAAGTGTGGTTCTACCACACATACATTTACTTACGTTTTCATACACACAAAAACGTACAATATTGACATATTTATAGCACTAAAACGTTAGCCTGACTTCGTCATACTCATATTCTAGGCAGAATGTGAGTCTGATACTGCTCCATTGCACTTGAATTATTGTCTTAACCGAACCAGTAAAAAAAAAAAAAAAAACTCTGCACTCATTTGGATAGACCTACAACCAATCAGAGCAACGCAGTAAGTGACGTATGTTGAACTTGTACTTAAACTTTTGCCGAATCCCGTTGGAAGGACGGCAAACACATCTTTCCCATCAACAAATGGTTCTTTGTTCGTCTTTTAAAATTAATGCGCTGGCGATTTCTTTTATTACAGACGTGATAGCGGAATCTAAACATCTTACTTCTCCAGCTGTAGTCATCGTTGGTGAAAACCAATTCAACCCAAGCGCTCTTTGATGACGTGGGTGGTTACGTAACCGCAGATAGCCTGTCCATCATCAATTAAAGCCCGCCCTGGCAATTTGATTGGCTCGGCCTTCTGGGAGCAGAGCATAATTACTCCACAATGGATCGAGTCCAGACCGAACTTCCCGTCCAAAATATGTTGTGGGTGGGGTTCGGGCTGGCACCCAGGCTACTAAAACATAAAAATAATTACATATTAACAGCAATAAAATGTAAATCATTTTGGTATCCAAGTGTGAATGTGTATGCATTCCCATGTATTAATATTAAAATTGTGACATTAATGTTTTAAATCTGTTGTATTCAATTGTCATATCAATACAAGTTTTTAGTTGAATTTATTGAATGCAGTTTACTCATTAATATGAAATAACATTTCTGTTCGTGACTTGTGCTGCAAAATCGTTTCAGAGGATTACATAATGTTAAACAAGACTACACTTTGAAACCATAAAATGAATAACATTTCTGTAATTGTAATATTTAGTTGCTGTGCGACACAGAATGCGTTTTCTCCTATGCAGCGACTGACAATACAACCATAAGATACACCAAAGCACAACATAAATTCACAAATCACATCAATTTTATTTGTTAGCTTTACTCCAAATCTTTAGAATCCATATGTTTGTAAGGAACAGATCCAAATTCAGCTCTTTATCCATCAATCTTCATCTTCATTCTCAGCATGACCACCACGGTCAAAACCCGCGCTCATTATGATTCAAATTTGAAAGTTGTGCCCTCGAGAACCTTTACGGCATGGTTTACGGCACTGATATCAAACGCTCATTGGTTCTCACCTACTTCGTCACAGATTCAGTGGATTAACATTTGAAATGAGTGCGCGCCTTCACGGAGAGAAGCCGGTTTCATATTTTCATGGATTAATAAGTTAAATTCTGCTCTAAAAAACTAATATCGCCAGAGAGGACTGCGACTGCAACTGCAACTTCTCATCATTTAAACTACTTTTGGTTGCACTTTTGACATTTTCGCAATAAATAAATTATTGTGATTATGCTTGTTTGTCTGTTATTTTATTTATAACAGTATAGTTTTAAGAAATTTTTATGGGTAGGTGTAGGATTAGTGGCTCAAAATATCATTTAAATGTTATATTTTTACTAAATTTGTCATTTTCCTACACATTTCTGTCCATTATGTTATATTCTTTTAACATTCTGTATAAAATGGGTATGTTGAGGTTCGGGGTGGGGTTTAGGGATCTTACATTTATCTACAAAACGATAAAAGGGAAATTATACATAAAATATCTTTATGACATGAAAGATTTGTAATTTTTTTTTTTTGTGTGTGTTAGTGCTGTTAGTTTTAGTGCAATAAATATATCAATATTGTATAGATCAGCACCTTTCTAAACATACAAAAATCTATGTTTTGTGTCTTTGAAAGTTACGTATTTATACCTACATATTAACAATGAGACCCGGCTGACATGAGTGTAATGGTCTCATTCTGTTTTGGTTTTGTTTTCAATCTGTTCCCTGCGTTCCTATGTTTGCCGTCATTAGTTCCTATGGTTCTCAATTATAGTCACACCTGTTTCTGTTCTTGTTAGTTAGCTCCCCATGTGCTTATATACCCTTAGTTTCTTCAGTTCCCATTCAGTCGGTCACGTTCGACGTACGTCGGACAGACCGACGAATAGGAATCTCGCTAGAGAGGCCAATCTACTTCGAGTGTAACTAAACGAGCCAATGCACATTGGCATGCAATCATATGCATCAGCTGCTCGCCTCGCAGTGCGGGTATATAATGAGCAGCAGGTGCGTTGCATCTTCAGCTTTTCGCTTCGGAGCCGAACGGTGTTTGTTCCTGTTCTCTGCAAGCGAGTGTCTGCTAGAAGACGAGTCAAGCTTTTTGGTTGAACTTCTCTTTTTTTCCGAGTGCGGGCGAACAGCACAGCAGCGGGGTCGACGTCCTCTCTTTTTCTGTTTCGTTTGCCATTTTTGAGCAAATAGCTGTTTGACAGCGTCAGAAGGCTGTTCTCACGGCCGGTACGGTGCGCTTTTGAGCGCTGAAAAGCCGTTTTTACGGCTGGTAAGAGTGAGCGCCTTCAAAGAGAGAGAAAGCACATGACAGGCTGCACACAATCCCTGTCTGTGTTGCGGTGGCCGTTCCCCTGCGTGCTTCAGCACTTCTAAAAGAGTAAAGTCCCTGAAAGAGCTTACACAAGTAGATTCACGTCTTTTTAAAGACGACATCCTACTTGTGTTTCTGGATGCGATCGTTCCTGTCCTCACTGACGGCCACGATCACCGTTTCGCATGTCTGGGCGCGTGCTGAAATGATGTTCGTGGGTGTTCATGTTTTCATATGAGAACATGATCACGTCGACACGCCGGTCGTGACTCTTCTTTCTCCGGGAAGCTGGAGTCCCCTCTGTTGTTGGCCAGCTGCCGCTTGTGTGTAAAAGCACAGCCGCGGCTCTGCCCGACACTCTGGGAGACCGCGGAGATCAGCGAGAGCAAACCTCTCGCTCCTCTGCGTGTCGTGTGCCGTCGAGCTGCCGGGCTGCAGCGCGGGTTGTCACGGCAACCCAGCGCTCGCTCGGCGCTCTAGATGCGCGGTTCCCTTGCGTAATCTCCATTGTAGCGCCCTCTCTGGTGCACCAGAAGAGGTCTACTTTGCTGATATGGCTTGGGTGACATGAGGTTGAGGGGTTCCTTCGGGGAACCAACCCCCTAGGGCCCCTCCCTCTCTAGCGCATTGCAAGCTGTGCAGTTTCTGGATTGGATTGCTGGTCCTTTTCATAGGGGAACCTAGCATTTCATTCAGAGCTCCAGCTGAGGGACAGACGTCGATTGCAGCATCGGAGAGTGCTGTTATGCTCTGGAAATGAGGGTGACGCTGCCCACTGTAATGGTGTGTGCTTATGCTGACTCAGATTCAGAGTTTACAGCCATGCTTTCCTGGGTCTTCCAGATGTGCATGGAAAACTTGGCAGTATGGGGGTATATTGGTGCCATAAATATGGAATGCCAAAGGTGCCAATCTGCATAAGTTTTTCCTCTCTCACTACCCTCTTGGATGGGGTGGCTGTACACAGACCACACCCACCCTGCATGTGAGGCCAAGGCACTCTTTTTGCATGAGGGTAGTTCTGTGCTGGGGTTGAGCTGCGCTTGTTGACTAACCGTGATCAAAGTCACGGCGCAGGCCCTCAGCCAGACGATGTCCACCTCCGTGGTCCAGAAGTGCCCCATGGCTTACCGTGTGAGGTGTGAGAGGTTGTCAAGCTAAATGCTTTCTCAATGCTCCCATCTTACGAGGTGGCCTTTCGGTGACACTGTCGAGGACTGAGCCCAGCGGTTCTCCTCAGTTAGTAGCGGATAGGGGAGCTTCCCATGACAAACCATTGAGTTCCTCTTGGGCCGCCCCTCAGTCTGCTCGTCGCCAAGGGTGTCGTCCCCTGCAAGAAACTCCGGCCCAGCAGACTCTGCTGTATCCATTGCGGGGAGATGACGCCTCCCGTCTCTGCAGCTGTTTAACTGGTTGGTGAGAATCACCCCTGAGACGGGCGACCCAGAGATGGGTGGGGCTGCTCTTCCACCCCTGGAGGAGGGCCAGGTGGTAAATCCTTTATTGGGTTTGTTTCTGTTCCGCCACTGACCCAAGAGGCAGCAGTACCCAAATTTTAAAGAGCAGTTCCTCCATTTCCAGGTCTGAAGAGGGTTTGGAGAGCAGTGGGAGGAGAAAAACCTCACCACTCTCATCCCCCTCTTCTGTCGCCAGCGGACAGCAGCGAGCAGCGGGCAGCCAAAGCCTCGACTGCTCCCTCTGTCCATCCGTGGAGCCAGGTAAGTGAGGCCGCTTCGGGCCACCTCACAAAGAGAGCCCCTGAGCCGCGTCCCTGTGTTCCACCTCGCTGCCCTGCTGCGGGTACACCGGTGGTCCCTTTGGTCCTGCTTGTACGGTCTCTACGAGCCGGGTTAGCGCTCCCCAGTCCGTCTCGCTGGCTCCTTCGGACCATCAGGGTCGGCTTTGCGATTCAGTTCGCCCGGCTCCCCCCCCCAAGTTCAGGGACGTCCTCTTCACTACAGTGAAAGATGCCGATGCCCCTGTCCTGCGTGCGGAGATCGCGGTCCTACTGGCGAAGGACGCGATAGAGCCGGTCCCTCCAGCCGATTTGAGGTCGGGGTTCTACAGCCCCTACTTCATTGTACCCAAGAAAAGCGGCAGGTTACGACCGATCTTGGACCTGCGAGTTTTGAATCGGAGCCTCCACAAGCTACCATTCAAAATGCTCACGCAGAAACGCATTTTCGAGTGCATCCGTCCCCGAGATTGGTTTGCAGTGATTGACCTGAAGGACGTGTACTTCCATGTTTCAATTCTTCCGCGACACAGGCCATTCCTGAGATTCGCGTTCGAAGGTCGAGCATATCAGTACAGAGTCCTACCCTTCGGGCTGGCCCTGTCTCCCCGCATCTTCACGAAAGTCGTGGAGGGAGCCCTTGTTCCCATGAGAGAACAGGGTGTTCGCATTCTCAACTATCTCGACAACTGGCTCATTCTAGCACAGTCCCGGGATCAGTTGTGCAAACACAGGGATTTGGTGCTCAGACACCTCAGCCAGTTGGGGATTCAGGTCAACTGGGAAAAGAGCAAACTCGCCCCGGTGCAGAGGATCTCTTTTCTCGGTATGGAGTTGGATTCGGTCGAGCAGATAGCACGCCTCACAGAGGAACGTGCTCGGTCAGTGTTGAACTGCCTGAATACATTCAATGGCAGGACAGCGGTCCCACTGAAGTTCTTTCAGAGGCTCCTGGGGCATATGGCGGCTGCTGCGGCTGTAACACCGCTCGGTCTGCTTCATATGAGACCGCTTCAGCACTGGCTTCACGGCCGAGTCCCGAGATGGGCGTGGCAGCGTGGCACATTCCGGGTGCCAATCACTCAGGAGTGCCGCCGAACCTTCAGTCCGTGGTCGGACCCCTTGTTTCTTCGGGCAGGAGTGCCCCTAGAACAGGTGTCCCGGCATGCTGTGGTGTTCACAGATGCTTCTGCCACCGGCTGGGGTGCCACGTAATACGGGCATGCAGTCTCAGGGGTTTGGACAGGACCCCATCTGCATTGGCACATCAATTGCCTCGAGTTGCTGGCAGTACGCCTTGCTCTGAGCCGCCTCAAAGGCCTGCTTCAGGGCAAGCATGTACTGGTCCGTATGGACAACACTGCGACCATTGCGTACATCAACCGTCAAGGTGGTCTACGCTCCCGTCGCATGTCACAACTCGCCCACCATCTCCTCCTGTGGAGTCGGAAGCATCTGAGGTCGCTTCGCGCCATTCATGTCTCCGGTGTGCTCAACCGTGTGGCCGACGAGCTATCACGAGCTGCGCTGCCAGGAGAGTGGCGACTCCACCCCCAGGTGGTTCAGCTGATCTGGAGAGAATTCGGAGAGGCTCAGGTAGACCTGTTTGCCTCACCAGAAACCTCCCACTGCCAGTTGTTTTACTCTCTGACCGAGGGGGCACTCGGGACAGATGCACTGGCTCACAGCTGGCCCCAGGGCCTGCGCAAATATGCGTTTCCCCCAGTGAGCCTACTTGCACAGACCCTGTGCAAAGTCAGGGAGGACGAGGAGCAGGTCTTGTTAGTTGCGCCTTACTGGCCCAACCGAACCTGGTTCCCAGAACTCTCACTCCTCGCGACAGCCCCTCCCTGGCCCATCCCTCTGAGGAAAGACCTTCTTTCTCAGAGACGGGGCACTATTGGCACCCGCGTCCAGACCTCTGGAAACTCCATGTCTGGTCCCTTGGACGGGATGCGGAGGTTCTAGGTGACTTACCCCCTGAGGTACTTAACACCATCACTTCGGCACGTGCACTGTCTACGAGACGTGCTTACGCCTCCAAAGTGGAACCTGTTCGTCGAGTGGTGCTCTTCTCGCCGGGAAGACCCCCGAAGATGCTCGATCAGAGTCGTGCTTTCCTTCTTGCAGTAGGGTTGGAGCGTAGGCTGTCCCCCCTCCACCCTCAAAGTCCATACTGCTGCTATATCCGCTTACCACGACCACTTAGATGGCAAATCTGTTGGTCAGCACGACCTTGTCATCAGGTTCCTTAGGGGGGCGAGACGGTTAAATCCTTCTCGTCCCCTCTCCATACCCTCTTGGGACCTCACTCTGGTGCTGAGAGCACTTCAGATTGCTCCCTTTGAGCCTTTGCTGTCAGCAGACTTAAAGATTCTGTCTATGAAGACTTTGCTGCTGGTGGCATTGGTCTCCATCAAGAGGGTAGGGGACCTGCAGTCATTTTCGGTCGACGAATCGTGCCTGGAGTTCGGGCCGGGTGATAGCCACGTGGTACTAAGACCCCGGCCTGGCTATGTGCCCAAGGTTCCTACCACTCCCTTCAGGGACCAGGTGGTGAGCCTGCAAGCGCTGCCCTCGGAGGAGGCAGACCCAGCCCTGGCTTTACTCTGTCCAGTCCGCGCTTTGCGACTGTACATAGACAGAACCTAAAGCCTCAGGACCTCAGACCAGCTCTTGTCTGTTATGGAGGCCAGCAGAAGGGAAAGGCTGTCTCCAAGCAGAGGATGGCCCACTGGATAGTGGATGCCATCGCCCTGGCTTACCAAGCTCAGGGTGTGCCCTGCCCGCTCAGGTTGCATGCTCACTCCACGAGAGGTGTCGCATCCTCCTGGGCGCTGGCTCGTGGCGCCTCGCTGACAGACATTTGTAGAGCTGCGGGCTGGGCGACACCTAACACGTTCGCTAGATACTATAGCCTTCGTGTCGAGCCGGTCTCCTCCCATGTTCTCGCCACAGGTCAGAGGCACGGAGAGGCCCCGGCTTAGTGTCGGCTTGCTGCGCTACATGCGCTTCTTTTCTCCAGAGAGTCCCTACAAGGCAGACCCTGTCGAGTCCTCCGATATCCCTTCGGCAGCCGACGTGGCGGAGCGTCTGGCGCCAGGCCTATACTCTGTTGTATCCTTGAGAACCGGGTTTAGGCTGGGTTCCATATGTGTGACCCTACGGGGATCCCATATGGTTGGTTCCACGGTTGCTCCTAAACGAAGCCCGTGTCTTTCCCTCTGGGAGAACCTACCCTTCATCGGGTTGGAGTCACCCCAGCTCTTCCATATGTAGCACAGCCCTATAGGGTTAGTCCATATGTACTTCTCCACATAACTCCTTCGGGGAAGGATGTGGCTTCCGCAGCGTTCCTTTCCCAGCGAAGGGTACGCTTTCCCAGCGTTATCCAATAGTCTCACTGAATGGGTTTTGGGGAACAGCAGTGATCGACTCTCTCTGTGTTAGCCCTGTCCCACCATCCTCAGGCAAGGGGGTTCAGGTGGCTTACAACAGAGCGCTGGAAGGGGGCAGCTCCTGTGGCGCTTTGGTAGGGATTCCTATTCGTCGGTCTGTCCGACGTACGTCGAACGTGACCGACTGAATGGGAACGTCTCGGTTACAAAGGTAACCCTCGTTCCCTGAAGGAGGGAACGGAGACGTACGTCCCGTCGCCACAGTCGCTGTACCCCGCTGATGCTGCCGCCTATCCGGTTCGGCTCCTCAGCGAAAACCTGAAGATGCAACGCACCTGCTGCTCATTATATACCCGCACTGCGAGGCGAGCAGCTGATGCATATGATTGCATGCCAATGTGCATTGGCTCGTTTAGTTACACTCGAAGTAGATTGGCCTCTCTAGCGAGATTCCTATTCGTCGGTCTGTCCGACGTACGTCTCTGTTCCCTCCTTCAGGGAACGAGGGTTACCTTTGTAACCGAGACGTTCTGTGGCGTCTTTAGTCAAGTGGTTATGTTACTTTGTTCTCCTGCATGTTCTCTCATCAGATTATTGTTAAACATCTGTTAATTTTGTATTCCTCATCCTCGTTCAAATAGCTACTAAGCATGACAGTCAGTATCCAATCTTTGTTCTTGTGTCTGCTTCTGTGTGTGGCCACAACAGATGTATCTTGCCAAGATGGGCATCAATTATTGAGTCTCATGTTCTCAAGTTTCTAAGTATAAGTAAATAAGAAAATGAACGTGAGCACAACAGAGGAGTTAGCCTATATATGCCAATACTGCAGAGCTCCACCTGTAAATCTGCAAAACTGATACTTCTGAAATTCATGTCCTATTTAGTCATGATGGAGAAATGTTCTTTTTTATACTCTTTGTATTTTTAACTTTTTCAGTACATCTGTGCCAGTGGCAGGTGGTTGGTCACAAACAATCTGTCAGGGACCAAATAACACAGTGATGCTATACCGAGGGAGTTGTGGGGGACAGATCCACAGTGTCTGCAGTAGAGAATGTAGCTGAAACTCTGCAGCAGGCTGTCTCATTCTTTTCTCAGTTACTAGTGAGTTTAGATGAGCTCAGGTGGTGAATTAACTTTTTTTATCTTGTGATTTGCTTCTTTTTACTTAACATAGTAGAGAATGACAGGTAATTATTGAGAAGAAATGAGACAATGCGGCAGAAGTATATGCGACTGGGACATAAGAACAATCTGAAAGTGTGTGTTGGCACTACTGCTGGAGGAAGTTTCAGAGTGGACAGGGGACAAATATAGGTGTTTTATGATGTCACTGCATGGAGAAGGCTGTGGTCATGAATATTAATTAGCTGATGTTGCTGATGTTGAATAATGATTGAGATGACATTGATTTGGAGTTTAGTAGGTCTACAGGCTTGGATCTTTGAAGCAAAAAGGTACAATTACATGTTTTGACTAATATCAGGTGCTAAAATCATTGTAAATTATAGCCTGTATAAGAAATGCAGTTTTAATGTGAGCCAGAAGAGTTGGATATTTTAATATCAGGCAACAAACATTGGCAGAGTGCACTAAAAATTCTGGCACCCTTGGGCGGTGGCAGGGCTTCTGGGCTAGGCACGTTATAAATCTTATCAACTTGGCTCATGCATATTAATTAGGTGATGTAACACTGACCTAATCCTACCTGATTTGCTGAAAGGTAGTTAACCAATACAATTACTGCTTTCACATTACTTTAGTCCTCTACTGATGGCTATATATATATATATATATATATATATATATATATATATATATATATATATATATATATATATATATATATATATATAGATAGATAGATAGATATAGCCATCAGTATATATATATATATATATATATATATATATATATATATATATATATATATATCAGGGGCGTTTCCTCCGAGAAAGCAAGGAAGGTAGTGCCTCCTCAAAAATATTTGGATATGATTGGTTATGATTGGATATGATTGGTCTGTGTGATAAATCCCACCTCTAGTTTTCATGCGCATTCCGTGTGTCAGTCTGGCGTCAATGGAAGACTAATGAAAAAGTAAGTAAACAGCTCAGCCACTTAGATATCACTGCTTTATGTAACGTCAAAATTAAACTTGAAAAGACCTGAAAACATGATGACTACTGGGGATTTTACTGAGCAATCAGCTTGGTGAAATTATAGATACATCTTCGTGTCTGTGACAGTGTTTATCGAGCATGACTGACGATCCGAAATAAAAAAAGAACAGCTGAAAATCAATGCACAAATAAAATATATTAAATTGTTACTGCCTTTAGTTATTATTTTTGAATAAATGTAAAAATTCTTAAAACACTAACTTGTTGAGACTTACTTGGTTTTAATAAATACATTTAAATAATGTAATAATGTTTTGTTAATTATTTGTTTAAATAATTTATAGTTGCATAAAAATCTAAAATAATTTATTTGTAATTTTTATTATATATATATAAGATTGTAATATAGAATAAGATTATAAATAAATAAGATTATAAATAAATAATATAAATATAATAGAGCTAGTGTGGGTGTGGTGTGTGGGCTGTTTTTTTGTTTTATTTTTTTAGCTGCAAAGGTTCACTAAAATCCTTGAAGTTTCAGCTTTCAGAGAAGTTTGACAAGATGATATATGCAGTCTGAGTAAACTTACCTAGTGTAGAAAATATACAAAGACAGAGTTCAGACACAGAAGACAGGAGGTGATATTTTTCCTTTCTGAAACATCAGAAAACTCTAGGTCCATCTTACTTGCACTTTGATGTGGAAGCTTGCCACATGAAATAAAAGTGTGATTTATTCCATTATCTTTTTTTCACTCTCACTGTGTGTTTTTACAGCATTGCACTGCACAAAGTCAAGTTGTCAGTCATGGCCATTTAGTACTTTTTTTTTTCAAAATGAAATTACTGACTTGCACAAACAGGAACACGATCATCTCAGTCAGTAGAGAACAGAAAGAGAAGCACACACCTTGATCAATACTTCATTCCTGACTCCAGTAACACTGTCTCACAGATGCACTCAGCTGAGCCTGAACTGAGCAGAGATCAAAGGAATTCAATCAGTGCCGGTCAGGCCCGCGGGACGCTCCAGCTCCAGACTCATCGCAGCAATCATTAGAAGTCTCTGGAGATCAGGTGCCCTCTGTCACCCTGAATCCTCACTGCACACTTTAAGTATCATGACCTATGAATGAAATCCACAGGACAGGACATCTCCACTGTCCGTTAAACATGAGAGGGACTTCACTTGTGAGCTTTGGGGGCCAAAATTTGAGCTAGAGAGATTTTAATTAAAAATATATTTTTTGTTCCTCTAAGACAGTGCAACATTTAGTTGCATTTGGTGCTTGGCGAGTGTTGATTTTGGACCCTGGGCATGTATAGCATGAAAGACACTTTTTAATACACAGAGTCAACAAACTATATGTACATAGTAAAAGTATAAGCTGCTATATGAAAATTCACATGCAAAATCTAGTAATTTAAAAAGGAATTCACGTGATTAGGAGTTTTGTGTGAGGGCGAAAATGCTTCCCACTCAGATTTTGTTTGTGTTCAAGTTGGTCACGCGAATTTGCTTTAAAAGTGACTTATGTGTGAGCGTCATACATCGCTACACTATTGATGATGGACAATGAACCTTTTTTATTCACAAAATTCTGCCAGAATTGTCATTGTCATAGTAATAACTACATTCTATGTATTACAGGTTTGGCGAGGGGGGCGTGGTTCAGCGAGGTCTGCGGCGGGAGAGAGCATCGGGAGATCTTTGGTGAGTGAGCGAGTTAAATGTAAATCACGAACACCTGTTTCTCATTTCAGTAATTGGCACGGAGACAGGTTAAAACGCCACGAGAAGCAGGAGTCGGGGAGAGAGAGGGGAACTGCTGACTGAGCCGCTGGTGCACGACAAACTGGAGTGAAGCCCATTGTGGATTGTATGCCGTGACCAGGAATGAAGCCCTTTGTGGATTGTATATGCCGTGACTGGAGTGAAGCCCTTTGTGGATTATTTTGCCACATCCCCGTGCACACACCTCACCTTAACCAAGCGGCCTGCATCCAATGCCCCGGACAAAATCAGGCTTTGATGCACCAAGGTTTGGTTACATCCTGAGTCCACCAAAGCCTGATAGGTACCCCCCTTGACACTCACAGGTATTTGGTACTCGCCAGCTTGACCGGGGGCAGCCTGCGGATCGTCCGGGACCCGGATCAACGTCCCAACCTCCATCACTGGACACCTGTCCACAAAGTGCTCCGGGTCCCCGCAACGCCAACAGGCCGGCCCAGACCTGCCCGCCGCTCTTGTGGCAGGGAGCGGGTTAAATGGTTGACGCAGAGACAGGGGAGAAGCAGGAGCGGAGTCCGGCCCAGCGGCAGGGAGTCCCGCCCCCCTGGGCGGGGCTCTTGGTCCATAATATGGGCCCTGTTCAGTTCCGGGGCGGAACACGTGGCGGGCTGGGCGGACGAGACCTGGGTAGAGGGACAGGTTTAGAGAGAGAGGGGGAATTAAAAGAAGGAGAGAGAGAAGCAGATGGTAGGGGTTCGCCGACCCCTTGTCACGCCACCATGTGGTCCTCCGCCAGTTTGATGGCTGAGTCCAGCGACGTGGGGCGGTGGCACTGGACCCACTCGGCGGTTTTCTTGGGGAGCCGAGTGATAAACTGCTCCAGTACCACGCGATCGATAACCAGGTCCACGTCGCTTCCCTCAGCCAATAGTCATTTGCGGCATGAGTCCTGGAGCTGTTGGGCCAACACGAAGGGCCGGCTGGACTCGCCCAGGTCCAGGGAGTGGAAGCATTGACGATGTTGCTCTGGGGTCCGGCCGACCCGCTGGACGATGGCCAGCCGCAGATCGTCAAAGACCAGGAGGTTCTCTACTGGCAGCTGCTGCGCCGCCACCTGCGAGTCCCCCGAGAGGAGCGGGACCAACCTCATGGACCATTGGTCCCACTTGCCTCGGCTGACCGCTCGAACAAGTCGAGGAAGGCCTCGGGGTCATCACATGGCCCCATTTTGTTCAGCGGCAGGTGGGTAGGCGCAGCCGGCTGCCCGATGGTCTCCTGGCGAACCTCCCGGTCAATCCAGTTTCGGAACCTCTCGCGGTCCTCCTGCTGGGCCTGCGCGATGGCTTGGAAGCGGTGTTCTTGGTCGGTGCGCAGGTCCAGCAGGGCCTGATGTTGCTCCTGATGCAGGACCGCGAGGGAGGCGATGACTTCCGTAAATGTCGATGGGGAGGATGAAGATTACATGGCAGCGGCCACCCAGCTTCCTTCCCGGGTTTCGGCACCAGTGTAGTACGGACAGTGTTCTTTAGTGTAGGAAGGAAGGGGACAGGGTCTGCGTTTAACTGCTGACTGAGCTTTATTTCAAAATTCAGAAACGGCAAACAAAAACTGTGCAAGGCACAACAGCAAAACAAAAGAATACACAAAGGGCTTCACTCCTGGTCACGGCATATACAATCCACAATGGGCTTCACTCCAGTTTGTCGTGCACCAGCGACTCAGTCAGCAGTTCCCCTCTCTCTCCCCGACTCCTGCTTCTCGCTGCGTTTTAACCTGTCTCCGCGCCAATTACTGAAATGAGAAACAGGTGTTCGTGATTTACATTTAACTCGCTCACTCACCAAAGATCTCCCGATGCTCTCTCCCGCCACAACAGGGTAGCTATTATGCCCCTTTTACAAGATGTAATATAAGTCTCCAGAATATGTATGTGAAGTTTCAGCTCAAATCATTTATTATAGCTTGTCAAATTTGCCCCTATTTGGGTGTGAGCAAAAACACACCATTTTTGCATGTCCCTTTAAATGCAAATGAGCTGCTGCATCCTGCCCACTTTCCCGAAGAAGGCTGAGCTTTAACAGCTCATGCTTCAGTTGCTCAACAACAACAAAGCTGGAGAATCTCACGCAGCCAAAATGACGATAGTCAATAACGATGTTCAGCCTTATATTGTTCAAACCGGAGTCGGACACTGATGGAGAGATTCAGGAAGAAGTTACAACTTTTAGAATGCAACTGGACTTTTCTGAATGGTTAGTGGATAAATGTATGGAGTTGCAGTAGAGTTGATTCAACTCATCAATGTGCCGTCATGTTAATCTTTTGTGCAAATCCAGCATTGAATTGAGTCTCGTTTGTGAAGCAGTCCGGTGTAAAATGATGGCGTGGTAACATCACTCAACTACAACAACTCTTCCTCTTCTCTAAAGCAGCCCAACATGGCCTCACCCCTTTTGTTGCGTGGGGGTAGGGTTCTCGGGGGTAGGGTTTATGTACATTTTGGGGGTTTTGATGTCACTAACCCGGGAAAAACCCTACCAGCCATTTGTTGTAGCCCTTAAAAAGTGATTTCTGTAAAAAGAAAATATCTCCCTTTGCATTGAACTTTGAGCATCATAACTTTTCAGATGTTGTGCTCAAACAGCAACATTACACACTAACTAAGGTTATAAAAGTGAAATCATAATCAACGACCCCTTTAATCATTTAAAAAAAAATCAAAACATTACATTTATTTGTTATTTGTTTGCATTTTATTGG
This sequence comes from Chanodichthys erythropterus, assembly GCF_024489055.1. Lineage (NCBI taxonomy): Eukaryota > Metazoa > Chordata > Actinopteri > Cypriniformes > Xenocyprididae > Chanodichthys > Chanodichthys erythropterus. The sequence goes on from NC_090226.1 coordinate 21,944,201, forward strand.
ACTGCATCTCGAAGAGTTGCATGATCTAGAGGTGACAAGGGCGTGGACAAGGAGTTTTGCAGCAGGTCTTTTGATTTTCCTGATTTTGTATTCATCTGAATGACAAGGCAATCTTTATTAAGAATTTGGTTGTTAAAGATAACTCCTGCTTCCTGGCTGTCCTGGAAGGCATTATTTGTTTGTGAGGCTAACTGAATGGAGATGTTGAGCTGAATTGTTAAGATGGCTAGGAAGACAAGAGGATTTTTTGTGTTTTCTTCAATAATTAAAGGTAACATAGCACTAGCACATTCTTACTGAGCAGTTAAGCTTAAGTTTTCTACTTGTACTTCACTCAAGAATCTTGTGTTCCAGATATTGTGTTCCAAATAATGTATTTTCATGACATACTCAATTATCTCAAGACTGAAAATATTTGATCCAAGTGTATTTGCTGATTAAACTTTTCTACCTCTGGGGGTTGCGTTATGCATTTAGAAGTCTGAATTGGCAGAGAGAAACTCATTTACATTTACATTCACATTTGTGTTACTTGCAAACACTTCTTTAAAAAAAAAAATAATAATAATAACTAAGTCTTACATAGCTTTGACTGAATGGCAAAAGGTCTGTTTCACACTGCAGTGTATTCTGGCCAAGAAAACACTTAGACAGGAAAACACAATATGACTTAGACTTAAAGAGACAAACCAAGGTTAATTTTATGCATATGTATTGACTCTATGATGAGCATTTTCTGCTCCATGAAGGAAAACTTCCGCAATATATCATCCTTGTGATAATCAATATACAAAAAACATCTTGTAGATGCTTTCACCATGTTATGAATTTTAAAACAGTTTTATGGAAGTTTAGAGATAATTTATGCTTTCACTTCCTAGGGATACGGGACAAGAAATGTTCTTCTTATGCAGAGTTGGCATTACCCGTAATGCTTCATAAATGTTGATTAGATGTCGTTATGTTGCCAGTACTTTGCATTGTGATGGCAGCCTGCAGTACTAAAATATTCCTCTTTCTCTGTCCATTACCGTAATAATCTCATATTACAAAAGGAGCACGTTTTTTGAGTATGTTCACTGAATTGCAAGCAGATTTAACTTGACGCAGCTGCAATCCAGGTACACTCTAAAGAAAAATGGTTCTAAACAGTACCAAATTAGGGTTATTTAGCTTGTAACAATAGCAGAACCTTTTTTGGTGATAAATAGAACCCTTTTTAAAAGGTTTCATAAAGAACCATGCTTTGAAAGTGCTATAGGACCTTAATGGTGTTATAAATAACCATTATGTTTAATAATAGTTTATTTTCATTAATATTAGTATATTATTATCTTTATATTATTAATATTAGTGATTAATATTTTTATATATTATTTATTTTTGTTATTTGCCTTTTCTTATAATGTCTTGTAGCCTCTAATAGGGTTTACATAAAAAAAAAACAGCATGCTGTGTCAATTATGTACTTTTATTTTTACTGGCATTTGAAATTGTAGCAAAAATGTGTGACAGTGCTCTAACAACAGTTATTAGCTGAATACATTAATAAATGACAGTTGACATTGAACGTGAATAAAAGGACAAAACACAAATTAGAAACAGAAAATAGATGTATGCCTAATGAAGTTACAGTGAAATATCTTCACAATCCTCAGTGATGTCTTAAAGGGCACCTATTATGCAAAATTCACTTTTACATGGTGTTTGACCATAAATGTGTGTTGGCAGTGTGTGAGCAAAACCACCCTAGAATGAGAAAAATCCACCCAGTGTTTTTTTTTTACAATCTCAATAATTCATAAGCACTGTCTCAGAACGCCCTGTTCTAAGATTGCTCTCACTGTGACGTAGAATTGCGCTAAGCCCCACCCACGTGGTTTGATTGACAATCTGGTTTTGGCATAGACCCCGCCGTCGGTAATCTGTCAACCATCCTCCATTGTTTCAACGACAGCCGGTAATGTCTCCTAAGAAACATAAGTGTTCTGTTGTGGGATGTAATAATGAACATAGTAGTTTTCACTTACTTCCGACATCAGAGCCACTGAAAATGCAGTGGATGGATTTTATTTACGAAGGAAAGGCGCCACTCAAAATTCCAAAATAAGTTTATGTTTGCGCGAATCATTTTTTGACTGACTGTTTTGAGAACGAGGGTCAATTCAAAGCAGGTCTTGCTTCAAAGTTAATCCTCAAGTGTGGATCGTTGCCTACTGTTCGCGATCCAACGTCACCTCCAGAAGAAGTAAGTGTATTTAATGTTTTTTGAGCAAATAGTCATTTCAGTCGATGTCAGCCAATTCAATAACAAATGCGTCTAAAGTTGTTGTCGTCAACGTAGAATGTCTGTGTATATAATGTAAACCTTGTTTGTATAGTGTGTATCTAACGTACTTAGCAAACGTTATCACAGTATTTGTGTTTGTAGTTTCAAAAAATTGCACGAACGTTATCACAGTTTGTGTGTGTGTGTGTGTGTGTGTGTTGCACATCCATAATTGCAAAGGGGACGCGATTAAAACTCTATAAGTAGCCTACATAAATGTATCAAATAACCATTCAGAGACGTCCTGCTCCATTCTCAATTGTGTTTCTTCTGCCGGAGTCTCTTCATCATCTGGGTCTGATTCCGGTTCAAACATGTACGGCTGAATGCCATACAAAACAGCGAGTCTCTCATTCTCAGCCATTCTGCATTACCGACTGTTTATTGCCATAGGTATGCAAGTTACGCCCACATCCAAAGGCAGGGCGGGGATATGCAGTTCATTTATATTTAAGGTGGTACACACCAAAACAGCTCTTTTTAAAACAGGCCCCAAAAATGACATTTTCAAATGGTTATAATAAATTAACTGTGGGGTATTTTGTGCTGAAACTTCACAAATACATTCTGGGGACACCCAAGACCAATATTACATCTTGTAAAAAGGGGCATAATAGGTGCCCTTTAAGTCCATCATCTTGGTGTAATTGATGGCGGTTTCTCTCGACAGAAGAGAAATCTGTCTCGTCAGAAGTCTGTCTCTTCTATTATGTAAAATAATTATGTTTATGAAGGCAAAAATTGACAGTATGTGAGCCTTTTCAATGTTAAAAGTTAAAGTCATGGGATAGCTTTAATGCTTGTTTTTTTATTGGGTATGTTTTTATGTATAAACCTAAGTAATAAAAAAATAAAAAATAAAAAAATCTAACATTATGGATCATGAAGTCAATAACTCTGTTATTTAGTGGAGAAGAGGAGAGAAGTATCCTTATCTAAACAGAGCTGGTCACACCTACATGTTCTGTTAAACCAAAAAGAGTAAGAGAGAGAGAGAGAGAGAGAGAGAGAGAGAGAGAGAGACAACCATGATTGTTAGGAAACCACGCAGTTACAATTGTAAAGTTAAAATTTACAGGCATTTTAAGACAAAAGACATTTACCTGTTGAGAGTGTGTTGACAGTCTGTGTAGCTTGATTGTTGAGCTCCAGAAAATCAGTAATGAGGTGGCTTTGACAGATACAGATTTGAAAAACAAAAAGGTTGGAATAAAGAAAGCTAAACCCAATGCAAAGAACCATTACAGCATGGGTTCTTCAGGACCGTACAGTTCTAAATCGAACTGTTGCTATCTGTAAAGAACCTTTAAATAACCACCTTTTTTAGAGTATAGATAAAAGTCCTTTAGTTGTTTTGCTGCCCCTCTTGAGCTGAATTGCATGTGAAATAGTTGCGTAATTTGGCTCTTGAAAGTATCTGTGTGGACATTAGTGGTTTCAAAGATTTTAATGTTGAACCTTCAGGGAACAGCTCTGGCTCTGGCTGAATATATCAATTTTTATGTGAGACAGGAGAGAGAGAGCAAATGTGCAAAAAGCAGAATGAGTTTTAATAGCCTCAGATGTGTTTTTAGTGTATAATATATCAATGATTATTATTGAGTCCAGCACTATATTCATCTTAGAAAACAAATATGTCCACCCGAGCAGCTATGAATTGAAAGTAAACATCCTGTCATCTCTTGTGTTTTTTTTTTTTTTTTATTATCCATTAAAACTCTGAATATGTTCCTGGAGCAGTCTATTGTAATTTTTGTCAATGACATCACAAACATCATCTTACTATATACATTACTGCAGCAGTTAGCTAGCCACAACAATATAACAATAGATGTCTTCAGAATAATGCAGGTGTCTGACACTGGAGAAATTGAAATTGGTGGTTGGTGATGTTATATGCATTTTGGATTCCTGTCTCCTTCAAGACTAATGACTCATAAACACCTAACCGAAAAGCATTTGCTAAACATCCATCTCAAAAGTTAAGTGCTGCAAAACATTAAGGATTTTTTTTTGCATTTTGCATGGTCATGAGTTTATGAAGGAACTTGAAAGGAACTAGCAGCTTGGACATATTTAAAAATGTTTCAATATTGTTTTTCAAGTAGTTTTTAAATATATCTCCCATGGGGCAGGGCTGTATACCTAGCACTCACTCCTGACGTGATGTGTTTAAACAAACTCAAACTGTACGGTTTATAATGTAAGGCACGTGACACATTAACATGTCCCTCTTCACATGGGTCTGTGAAGCTTCTGATAAGAAGACTGTTTAAAATGATGTTGTCAAGAAACAAATTATTAAAGTAATCTAATGGATTTAACAAAATAAATCTGAATGAATAACACACACACACACACACACACACACACACACACACACACACACACACACACACACACACACACACACACACACAAATCTTTAACAGTGAAATTGTTGTTTTACTAAAGAACAAAACAATCAGAGAGGCTAACAACCATGAGACGAGTTGAAGTGTATGCCACTTCCAGATCTTTATATTTAGATAGTGAGCAAGGATTGGTTAGTTGACCTCCCTCTCTTTTGTGTTAAGGAACTTTTCAAAAGATGGCTTGCTTATTTAATTCCAGCAGCTAAGAACAGATTTTGAGATACCTTTAGGTATTTACCAGTCCATATTTTCATCAAAAAAAATTTCTCTCCTTCTTTGAACCAACCAGATGGTGGCTGGATAGATAAGCTTTTAAATATGGACCCGTCTCTTAGGGTGAATGTGTCTATATGAGAACATTCAAAGAACCGCTTCCCCATCTCTCAATCGAATAGGAGGCAATGGGAGGAGGAACTGGGAATAGAAATATGTCAGATTCAGCTAAAATTGGTGCACTCATCTTCGGTATATATTAGACACAGGCTTTTGCAATTTAAGGTGCCTCACAGGCTCCATCTGTCTAGGAGCAAGTTAGCTAAAATGTATCCAGGGTCAGACTCGACATGCCCCAGATGTAGTCTGGAACCAGAAGACCTGAGTCACATATTCTGGGGATGCCCCGGATTAACAAAATTCTGGACAAACATTTTCAGAACATTTACATTTATATGCAACAAAGATCTTGATCCCAATCCCCTGACTTCCATCTTCGGTGTAGTGCTAGAAGAAATGCAGCTAACAATTAATCAGATAGAGCTGATAGCCTTCCCTCGCCACATTATTGACTAGACGCCTGATTCTTCTCAGTTGGAAAAAAGCAATGCTACCATCTCACAAACGCTGGGTGACAGAAGTAATGTTGTATCTTAAACTGGAGCACCTTAGATATACTATCCAAGGCTCCTCTGGAAAGTTTTATGGGGTCTTAGGCCCCGTTTACACTAGTGTGTTTTTGTTTTAAAACGCATACGTTTTGTTGCGGTTACGCCTGTCGTTTACACTATACACGGGTGTTTTCGAACCTTGAAAACTGATTTTCGAAAATGCTGCAGACCCTGTTTTAGTTTGAAAATGCCAAGTTTAGGTTTCAGTATAAATGGACCAAAGAGGTCAAAATGGAGACTTTTGAAAATGATGGCATGGTATCCTTGATGACCATGTAAACAATAACATTGAGACTGAACTGCAACTTTTGCTGGCTTTGTTGTCATTTTTAGCAGCCATTGTGCAGTTAAATTCTGCATTTTTAAAATACTGCAAACTACTTACATGTGCAAGAGTCAGCTGTTTACACTTGTACATGCATGCCCAGTGTGCATGAATGGTCATGTGATGTATTTTTGGTTGTGTAGTATAAACGGAGATCATTTGTGAAACGCTATGGAAATGCCAATGTAGATGAGGATAGTTTTCATTTTAAAATGCCATTTTAAAAGTGCCCTAGATTCAAATATTGAATTTACCTGGGCATAGTTAAATAACAAGAGTTCAGTACATGGAAATGACATACAGTGAGTCTCAAACTCCATTATTTCCTCCTTCTTATATAAATCTCATTTGTTTAAAAGACCTCCAAAAAACAGGCGAATCTCAACATAACACCGAATGTTACGTAACAGTCGGGGTATACGCCCCCAATATTTGCATATGCCAGCCCATGTCCCCAACATTATGAAAGGGATTAGACAAGGGCAGCCAGTATTGATGTCTGGATCTGTGCAGAGCTGAATCAACAGACTAGGTAAGCAAGCAAGGACAATAGCAAAAAATGGCAGATGGAGCAATAATAACTGACATGATTCATGATAACATGATATTTTTAGTGATATTTGTAAATTGTCTTTCTAAATGTTTTGTTAGCATGTTGCTAATGTACTGTTAAACGTGGTTAAAGTTACCATCGTTTCTTACTGTATTCACGGAGTCAAGAGCCGTCGCTTTTTTAATTTTTAAACACTTGCAGTTTGTATAATGCATAAACACAACTTCATTCTTTATAAATCTCTCCAACAGTGTAGCATTAGCCGTTAGCCACGGAGCATACTATCAAACTCATTCAGAATCAATGTAAACATCCAAATAAACACTGTACTTACGCGATTAGACATGCTGCATGACGAACACTTTGTAAAGATCCATTTTGAGGATTATATTAGCTGTTTGAACTTTTTTATGTTGTTAAAGGCAAGCGTGAGCTCTTGGGGCACGGAGCACCAGATTTAAAGGGCCACACAGCCTGAATCGGCTCATTTCTAATTATGCCCCAAAATAGGCAGTTAAAAAAATGAATAAAAAAAAATAGATGGGGTATTTTGAGCTGAAACTTCAAAGACACATTCAGGGGACACCTTAGACTTATATTACATCTTTTAAAAAAAAGTTCTAGGGCACCTTTAAAACTAAAACGCACAGTGTAAACGGGGCCTTATTTTAAATTTTCATTGGCTAGTATAATTATACTCTCTTATTATACAAACTCTCTCTCTCTCTTCACCCTTTTCCTTTTGTTGTAGGGATGTATCTGTGTATGTAGCATAGACTGTGAAAAAAGATGTAGGCATGTGTCAAGATGTGAAATATGTATGTAGGACTGGAATTACTGTTGTATGTGTCTCTGTGTGGTTGTGATTGTTGCATAACAAGGAAAATCAATTAAAATATTTGTATAATAGGATTGGTTCATTGAGGAGTGGCGAATGATTGACAAGATGAATGACCAATGAAAAAAAAATTAGTGGAGAGTGAAAGTGGAGAAAAATACAGCAACCAAAATAAAACAAAATATACACCAACACAGTCTTTCTGCCAAAGCTGCAAAGGAAATTTTGTTGGTTATGCTAGTTAAAGGGTTAATTCACCCAAAAATAAAAATTCTGTCATTAATTACTCATACGCGCTCTGAACCACTGATTCGAAACAAAAGATTTTGAAGCTTCATGAAGCAGTGTTTTGAAATCACCTATCACTAGATGTTGAATAAAGTCATTAATTTTTTTTTTGTGGCACACAAAAAGTATTCTCGTCGCTTCATAACATTAAGGTTGAACCACTGTAGTCAAATGAACTGTTTTAAATACGTCTTTAGTAGCTTTCTGGACATTGAAAGTGTTAATTGTCTTGCTGGCAATGCAGGCCTCACTGAGCCATCAGATTTCATCTTACTTTGTGTTCCGAAGATGAACAAAGGTCTTACGGGTGTGGAATGACATGAGGGTGAGTAATTAATGACATAATTTTCATTTTTGGGTGAACTATAACCCTTTAAGATTCCTATATGGACAGCTACACACTGGTGTTAAAAACACAACATATACAATGCTTGTATTTTCCAAAGGGATCACTCAGTTCCAACAGTAGAGAATCTTTCACTGCCTCTAGCTCCATGCATGCTGTGAGGCTATAGTGTTGCATGCTTTATTCATACAGTACATGGCAGAATGTTCTTGAAACATGCTTTTTCGGATGTTCGTGACGTGGCAGCAGTGAAATGTTTTCTGATAGAATAAGACAGCTAGCTGCATGGTTCCTCCCAAGAGAGCATCCTGAAACCTAAGCTTTTTGAAACAATAATATGCTATAATTTATTTATTATATATACAGTTCTTTCCAAAAGTTTAGAAATGCCCTAGGCAAACTGGGGTTTTGGACAATACTTGCATAAATCTTTAGCATATTTTGTGATGAAAACATAAAAATAATGCATTCAGAATACAGAAAACCTTAAGCCTACTCTGGCTTGAAGGTCTTAGCTATAGTCCACTGGCAAGTTTAGCCTAGCTGGGAGACCATCTTAAATCAGTTAAAACCAGCAAACCAGACATATTAGACTGTTCTAATTTGTCTGTTGTGTAATAACATTAATTTTTAATCAATCTATAAAGCTATAAAGTAATATATTATAGCTTTCTTCATTCTGGGGAACACAAAAGAAGATATTTTGAAGAATGTTTTAGTCTATACAATGGAAATGGAGCCCAAAACAACACTAAACCCGACTTTATGTATGGTCAAAAAAGCAAACAGATTCTCATCAGTACCAGAAAGACATTAAACAACTGTATGGGGTTTCTTCTGCATGCATATATGCACACACTGCACCGGATGCCATAAGATGTGAGTGTTTCTGATGATGATAATGCTGATGACTCTCAAGCCCCTGGTGACTAAACGCAACAGCTGCAGGGACTTGGAGTGAGTTGATTTGGGTCCCATCAATTCAGCTGCATGTGCAGAGACTGCATTAGACACTACAGTGATTTATCCTCATCATCTAGAGACAGGTGCTTTGGTTTCTGTGCTTCAATCATAAAGCAATTGTATGTGTACGTTATGTGGATTAAATTGGTACATGTGAGAGTTGTGGGTAATTTCATTGAGTCAGTGTACTTTGATTATATAATTCCTTTGTGGAATTGGCATAATAAAACACTTTGCAGAAGCTTTGATCAGGGTAAAATAATTTGAAAGGTTATTTTGTAACACCAGTTTTATTTCATGATGACTCCATCTTCACTAACTGTAATAGTGGAGGCAAATCTTACTATTATTATTAGTTTAGTCACTGACGCAACTTACCCTGCCAAATCATGATTAGCCAAATAATTTCTCATTCTCTATATATGTTTTCATCATACATTTCACAATATTTCCGTTCCCAGTATACCCTCTAAACTTTTCATGGAGGTCTTTCTGACCTTGGATCTGATCTTTGGTTCAATAAACCTTGTTCAAATGCATTGCATCATCTATTGCAGTGATTTCAGAACATTTTCTGGAGTTGTATTGAAAAATTTGGAAAGAGGTTCTTCATGACCCAGAACATCCATGGATAGTCTTTCTTTGATGTCACTGCAGTCTGGACTATGGACACACATGAACTTGTCGGACAGGTCAAGGAATAAACGTTGGCCTTTTGAATCAGATTGTCGGTCCCAAGATGAGTCAATCCCGAGATGCACATCCTGAGAGTGTGCAGTGATCTGTGTTTAACGGTACATAAGTTGGTGACGAGCTATGAGCTGTTTTTTCTGTATGGCATTAAAAACTGCTGGTGTAGCACTGTCTGTCAAGACCATGCTAGAGAGAGGAAATTTATTATGGCCTTTGGTTTACAGTACAAAATCAATAGTGCAACTAGCAATATTGTGGAAGGACATGCAGAACTATGGCCAGGAATACAAGATGGCAGGAAATGTGCCGTTATTTAATGTGAGTGGCATACTGACGAGGAAGGAGGGAAGTTAAAGAAGAGTGAAGCTGAAAACTCTGATAAAGAAGGCTTCTGTCCTCAAGAAAGACTTAATTTTTCAGGGTAAATTGCCATTTAATGAATAACTTTGGACCTTGGTTACCCAGAATAAAATGTTGTTCCTCAAAGGATTCTCTTTTTAAACTCTTGTGTCTTAATGTATGTATACTATATGAGCTATAAAGTCACATTTAGGAACTATAAAGTCACAACTGAGCAATGCAAATTCACAATTACAAGACAAAAAAGTCACAATTGCAAGAAATAAAGTTGCAATTATGAGAAATAAAGATAGAAAATTCACAATTGTGAGACCTAAAGTCACAGTTACAAGAAAAAAAGTTGGAATTGTGAGAAATAAAGATAAAAAGTCACTAAATAAAAAAATCACAATTGTGAGACCTAAAGTCACAATTACAAGAAATAAAGTTGGAATTGTGAGAAATAAAGATAAAAAGTCACTAAAAGGTGCAGTTCTGAGAAATAAGGATAAAAATTCACAATTGTGACATCACGATTTATGAGAAATAGAGTTAAAATTATGAGAAATAATATTAAAAGTCACAATTGTGAGATCTAAAGTCACAATTATGAGAAACAGACTGGCAATTATGGGAAATAAAGATAAATGTCACATATGTGACAATAAAAGTCGCAACTGCAAGTAATAAAGATACAAATTTACAATTGTGAGACGTAAAGTCGCAACTATGAGAAACAAACATAAAAAGTATTGTCACAAATATGACACATAAGGCCCTATTTTAACGATCTAAATGCATGGTCTGAAGCTTATGGCACAAATGCACTTAGGGCATGTCTGAATCCACTTTTGCTAGTTTAATGACGGGAAAAATGGTCTGCGCGCCCATATTACGCAAAAGTTATTGCGTAACGTGCAATAAACCAATCAGAGTCTCATCTCCCACTCCCTTTAAAAGCCAGTTGCGCTCGTGCCATGGCGAATTCTCTCCCTGCGTTCCATTCGGAAGGGCTCATCCCTATGCCCTAATCCCTTCAAAGGATTTACCCTCTGGAGTGAGAGCTTCGAAGGGATGAAGGGTGTAGGGATCTAAACGTACTTCAGCGTCATCTTAACGAGACAATCAAGGAGGAGTAGATTGTGCAAGCTGCGTCCTTTGTTTAACGTTAGTTAATTTATTTTTGGTTTATCGCACCATATTGTATATGTATTTGAAACATTTGAATGGAATAGATAGCTGTAAAGTATTTTTGTTTAGGTACAAAGTCATTTTGACCATAATAATGTACCAAATCTAACTTGTATATATTAATATTACAGTAGTATAGAAAAATACTATACATACATTTATAGGTAAAATAAAACTCCTAACCTCCTGTACCTATTCTGTGATGTCAAAGAACTTCCCTGTGCAAAGGATCATGGGGGCCCCGAAGTGTGCATCAGATGTACCCTTCAAAATCCATCATTCCGAAGGGCCCTTTGAAGTGGCCAATTTTGAGCACTTCGGTTTGGAACGACCTTTCAATATGGCGGCCATGATTATTTTCACTCCGAAGTCCCCATTCGGAGGGTGATATATCCTGTTTGGAACGCACCGTCTATTTACATGGCAGGATTTGCAAGCAAAAGACTTTAGCTAGACGACGGATCTGCTCGTGCGCGAGGTTAAAGTGCGCAAACAGACTATCTCTGGGTCAAGCAGGATTCCACCAAAGCATTTTAATCTTTATTCACACAATAATAATATTTTACATTGTGATTCTTTTATTTTCAATATTTGGCATGCGTGTGTGCTGCTGCATCCCTGTGTGTGTGTAATAAGCAAAGTGTATGCACGCCTATAGGCACATATTACTAACGCGTTCTTTAAATAACAAAAAAAATAAATAAAAATATTGCGCCATTGACTTTAGACCAGGTTTCAGTTGGTCAATGGTGCAGTCTATTTCAGTTGCCTCAAAATAGCAACGCACCAACAATGTGCCTGAACACACCTCGTTTTCAGACCTGCACACCCATGGATGCACAAATGGCCGCAAATGCATTTGCTTTTTAAACTACGTGGCACTGGATGTGAAAGTGTTAATTGCGTCGGGCTGAAACTAGCAAAAAACACTTGCGTCGCACCTGGCGCCATATTGCGTCACATATATGATAGGGCCCTTAAAGTTGCATTTGTGAGATATAAAGTCACATTAAGGTCTAATAATTTGTCTTTCTATTGCTTGTTCTGTTTTCAGAATCGCTTCCACTTGCAGATGACAACTCATATTCCTCCATCGAAATTGGTGGAGCTGCTTCTAGATGTTCTGCAGCGCAGTGGCTGGGAAGATAGTATGGCAGTGCTTTGCCAAGGCTGGGAGGACGCTGGTCTTCTGGATCTCCTGGAACTCCAAAGCCGCTCTGGCTGGGGACCCTCACACTGGCACCTTCGATCCGCTCTGAACCTCTCCCACAGCATACCTCACATGGCTAATATTTCTTACTTCCTCTCTGAGCACTTTAATCAGGACCATCCTCCACCTGCCTCTGTCCTGCTTTTTGGGGCTGACCCAGAGTGTGCCTCTTCTGTTCTGCGCAGTGCGCATGACCTGGGGTTGACATTGCCAACTGTACATTGGATTATGGGCCAACCTCTGAGTCCAGACGCCCTTCATTCTATTGGCCTGCCATTAGGACTGCTGGCCTATGGAGAGGTTGACCGCAAACCACTGGACTTCTACATTCGTGATGCCCTGCAGTTAGTCAACCGAGCTGTTACTGCAGCAACGGTCGTACGACCCGATCTAGCCCTCATCCAAAATATGGTAAACTGTTTTGACAAACCCAACAAACACGAGCTACCCTCATCAGGACAGTACATTGCCAGGTAAATTCAAATTCTCTCAGTTTATCAGTCAGTTTGTTGTTATCTGCTAAAAAGCTGTGTTGTGTTTTGAGTGCAATTCCCCAAAATGCTTCTTAAGTAACAAAATGCTTCTTAAGTAACCCCAAAATACTACTCTGAGTACCTATAGAGTAGTATTGCATCCTTCATATCTCCATAAAGTCTTTAGATTTATCATATTTATAAAAAATATATGCGCTGTACTGAGTCTTTGCGAAAAAAGCTGAGGTGTGCCTGCCGTGGGCAGAGCTAAAGAGTCACCAGCGCGCGCAGCTTTTGTGTAGCATTCTTCTGCAAGCTGCAACATCATTATAAATAAAAAGGAACAAAAACGTTAGCGTTGTTTACATTTTATGCACTTGCATGCCGACAAAACACAGACATCTGATGCAATTTTACACACCACCCGCGATCTATAAATCCAGGGCTGAACTGGGACTTGTTTTCAAAGCATTCATCACGGAAGTTCCGGGAACAAACAAACATACGTGCACAACTCCATTGCTGCCCTTGACGCTGGGTTCTTTGGGAAGCTGAAAAGGGTAATCTTTTCCTCACAACCAAAAACACACTCCATTGGTGACAGGAGCTGCGTCTCATTTTGGAAGCTGCATCCTCCAGAAGTCGCATTTGAAGCCTGCATACATCATCAAGGATGTCTTATTTAAGAAAAGTAACCTTAATAAAATTGACTGATATTCATTGTGAGGTATAAAATACTGGAATTTATTATTTACTTTGCAATCTAATGGTTATTATTCTTAAATGAGACTGCCTCGATGATATATGCAGCCTTCAAAGGTTGCAGCCCCTGAATTGGGACAAAGCCATTGTTGAAAAATCTCTCGGTTTCTGTATCCCGATCGGAGCGTTGATGGGCATGCTCTTGCTTTTGATCGGGGTGGTGTGTGTGCACACTTATCAGGGAGAAGTGCCTATACAAGGAATTCTGCCCTTTACGTGATAAAGGGCTATACTCGAAAAAAAAATCGGCAAGACTTGTCCACCACCAGAAGTTGTATATTTGGCACAGAAATACTCCGTCATACCAAAGAATATACCCTAAAAAGAAGTGACACTCAATAGAACGTTCCATTGCAACACCGGCACCCAGCAGCAGCCCTGCGTTTCTGCCATTTTGTGGAAATGCTTCCGGATCGCCATCTAGTGGCTGTTTCCCAAAAAGTATCAGAGTGTCACTGCTTGGGTTCTATATTCTTTGCTCATACGTCCAAAACTTTGGCCATGTTTAGCATGAGAATACAACTCTTTAACAGTGTAAATAAGTCAGAATGCATAAAATAGCATTAGACCCCCCTTTTAAGTTTCAAATGTTCCAAAAATATTCAACTTACACTACAGACTGTGAACCATGCCATAGAGTGTATGAATTCATCTCAAATTATACACTTAACATTTGATGCATCTGTCATTTTTCATTTGAAGGAAATGCACCTGATATGTTGTAGTTAGTGTTAGCATGTTAAGCCCCTTGCTAAATCTTATATGTTATATTTTAACAATATTTTGTGAAATAGTATGTTTCAATTGACTGAGTAAGTTATAAACAGCATGTCAAAGCAAGTACTATTGTAAATTTTTGCAATACCTGCAAACACTGATATCACAATTGTGGGCAGGGTCCCACCACATTTGCATGGGTGGCCCAAGATTTGTGGGTGTACAGACACCTATTTATGCGCTAAATTAACTGCTTTTTTAAAAATAGATTGTAATTTCATACATAAATAATTGACAAAGTCATCAATAATTGATAGACAAGAATAAAACTGCCACATTCACTTTATTATATTTCATATTTTTTTAGAGACTAAACGGCTTTGATGTTTTATTCTCAACACTCATCAGCAGAACATCCTACCATCTGGATGAGATGTCCCAGACAGCTAGTGTCATGCTTAAGGACAGGCACATGGCCACTTTCTCTTGCTGCGGCAAATTACTGGTGTTTGCCCAGACACTCAGCAGGAATGCAGACATGCTTTAGAGCTTTAAGCTTTATTTATGACTTCCCCTCAGTTGCCTTTCCCTGAGGAGGGATCACTCTTATCAAAAGCTCTGGCACACGCCTACCATGCAGGCCCGTCATTTTGTGTGGATCATGCCAGCACTCTGCCACACACCACTATATCTCTCACAACAAACAGAAGTGAAATGTGGCTATGTGGGAAGCCTGGGCCTCTCATCACAACAGGATAAGGCTGAAAATCTGCCAACCGGACCCAAACATACTGCATAATGCCGGACGATTGCGAGGGCATAGCTGCAGGAGCATGATACAAAGCTCAGCAGCTTGTGCAAGATTTTGGCCACATTGTAATACTATAAAAAAGTGAATAACTTTCTTTTTTATCAATATTTTTGAATTTGCATGCATTTGTCTTATCTTGAGGAGTAAAGAGAGTGAGAAGATGGATATTAGTCGACAGTGGTTATTAACCCACATATGACGGTACTCATGTCCTGTGGATGACTGCTGTAATTAAAAATTCAGTTCTTTTTAAGGAGTTTTACCCTTTGAGTTGTGATCCTATATCCTATATTTTGCTAGATTATCATATTGTTCGATACCCATTATACACAATGCATTGAGGAGTGAGATTAAAACTAAAATTCATGTTCAGTGTTGAAATGTCTGATTAATTCTAGTGAATCAGCATTAACCAATTCCAGAATTATTTCATATACTTTGCTTCCAAGAAGACCTGCGCTGCATTTTAGGTCTTCTTTTTTTAGTTAAATGATGCTGTTTATTAATAGTATCAAATTATAGAGGTAAGTTCAAGTTGCAGTAATCGATTTCTGAGAAACAATGTTGATATTTGAAATCACCAAAACAAACACACCCCTACCCTAAAGGATCACACTTCTATTTTGATAGCTACACCCCCAAATTCACTAAACGCTATGCAACACAGGTGCCTAACCCTTAATGTGTGTACACACCCCTTAATGCTGATTGGCTACAGGTGTGTTTTAGTGTTCGGTCCGATCCACTTTCAACAGCATTTCTTAGAAATCGCTCACTGCACCTTTAATTGTAGTGAGCTCACGTTTGTTAGTAGCTAGCAGTGTAGCTACTTATCCAAAAGAGTAGCATGATGGTAGATTAACTATTGATTCACAAGTTCACGCTTACTTCGGATAGAGTAAAAGTGCATGCGTATTTGGCGTGCTGTTCATGCGGAGGGCTCCGAGCTTGGAATTTGGCCCAAACCCAGACTATTTCTCCCGTGTCCCTGGCTGGGATAAGAACCAGCTGAGAGTGAGTTGGGGTGGCGGGGGGATGCAGAAAACTGCTGAGGAACATAGGTGAGTCGGCTACATATATAGGCCTCCTCTCATGCTGACTGGTTAGATCATTTGAACGTGTTCCTCCCAAACTTTGTAAATAAAACATCATTTGCCAACATTTTCTAAGTATCTTCACCTACAATGCACACTTGGATTAATAGAAGTAATATTTCTCTGTCACTTTCAGACAGCATTTTGATAGGACAGTTATTTAGAATAATATTTTAAACATTTTTTCATCCTTAACCTGTACAAGCTAAACTCATTTCTATGAATTTTTTAATAATCTTTCCCCATCTCACCTTACAATAGTCCCATCCAGCCCCCCCCTCTCATCTCAATATATGAAAGATCAGAAAAGTGGGAGCAGAGTCAAAGAGAGCTTTTAAGTATATAGCAACATGTTATCTCTTAATTGAGCTGAAACACATATGCTGTAAATTAGATGTCACTTAGATACACGCATTGGTTGGCTAAGGTGGGATATTTTACTCCCTGTGGCAGGTAGAACTATGGATAAATGTTTGGAGCCAAATTACATATTAAGCTTTTCTTCTCAATTTTTCATTAACCAGCACAGCATTAGTCAAATGTCATATCTATTATTTATTACTTCAGACATTAATCTTCAAGCTCAATGTCAAAGCATTTCCTTAAGTGACCCGTGCTGTGCACCAGAGCAGCAGCCCTGCCGACTGAGCAGCTCTGAAGTGAAGAGTGGGAGGGGGTTTCACAATCAAATATATTGCTCTGTGAAAGCAACATCTGTAGTTTATGGTGTGACTGATGCCAGACCGTGTCAGTCGTCCAGCTAGGCAATCCCTCTCCCAGGCCTTCCCGCTCTGCCGCAGTAATAGTTACTGTTTGCTTTGCTGCTGGAGAGGATAAAGCCAGCTTAACCTGTGTCCGATCCTGTTACTTACTCCCACATGTCTACTTGTGAACCAGAGTCTTTGTCTGGGTTCCCCCTGAGTAATTTTGCAGGCCTGATTAGCATGGGCACATTAGCTCAGGCTGGTGTTTGCCATAGCTACTGTACATCATAAGAATTTTTTTCCACTGATGGCCATTCGAAATTACAATTCAGGCTTGAAAGTTTCTCATGGGTAAAGATGGTAGCTTTCGGGTTACATAGTTCCAGAAGGTTCTGCTCCAGCCGAGCAACTCAGCACAAATAGGAATGCTAACAAATAGTGTTCTCCAAGTAATATAGACCATATAGGCCTCTTCCAATAATTATTTGACACTTGTATTCTTTCACCCTTAGGTTCCTCTCTAATACGTCCTTTGTAGGGATGACTGGCCCTGTCAGCGTTCAACGCAACCTCTCCCGTGTACACACCTCCCAGAGGGTCCACATTTGGAGTCTGAGGCGTGATGCCGTCGGTCAGCCCACGTGGGTGACTGTAGGCAGCTGGGAAGGCGGTAGGTTGGATGTAGAGGAGCAGGGATTATGGCAGGGCTCGTCCCCTCGGCAGCGCACGGAGGGCCAGATGGGCAGGGAAGGTCGTAGATGGCGAGCTGGCTTTCCTGTGACGGGGAGTCGTGTGCGTGTGGTCACTCTGGTGGAGCACCCTTTCGTGTTCACTCGAGAGGTAGATGAGGATGGAAACTGTCCCGCGGGGCAATTCTGTCTGGATGCAGGCACAAACAGCTCGGAAAACCTGGACCACTTGTATTCCGAGCGGGCTCAAGGCAACAGCAGCTTCTTGCCACCGGATTACAGCAAGTGTTGCTATGGATACTGTATTGACCTACTGGAGAAGCTGGCAGAAGACATGAACTTCAAGTTTGACCTGTACATAGTTGGGGACGGGAAATATGGAGCACTCAAGGGTGGGAAGTGGACGGGGTTGGTGGGCGACCTGCTGAGCGGGATGGCCGATATGGCTGTTACCAGCTTCAGCATCAACTCGGCTCGCAGTAAAGTGATTGACTTCACCAGTCCATTTTTTTCCACAAGTTTGGGAATACTAGTGCGCAGTAAAGACACGGCTGCACCTATTGGAGCATTCATGTGGCCATTGCACTGGTCCATGTGGATGGGCATCTTTGTGGCACTGCATATTACAGCACTCTTCCTCACCCTCTATGAATGGAAGAGTCCCTTTGGCATGACGCCTCATGGACGTAACCGTGTGAAGGTCTTCTCCTATTCCTCAGCTCTCAACCTCTGCTACGCCATCCTCTTTGGCCGAACTGTCTCTAGTAAGACGCCCAAGTGTTGGACTGGACGTTTCCTGATGAACCTGTGGGCCATATTTTGCTTGCTGGTTTTGTCCAGTTACACAGCAAATCTGGCAGCAGTCATGGTTGGGGAAAAGACCTTTGAAGAGGTCTCTGGAATACATGATGCCAAGGTGAGATCTTTTGAGACACTTCGATTATTTGAGAATCACAATTTATTTGTTTAAAATAGAGATCATGATTCTCTGACATAGAGGTTCTGACAAAATGTTAATTGCTGCAGTTAATTTAAAAAAATAATTTTAATGATTTTATTGGTTTGGCTGAATGCTTCAATGACTTTCACATAAATATGTCACTTGTTTCATTACTGGATGAATCAGTGTTTTTAAACAAATCTCATGATTCAATAACAATTTTTAACAGTAATTTGTCATCACCTTGTGGTGTAATGATGTAATCAATACAATCTTTATTTGAAGCATCAAGTTCGCTACCGTAGACAAGACATCAGTGTTTATATCTGAACTTTTAAACTTTTATCCCAGTACTAATATGAATTATTGTAACACAGAAATGTTGATACTGTGTGGTTGAAAATACTTTTTATGAAGCTATTTCGTACCTACAAATGATAACTATTCTCTCAGTGCTGTGTCAACGCAGATTTGGATGTTCGCTGTGACCGTACTTAGACACAGCCAAAATTGTTGCCATTAAAGAATAAGGTTGATGATTGCAATCTTTTAACAATTAATCGTGCAGCTCTAGTGAACACTGTAGTTATAACCTCTAGAAAACAATGTTGCTATATATTTAAAGAGGTCATGTCATAGTTTTTTACCGTGAGGTCCCCTACCTTCAGTCCTCTACTCCAGTGTAAACATGCTGTCAATCCTGACTATCTATCCCGTCTAAGTCCTACAGGACTTCTGTCTTGAAGTACTGTCGAATGGGTGTTGACATTTATATTTATTCATTTTGCAGACGCTTTTATCCAAAGCGACTTACAAGTGAGGAATACAACAACCAATTTGTTGCGAAGAGGCCAATAGACTCAAGAAGCGCTCATAATACAAGTTTCAGACATTGCTTAGAGTTGCATAAAGCAACTCTAAGGGAGGGATTAAAAGATGTGAAAGCAATTTATATTTTGACATGTATCGCATGATGCATAAAACAGTTATATATAAATATCAAAGTTCAGAGAGCATATCTATAGCTCAAACAGTAGAGCATGGCGCTAGCAATGCTAATGTCATGGGTGCCATTCCCTGGGAATGCATGAACTGATAAAATGGATACTTTGAATGCAATATAAATCACTGTGGATAAAAATGTCTGCCAAATGAACAGGTAAATTATCAAGGTAAATTATCAAGGAAAATGGCATTTATCATGATATCACCCCTTGTAGAGTAAGCTAAAACAGACATTCATGTGTGTTGCACTATAATCTAAGACTTAGCTCTTTTTCCTTCCCCTTGGACTTAGCTTCATCACCCATCTCAGGGATTCCGATTTGGCACTGTTCGGGAAAGCAGTGCAGAGGATTACATGAAAAAGAGTTTTCCTGAGATGCACGAGTATATGCGGAATTTCAACGAGCCCACCACACCTGATGGTGTCGCCACACTCAAGTAAGAGACCAATTCACCCAACAGAATCCACTCAGCTAGCAGATGGCAGCAAGTGCTCCCGGTGTAGTTATACCGCCAAACACTATTAGCACGTAGTGAAATTTACAACACATGGGGAAAACTTTGTGCATAGTGATCAATAATTCAAACAGCAGTTGCATCCTGTTCATTACAATGCAAATGCTGAATCTCAAAAACAGTCTTTTCTATAACAAACCTCCCTAGTGACTCACTGGTTGACAATACAACAAGTGTCAATAAATCGGCCAATTTTTGAATAATGCTGTCATTAGAATGAAGTGTTTGCCTGAAGCATTTTTTCTTTCAGCATATTTGAGTCTTAGTTCTGAGATTCCCTCTCACTGCTGCTCGCCAGGCAAGCGGCTTGTTGTTTCCTGCCAGCTGTAGTGCCACAGTCTGTCAAGCACATACCAAATTTTGAAGAGTGTGTTTTTGTTTGTTTGTTTGTTTGTTTAAATATTGATTTATTTTTGGGCTATATAAAAAAAATAGAGGAGAACTGGGATAGAGAAAGGAGGAGAATTAAAAATTCCTATGTGATTTAAAAAAAAAAAAAAAATTATCTAAAGCCTAATTAATAAGTTTGAAAACAAAACGTATAACTGGAAATATATATATATATATATATATATATATATATATATATATATATATATATATATATATATATATATATATATATATATATATATATATATATATATATATATATATATATATAATATATATATATATAATATGGACTTCTTTTACTAGCCTAGTTTGCACTCACACCAGAGATGAATTTAGAAGGAACTGCAGAAATATTAACATTTTGAGAGTCAGTGCATCTCACTTCCTTACATAATTCTTTAGTAAAGGTTTGAGTCTGTATGACAGATGCAGAATTAAGCCTAAAATCATGCCATAGAAGTTGCTTCATTTAATATTTGGATGTATCATTCAGAATGTAATTGGAAGAAGAACTTAAAAGAGACAAACGTCTTCAAAAGAGTCAAAGATCCATGAAGTATTTAAATTGGCTGAAAACACTTTAATCCTTTTTTTAATTTTGAGAAGAGGATCAGAGGTATCAGTGACCATATGTATCGCAATGAAACAGCAAAGCAATTCATTTCTGAAATATTTGATTTTCAAATGTATGCCACAGTATGTCTGTTTTTGCCTTTTGATGGTGTTTATATGCAGTTTTGTTTGTACTCTAGATTTAAATATATATATATATATATATATATATATATATATATATATATATATATATATATATATATATATATATATATATTAAAAAGAAACTTCTAGTGGTAAAGGGTTAATAGCTTTCATTTGTCAATCAATAATCATTTTGATTTGCCAGATTGGAATTACACTGAAAAAATGTGTGGAAAAAGAAATGTTCTTATCAACCACAAGAACTACTAAATATGTTTAACTTCAAATTTGCTGCTGGCTGAACTTTTTTTTTTTCTTCTTTTTGGCTGGCTTTGATAAATTACATCTTTTTCTTAATCATTAAATTAAGTAAGGGTGGACTGCTGCCCTTAAGGTGTCACAATCCATTAAAAGTCCTTTTCAGGCTCTATTCAGCTTGCATCTAGTTTAGCGTAGCTGCTGATTTATGGCCTCCATTGCAGTTTATGAACATTTAGTTCAGACAAATGATGTCTGTGTTCCATTTGCACCGGAATCATACTGTGCATGTTTAATCAGAGTGTGTGCTTGCCTGTGTGTAGTTTTGTATCCCTCCCTCTTTTTATGTTGTGAAGGACAGATCCGCCTCAACTTGATGCTTTTATCATGGACAAAGCCCTGCTGGACTACGAGGTGTCCATTGATGCCGACTGCAAGTTGCTGACAGTTGGTAAACCTTTTGCTATTGAAGGTAAGCAGAATGTACAAATTTAGTTCAAACTTTTTTACTGGACAGATTGGGCAGTTTAGTGTTTAACATTAAAGAGTTGAAAATGAAAATCCTGTCTTCATTTGCTCACCCTCATGTTGTTCCAGACCTTTCTTTCTCAATGTTCTAAGGACCCTATTGACGTTCAACCATGTGGAAAGCAACAGTTAAAACATTCTTTAAAGTATCTTTTTCAAGATTAATTCAGGGCGGCCACATTCAGCAGAGTTGCAGAGAAAAGACTTAAATTTAGTTTTATCAAAATTCTTAAATATCTTAAATTGTATAAGAAAAGTTAATATATGTATTATAATTTCAAGAGGTCTTAAATTTGGGGACAGAAAAACAGGAAATGTGCAGGAAACAGGCTTAATTAAACTTTAAAAGGCTATGATTTAATTAAATAGGAACGTTGCACATTTCAAAGTAAATAGATGAAGCTGTTTCACGTTCTACAGGCTCATGGTTTCAGAGCAGTTCGCAATCATTGAATGCCAAGGATTTATGCCAAGAGGTTGCCTTTTGCTTATGATCTACTGTTGATGAATTATGACATTGTTTACCTTTTGTTTATATCATCTGCAAATTCATCACCATTCTAAATAGCGCAGTTGGTTTATTTACAGGGGCTACCAGGGTAACCGTTGTATTTCTGCTGTTCCATAAATGCCACCTACTGTCAGAAAGTGAATTTGTATTTTCATTTAGCCAGTCAGCTGTTTAAAGGTGTACTATACACGATTTCCCCCCCAAAAAATAACAAAGTATAGGATCATGCAAAAATAATCCCTCTCAGTCATTACTTATGATCCCACTAGAAGTGTGTGGTGGTGTTTGTTTCTACAGAGACCTTGGCTGCATCCAAAATCACGTACTTCCCTACTATATAAACAGTATGCATCAAAAGAATTCACAGTACTCATAAAAGAGTAAGCAAAAAGTACCCAGATGACCTTCTACTTCCAGCGAGAACTATCTCATAACTATCTCCCATGGCCTTGCAGTCCTATTTGTGAATGGCAGTAAAGCAACTGACTCTGGTAGGTCACGTGATATTGACAACATGGCAGATGTGGTCCAGATTACATTCATACTACACATGTTCGTACTATATAGAATATACTTTTTTTTAGCAGATGTGAAGTAATTACCTATTCAAAAAAAGTACCTACTTAAGAGATAATGCGATTTCAGACGCAGCCTCTGACTCTGCCTGTATTTTCTTATTTTATTCTTCTAATGTGTGCTTGGAACATTTCTGGGCTGCAGCCTTGGGCAAGTGGGTGTATCGTCTGTGCTATTCGCTAATGTTGCTATTGCCTTATTGACTGCTGTCTGTCTCTCGAAAGATTACTAGGCATGTAATTCCGTTTTAATGATGATACCTAATTATTGGTTATTAGTAAGCTAGACTGAAGATGGCTAAACAACACGCTCGCAAATTACACTCAGTCATTTAATTATTAACATAACTGTTCGTTTGACACAAAAAACGCCATTTATGCATGATAAACACATTTGCAAAACAATTCATCACTCATCTTCCCGCAGTTAGTCCACTCTCAAGTCATTGTCTCTTCTAATGCTGCTGCAGGTTGGGCTGCATGTGTTCTGGCTTGTGTGTTCATTATATATAGGCCTACAGTCAAACCAAAATTTATTCAGACACCTTGAACATTTCTTTCATTAATACAGTTTATTTACTATAGTTTTAAAAAATGGTAATAAAATATGAGAAGATCTCAGAGTTAAACTGTGTAAGAAAAAAAAAAAAAAAATTATGTCAGATAACACTTAAGCCAAACATGGTCAGGTGAAAGTGTCTACATTTTTTTTTTTATTTTTTTTTTTTTATCAATTTTATCAATTTCACTGTATGAAGAATTTTTGGGTATAATATGCCACAGTTTTCTTTATTTTGCTATCCTCACTTACATAAATGAACTATAGTGTCCTGCACCCACTAGTAAAAATAAGTTGTTTAAATTGTTTTTACAGTCATTTTATGATTTAGGATGTTATCTTAATCTGTTCATGTGAGTTCAGTGGTTCAATATTAATATAAAAAAAGTTGCCAAAAAAACAACTTATATAGTGATGGCCGATTTCAAAACACTGCTTCAGGAAGCATGGCTCACCAAAATATTTCTCGTTGCTTTATAATATTAATATTGAACTACTGAACTCACATGAACTGATTTAGATGTGTTTTTAGTACCTTTATGGATCATTGCTGGCTATGGAGGCCTCGCTGAGCCATCGGATTTTAACTAAAATATCTTAATTTATGTTCCGAAGATTAATGACAGTCTTATGGGTGTGAAACAGCATGAGGGTAAGTAATAAATGACAGAATTTACATTTTTGGGTGAACTAACCATTTAATGCAGATACCCTGATTAAGGTGAGGACCAGCCTCTTGGAGGTCACCATGTTGAGATCACATGACCAGACATTGCAATTTACTAAAATGCAAATGGGATGAGAGTTGAAACACACTTAACGTAAAATATAGATACAGTACAACACTAATATGGTATTAATAAACTGTAAAGTCTTTAATCTAATTTAGATTTTTCCTATTAGTATTTAATACTAATACCTCTTTACCTCTAATACTACTTTACCTCTTTTGAAAAATTCACTGCCATACAGAAACTTAAACAAATACTTTTCACTTTATCTTGGTGTCACCACTGTTATTGGACATTCTCTGTTGTGAAATAAATTAATCATGGGTGACAAATACACCTGCAAATAAAGCATTTCTGCCGAAAATTAAGCTTTTGCATGATGCTGCATCCGTGATGATAGATATCAGTATATAGTTCAAAACCACTATAGTTCAAAACCTAATGCATCTTTTATAAATCATAAGTTTCATGATTTTTACATGAAACTATATTTTATCAATTTATATAAAGGCCAGAAGAAGATAAACTGGAATACCGTATGATTTTTCCCTGGATATGAAGAAAATGTCATGTTATTCATTGTCCAAAATGGCTGTCATTGGAAATCTGGACAGCCATCAGGAGGTAGATACTGTGCTAGTAAAGAGAAGAAAAGAGAGACAACATGGTATGAAGTATTCAGACTTTTCATTTGCATATTTTAGAGTGTATTAACAAATCCACAACTGACAAGAACTGGGGGGAAAAAAGTAAGAAGTCAGCTTGGCACAGATCTCTCTTGCTGTCATGCATTTTAGTGGAGAAGCCAATTTAAATGCAAACCTGGGCTGTTTTCCTGAGCTGCCTACAGGAAGCACAGATCTTTCTAGAAGGCGGCACTGAAAGGTGTGCTGGAGGAAAGAGAGAACGTTGAGTAAAATAATTGTGGTCCGGTTTTTATATTTTTTCATTTTTCAGGCCTAACCCTCAACTGGGTGTCTGGGCTAATTGAGCTCATGCCCCGCTCGAGTCGTGTTAATTAGCATATGCCTGTTGTCTCAGGTCTCATGTCTGTTCATTCCCCCTCAGCACATTTAATACCTCTGTGTACGTGCTGGACAATGTTATGCATGTTTTTTTAATGGATTAATAAGCATGGTCTCATGCATGAGCTGTATTTTAACAGACAGGTCTTGTCCTTCAGCTCTGCCCTTAAATGGTCACAGTCATGAAATTGCTCAGAATTTATGATTGCAGTGAGGCACAGAATATATTTAAGCATTTTATCTTAGACACACTGTACAAAATCGTTTTCTTAATCAGTATTGTTATTTTGTTTTCTATAGTAAAAAATATAAACATACTAAAAACAAGATAAATTTATTTCATAGTCACAACTCATATTAATATTTCATATTAATACTTCTATAATAGATTAATAAATAAAATATCTTTAAAAGATTATACTTAAGTGTGAACTGAATGTAATTGTAGCAAATTAGCTCAAAATAAATATGATAAATATGAAAGTTTAGGCCGGAGCCTGGCACAAGCTTGGGGTTCCTTAGAAGCTTCTAGTACAGCATCATCTTGACATCAGCATTTTTCAGTAAAGGAAAAGACTGTGATCTTATGATCAGTGATTTTAAAGGGTGAAGATGTCACACCCTCTTGAGGTGTCTGAGCCAATAAGGAGTTGTTCTCTCGAGTCTTTGTGACTTTGGCAGGATATTAGCATAAGACACTGGATTGGATGAATAAGAGAAGAACCTTCTAGATTCTTATAATAATAATGAGTCACAGAGTTGGAAACATGTAATATTAATTAACAAATAGGAAATGGAAGTTGGAGTCCATCTATACCAAACAGGCTACCCATGTGATTTTAGTCTCTGAAACATTAATGCCAAAATAGTTCAAAAGAGAGAATTAATACATAGAATAAACCCTATAAAAGGAAAATCATGAGAGGGGAAAATTGGATACACGTTTATACATTTCTCATGTGGTCATATATTGAATATATAGGATTAAGAGGGTTTATTTGTCAGAAAGAATGACATCAGAGTCAAGCCAAGTCAAGTCACCATTATTTATATAGCGCTTTTTACAATGCAGATTGTATCAAAGCAGCTTTACATTGATTCTTCATGAATAGTGTCAATGCAGGCAGATCAAAGCACTGTTGAATAAATGTCAAGAATACTATTGAATATCAAATGTCAAGTCAAATGTCAAGTGTCCCCAACTAAGCAAGCCAAAGGCGACAGCGGCAAGGAACCCAAACTCCAACAGGTGACATCAGGTGGCAAACAAACAGCAAATAGGTGTTAAAATGGAGAAAAAAAAAAAAACCTTGGGAGAAACCAGGCTTAGTCGGGGGGCAAGTTCTCCTCTGGCGAACAGTGCTTTGTTACGAGTTCAGGTTGCTATCATAAATCTGATAGGATCGCAACATTCAAAGTATTTATTTCAGTTTCATCCAGTTGAGGATCGTATTCATCACGCCGGTATGGACGGTTTGTTGAGGAACTGTGGCACTGGCTGTCGTGTCGATGAGGCACAATGGATGATCTAGTCGACTCGATCTCTGCTGATACTTCAGGGCTGCGTTGTGGTCGTGTCCAATTGAGGATCGTATTCATCATGCCGGCATGGTCGGTTTGTTGAGGAACTGTGGCACTGGCTGTCGTGTTGATGATGTCTTCACAATGGATGATCTAGTCTACTCGATCCTCGATCTCTGCTGATACTTCAGGGCCTGCATTGTGGTCATGTCAAGGTGCAGGTCCTGGTCACAAATTCCTGAAGGTCATACAAAGTTCTTACCAGTTTTCTGTGTGTTAGCTTCATCTGGGATGCTAGTTGCAGTTTAGGGGGATGGGTTCACAGAAATTTAAGAGAGTGAGTCTCTGGATTATTCATTAAATATAATGAATAATTGTGTGTCTGATTGGTCCAGACGCTACATAATGTTTTCAGACACTTGCATGTTGAATGAAAATGTATTTCATAATTACTGTTGTCTTTAAACGTCTAATTTAGGGTCTAATGCTATTTCATGCATTCTGACACTGTTAAAGAGTTGGATTCTCTTGCTAAACATGGCCAATCATGGCCATCGAACGCACACACATCAATCAGAGCGAGAGAGCAAGAGCACACCCAATTTTATAGCTTGCGATTCTGAGAAAAAAGTCAGAAGTACAAGATATAAACTCGCAGTTGTGAGAAAAAGTAGAATTATGAGTTTTGACTTTTTTCTCAGAATTGCAAGATAAAAACTCGCAATTCAGTTTAATTTCAAATGTTAGCCTATATCTCGCAATGGTGAATGCGATTTCACCAAGTACAACATGTTCCTGGATCAACATCTTTGTTGATCCTAGAACAACATTCCAATCAACCAATCAGATTTGAGGGACAAGTTTACCATTACAAGTTTAGGCTTACAACCAGGGTTAGGTGCTTCTACATCCATGTTATGCAACTATCATTTCCCTCTGACTTTAGGTATAAGTTATGGGTAGGGTTAAGTTTAGGGGTTGGGAAAAGGTTAGGACTAAATTTTCGGATAGGAAAGTTGTCTTACTTGGCAAAATTACGGTGACCATCTTGCAATTCTGAGAAAAAAGTCAGAATTACGAGATGTAAACTCGCAATTCTACTTTTTTCTTGCAATAGCAAGTTTCTGTTTTGTAATTCTGACTTTTTTTTTCTCAGAATTGCAAGATATAAACTCAGAATTGCAAGAAAAAGGTTTGCAATTGTGAGAAAAAGTAGAATTGCGAGTTTATTGTATTGTATTGTACTGTACTATTCTGAGAAATAAAGTCACAATTCTGAGAAATAAAGTCGACTAAATTTCTCTGACTTTATATCTCACAGTTTGGACTTTATAACTCCCAGTTGTGAGTTTAGAGCCTATATTTCACAATTTGAAGAAAAAAATGCCAGAATTGCGAGATAAATTTGAGATAAACTTGCAATTACCTTTTTTATTTTTTATTCAGTAGCGGAAACAACTTCCGGACACAAGCCAACTTTATCAACGTAATTAAGCATTACTGTCGGCCACGGGGGCCCTAAATGCAACCACTTATGTGGCTTATTACTGTAGGTAGGGCTGCAGTGCTTAATTACACATGCTCTTTCAGCACCTGGTTTGTTAATGAGTGGTTAAAGACTGAAATGCAGCTACAGTAGCACAACTAGTGAATTCGCCCCTGTGTGTTTGTGTTGCAGCTTGGCAGTGATAAAATGCGTAGATGTCAGCATTTGAATATCTGTGATCTGTCAGCCACTTAGGAGCCAGTGGGGGCTGGTGAGTGACAGATTTACTGCAGAGAGCTTGAGGGAAAACAGCCCACTGACTGGTCCTAGTATATTTGCTCCTTTTTTTGATATTTCCCTATATTTTGTCCTATCTGTAATTTCTCTATTTTCAGGCCTGACCCTCCCTTGGCCATCTGTGCTAAAATAGTAATTGAGGTTCAGTGTAATCAG